>NC_045439.1:139696122-139714498 GCF_002776525.5 Piliocolobus tephrosceles | reverse complement strand
CCTTTTTTTTTTTTTTTTTTTTTTTTTTGAGACAGTATCTCACTCTTTCACCCAGGCTGGAGTGCAGTCTTGGCTCACTGCAACCTCCACCTCCAGGGTTCAAGTGATTCTCCTGCCTCAGCCTCCCGTGTGGCTGGGACTACATGCATCCACCACCACACCCGGCTAATTTTTGTATTTTCAGTAGAGACAGGGTTTCACCATGTTGGCCAGGCTGGTCTCGAACTCCTGACCTCAGGTGATCTGCCTGCTTTGGCCTCCAAAGTGCTGGGATTACAGGTGTGAGCCACCGTGCCTGGCCAACCCTTACTTTTATCTCCTCTGGTAGCTTGAGCCAGAGGGGAAGGGTGTTGCCCTGGGGTATCCACAGCAGTCTGAGGAAAGACCACAGTAAGATCCCAAGAAACTTCACAGACCCAGGACAGATAACATCAGGATTGATGGTGGGTGGACAGCCCTTGCTGTGTTTTTTCTTGTTCATATTGGTATATGTCTTAGTCTGCTGTGTGTTGCTATAACAGAATATCTGAGAATAGGTAATTTATAACAAATGAATTTATTATGGTTCTGGAGGTTGGAAAGTCCTAGATCAAGAGATGAGCATCTAGTGAGACCTTGACTTAGCCCTCTGTGCTGCCTCATCACATAGGGGAAGGAGGAAGAGTGAAAGACCATGTGTGCACACAACAGAAAGAAAGCACACGTGCAAGAGCGAACAAGCAGCAGCTGAATTCACTTTTGTAACAAAACTACTCTTGAAATGACAACATCAATCCACTCATTGATGGTCTTCATGACCTGATCAACTTTTTTTTTTTTTTTTTTTTGACCTGATCAACTTTTAAAGGTCTCCCCTCTCCACGTTGCTGTATTGGGGATTAAGTTTCCAACACACAAACTTGGGGGACACATTCAAACCATAGCAGTGTCGTTATTTGGAACCTTTTTGTTTTTGTACTGTTAGAAAAAGCAAATATGTATATTTTGTTAGATAGCAATATTTTCAGTTTAAAAAAAAAAGATGTATAATTATAGGATCAAAAAAATAAGTAGAAACACTGTAATGTTAGAACTAAGTTTAATGTTAGGGCCAGGCACGGTGGCTCATGCTTATGATCCCAGCACTTTGGGAGGCCGAGGCAGGTGGATCATTTGAGGCCAGGGGTTCGAGACTAGCCTGGCCAACATGGTGAAGCCCTATCTCTACTTAAAAATACAAAAATGAGCCAGGTGTGGTGGCAGGCTCCTGTAATCCTGGCTACTTAGGAGGCTGAGGCAGGAGAATCACTTGAACCCGGGAGGCAGAGGCTGCAATGAGCTGAGATCATGCCACTGCACTCCAGCCTGGGTAACAAAGTGAGACTCTACCTCAAGAAAAAAACAAAAAACCAAGTTTAATGTTAGAACTAAGTTGGAGAGAAACTCCATTTTCAATAGAAGCAGGTTTAGGTTATTCAGACCAATCTTCCTATTGAAAGCAACTTGCCACAATATTTAAAATCATCTTAACAGCATCAAAGATCTAAGAAGATATGAAGAAATTGCCTGGCCAGTGAGCCCAGCCCTGGAAGCCACTTCGGCCATGGCAGAGTTTGCCAACCTTGAGAAGCTGAGCAGAGCCTATGAGAGTCTTGAGGGCATCAAGCAACAGAACTTGCAGTGAGGAAATTATCCCACACTTGGGGCTGGGAAACCCAAAGGACTTAAATTTTAAGAGTAAGGGTGAACCAGAAGCAAACTGGCCCTTGCAAGTACTATACTCTGGCTTTGAATTGCCGGGGTAGGTCAAAGTCTCAACGCTTGCAAACTGATTAAGGTGGCCTTGGATTACTAGTGCCTCCACATACCTGGCAGAAGATAACTAAAGTCCTAAATGAAGGAACAGGACATCATTTAAGCCTAAAGTAATTTCTAAGATAATGTCTGAAATAAATGTCCATCCTACAGTCAATATAACCAGGCTGGGCATGGCAGCTTATGCCTGTAATCCCAGCACTTAGGGAGGGCAAGGCAGGCAGATCACTCGAGCTCAGGAGTTCAAGGCCAGCCTGGGCAACATGGTGAAACCCCATCTTTACAAAAAATACAAAAATTAGCCAGGCACGTTCCCATGTGCCTGTAGTCCCAGCTATTCAGAAAGTTGAGTTGGAAGGATTGCTTGAGCCCTGGAGGTCAAGGTTGCAGTGAGCCATAATCGTGCCACTATACTCCAACCTGGGAAACAGAGTGAGACCCTATCTTAGAAAAAAAAGAAAAAAAAAAGATAACTAGGCACACAAGGTGACAAGACAATATAACCAAGGGCCAGCTGAAACAATAGATATAACAAACAGACCCATGAGAAACTTCATATTACACTATAAAACAAATATGCTTGTTATTTTTCATAAATGGAATCATAAGATTCCACATAAGTATGTGCTGTTATGTTTACTCAAGGGAAAGGCGCTGGAAGAGAGTGCTGGCCCCTGGACGTTGGCCTCTTGCCTGACCCCTCTCCTCCATTCACAACTCACTGTATGAGTCTGTTCTCACACTGCTGATAGAGACATATCCGAGACTGGGAAGAAAAGGAGGTTTAATTGGACTTACAGTTCCACATGGCTGGGGAGGGCTCATAATCATGGCAGAGGGCGAATGGCACTTCTCATATGGTGGCAGCAAGAGAGAATGAGGAAGAAGCAAAAGCAGATCTCGTGAGACTTACTCACTCTCCTGAGGCTAGCACGGGAAAGACCAGCCCCCATAATTCAATTACCTCCACCTGGGTCCCTCCCACAACACGTGGGAATTCTGGGAGATACAATTCAAGTTGAGATTTGAATGGGGACACAGCCAAACCATATCATTCTCCCCCGGCCCCTCCAAATCTATGTCTTCACATTTCAAAACCAATCATGCCTTCCCAACAGTCCCCCAAAGTCTTAATTCATTTCAGCATTAACCCAAAAGTTCACAGTCCAAAGTCTCATCGGAGACAAGGCAAGTCCCTTCCACCTATGAGCCTGTAAAATCAAAAGCAAGTTATTACTTTCTAGATGCAATGTGGGTACAGACATTAGGTAAATACAGCCATTCTAAATGGGTGAAATTGGCTGAAATAAAGGGGTTACAGGGCCCAGGCAAGTCTGAAATTCAACAGGGCAGCCAAATTTTAAACCTCCAAAATTATCTCCTTTGACTCCAGGTCTCACATTCAGGTCACACTGATGCAAGAGGTGGGTTCCCCTGGTCTTGGGCAGCTCCGCCCAAGGGGGCTGAGCCGGAGGTGACCTGCTGTTCTCACCTTGAATTTCCTGCTCTGCTCAGTGCGGGGCACTCTGGAGGGCGGCCACAGTGGGGGCAGTATACAGGCCTGCTCATGCTCAGCAGCACGCTTGTCAATGTCTGCTGCTGGCATCTTGACCTGAGCTCTACTGGCTGAGGAAAGCCTGAGGGTACCCCACTTCTGCTCAAGCCCTCCCATGGGTGGACGTAAGATTTATTACACTACCATTTACATGTTTCGATGTGCCTGAACACACCAGGATCTCCACTGTGTCCGGCAACTGTGGAAAGTAGGCATCACTAACCCCCTTTGGTAGGTGAGAGACTTGGACTTAGGGAGATGAATGACCAGCCCAGTGGTTCTCAAGCTTGGCTGCACTTTGAAATCACCTGGGGAACCTTTAAAAATTAAAGCTGAAGCGCTGTTGGTGGAGTCCAGGTGTCAGTAGTTTTTAAAGCACCCCAGGTGATGTTAATTTACAACCAACATCAAGACCCACCAGACAATCCCAGGCCCACAGCCAGTGGGGAGCGGAGTCTACTCAATTCCAAATCTTAAGGCAGTGTGAAGAATGGGGGAGAGGTTCCGGACCACTGGGTGTCTGGAGTCCCACAGTGTGGAAGACGGAGCCCCACAGGACAGTCCTGGCTTCCACAGAGCCAACCTCTTTTCTCCTTGTCCTTGCCTGACTCCAGAACTTGAGCCCAGGCAGCCAAAGCCCAGGGGGACAATGGGTGACTCAGATGCTTCCTGTTTTCTTGGCCACAGTGGCAGGGGGATGGAAACAGCCCAGGCTGGGGTTCATGGCCTAATAGAGGGGCCTGGAGAGAGGCAGGAGGAGTGAACTGGGTAGAGTCACAGAGGGCAGTTTTCTAGCCTCAGGGAATAGAGACAAGAGTGGTGTGTTTGGTGGCCAGGTCAACAACAAAGGGACAAAGAGAGGAAGAATTTGAAGCTAGATTTCTTTCTTTTCTTTTTTTTCTTTTCTTTTTTTCTTTTCGAGACAGTGTCTCCTTCACCCACCCAGGCTGGAGTGCAGTGGTGCCATCTCAGCTCACGGCAACCTCCAACTCCCAGGCTCAGGTGATCCTCCTGCCTCAGCCTCCCAAGTAGCTGGGACCACAGGTGCTCGCCACCACGCTTGGCTAATCTTTTGTATTTTTTGTAGAAACAGAGTTTTGCCATGTTACTCAGGCTGGTCTTGAACTCCTGAGCTCGAGTGATCCTCCTGCCTCAGCCTCCCAAAGTGCTGAGATTACAGGTGTGAGCAACTGAGTCCAGCTGAGATTTCTTGACGTATAAGACATGATTTTCTGAGTCCTCAGGGGTTGAAGAAGAGGCCTGAGGTTCTGCTTTGGTTCAGGCAAAGCAGACAAGCTGGGAGGCTATGTGGGTCAAGGGGAAGAACTCTACACACGGAGGCAAAGGACCTGGGCTAGTTTGTGCCTACCCTACCATGAATGACTGTGTTAACCTGGGTAAGCCCCTGACATCTTAGCCTCTGCTTTCTGTCCTATGAAATGGGAAGGGGCTGGCATAAACTGAGCTCTGAGATTGTGAGAAAACCCCTAACCTCTCCCAGCCCTACAGAGCACTGTAGGCTTCCAAAAGACTTCATTTACATGGTTCTGATTCCAGGTCTGACAATAACCCTGAGAGGTGAGCAGGAAAAGCACTATCATTACCTGATTGCTATGGGAAACATCAATGAACACAGAGCCTAAGTAAGGTGGCGGCCAGACCAGGCACAGTGGCTCACGCCTGTAATCTCAGAACTCTGGGAGGCTGAGGTGGGCGGATCACCTGAGCTCAGGAGTTTGAGACCAGCCTGGCCAACATGGTGAAACCCCGTCTCTACTAAAATACAAAAAATTAACTGGGCATGGTGGTGCATGCCTGTAATCCCAGCTACTCAGGAGGCTGAGGCAGAAGAATCGCTTGAACCCAAGAGGCAGAGGTTGCAGTAAGCTGAGATCACGCCACTGCACTCTAGCTTGGGCAACAAGAGTGAGACTCCATCTCAAAAGAAAAAAAAGGTGCTGGACAAAGGTGCCCAAAGATGGGGACCCAGATACTTCTGGTGGCCCACCTTGGTCAAGTCCCCTTCCTTGGAGGACAGCAATTTGGAGATATTTATAAAAACTCATACATGTTAGAGTACTGGCTTCAATTATCTCCTTGCTGGAGTCACCCTTGGATAATAATCCTAAATTCAGAAAAAGCTTTTTGGACAAAGAAGATGTACTCTAAAGTGAATTTTGAACCAGGCGTGGTGGCTCATGTCTGTAATCCCAACACTTTGGGAGGCTGAGGCTGGAGGATTGCTTGAGTTCAGGAGTTTAAGATCAGCCTGAGCAACATGATGAGACCTGTAGGCCCAGCTACTCGAGAGGCTGAGGTGGGAGGATGGCTTGAGCCTGGGAGGTTGAGGCTATGGTGAGCCATGATCACATCACTGCACTCCAGCCTGGGAGACAAGAGTGAGACCTTGTCTCGAAATAAAAATTTTAAAAAAATAGTTGAATTTTGTAATAATGGAAAGGTAAACAGCCTTGGTGTCCAGCCATAGGAAAAGGTACCCATGGAATGTGTATTAGCTACCTGCTGCTGAGTAACAAGTTACCCTCAAACTTACTGCCTTAAATAGCAAGCATTTATTATCTCACATTCCCACAGGCAGGAACGCCAGCATGCCTTAACTGGGGGCCTCTGGCTCAGGGCCTGTCACAAGGCTGCAATCCAGGTCTCTATTGGCGCTGTGACCATCTCAAAGCTTGATTGGAAGAAGGTCCGCTTCCAAGCTCACTCACAAGTCTGTGGCCCAGGTCCTTGGCTCTGGGCTGGAGACATCAGTTCCTCAGCCTGTGGGCCCCTCCACGGGTTAGCTCATGACATGGCAGCTGGCTTCCTTCAGGGCGAGCAAGACAGCAAGAGAGAGCAAGCAACGTGGAAGGCACCCAGTCCTTTGTAACCAGATCTTGGAAGTGACAACCCTTCATTTTTGCTCACTTCTGTTCCTCGGAAGTGAGTCACTAGGTCTAGCCACATTCAAAGGGAGAGGATTACACAGGGCGTGAATACCAGGAAGTGGGGACTTTCTTGGAGGCTACTATGTGATGTATGTGACTTTTTTTTTTTTTTTTTTAGGCCGGGTCTAGAGTGCAGTGAGTGGTGTGATTACAGCCCACTGTAACCTTGACTACCGGGGCTCAAGCGATCCTCCTACCTCAGTCTCCCGAGTAGCTAGGACCACAGATGCATGCCACCACAGCCGGCTAATTTTTTAAATCATTATTATTTATAGAGACCAGGTCTCTCTATGCTGCCCAGGCTGGTCTCAAACTCCTGGGCTCAAGCAATCCTCCTACCTCAGCCTCCCAAAGCGCTGGGATGACAGGCATGAGCCACCGTGTCTGGCCTATGACCTTACATTAAATGAAGACAACAGGACGCAAAACTGCTAACAGAGGGTGATCACATCTGACTAAGAATACAATAGGGAAAAAGATGGGAAGAAATTTGTTAAAAACACCTGTGTGGGGTCGGGGAGCAGCAGGAGGGAGAGCATCAGGAAAAATAGCTAACACGTGCTGGGCTGAATACTTAGGTGACAGGTTGATAGCTGCAGCAAACCACCATAGCATACATTTACCTATGGAACAAACTTGCATGCTGCACATGTACCCTGGAACTTAAATACTAAAATACCTGAAGAGGAAAACCCCAAACAGAACACCTATCCATATCTAAAAAGCAAAGAGGAGGCCAGGTGTGGTGGCTCACACCTATAATCCTAGCACTTTGGGAGGCCGAGGCAGGTGGATCATGAGATCAAGAGATCGAGACCATCCTGGTCAAGATGGTGAAACCCCATCTCTACTAAAAATACAAAAATTAGCTGGGCATGGTTGTGTGCGCCTGTAGTCCTAGCTACTTGGGAGGCTCAGGCAGGAAAATCACTTGAACCCAGGAGGCGGGGGTTGCAGTGAGCCAAGATCGTGCCACTGCACTCCAGCCTGGGCGACAGAGCAAGACTCTCTCAGAAAAAAAACAAAACAGACAAAAACAAAACAAAACAAAAAATGCTAACAGGGTCTGGATGATAAAGCATCTTTGTAAATTAGGTTTCTTGCTTTTCTGTATAGAGCCAAGGGGCTGGGTAGGAAGGAATCCAGCCCCTGCTTTCCATGCTGGAGCCTGTCTAAGCAGTAAGAAGCTGTAAGTTCCCATGCTGGGACAGCCTCAGAGGATGCATGGGAGGCACATCCTACCCACCTCTGACCTTATTGTACACTCCTGGGTTTGTTGGAGCTGAGTGGGTGGGGTCAATAGAGTGGGATCCTCAGAATCGCTCTTGATTTGGTGTAGAGGGGGTGGCCCAGGAAAGGGAAAGCAGCTGGCATGGTAGAAAGCACCTCAGAGCTGCAGTCTCAGACCTTGGGCCTACCAGTTACACGAACGTGGGCCTCATTCAGACCTCAGTTTCCTTATCCACAGAATGGGATAAAGATAAGTAATACTGCTGGGTGCAGTGGCTCACACCTGTGATCCCAGCACTTTGGGAGGCTGAGGTGGGCAGATCACCTGAGGTCAGGAGTTCAAGACCAGCCTGGCCAACATGTGAAACCCCATCTCTACTAAAAATACAAAATTAGCCGGGCATGGTGGCGCACACCTGTAGTCCCAGCTACTCGGGAGGCTGAGGCAGAAGAATCACTTGAACCTGGGAGGCAGAGGTTACAGTGAGCCAAGAGTGCACCACTGCACTCCAACCTGGGCGACAGAGCGAGACTCTGTCTCAAAAAAAAAAAAAGACGCATAATATCACCTTTCCTCATTCAGTGGAGTTAAATGGGATTGATTGTGCACAGAAATAGAAAAGACTCAGTACGCTGTAAAGCTCTGGACCAGTGATGTTTTCTTCAGGAGTTCACTGGAGCAAATATACCTCAGTATCGCCTCTGAGCTCTCAGCAGGAGTCAGCCCTCCCCCAGCCACTGGGCAGCAGGCCTTGCTGGCTCCCACATCCTGAACCATAGTTCCGTGCTCACCTCCAACTGAGTACATTGGTTAAATGTCTAAGTTGAATATGCTTTGGTTCAAAAGGATGAGGTTACCTCTAATGAAAGACAACATGGCAACATCCACCAACATCACAATTTCAGCCAGGCGCGGTGGCTCACGCCTGGAATCTCAGCACTTTAGCAGCCCAAGGCAGGCAGATCACTTGAGGCCAAGAGTTTGAGACAAGCCTGGCCAACATGGTGAAACTTCACCTCTACTAAAAACACAAAAATTAGCTGGGTGTGGCAGTGCACACCTGTAATCCCACCTACTTGGGAGGCTAAGGCAGGAGAATCATTTGAACCCAGGAGGCAGAGGCTGCAGTGAACTGAGATCACGCCACTGCATTCCAGCCTGGGCAACAGAGTGAGACTGTGTCTCTAAAATAAAAATCACAATTTCACTTTTAGGAAGAAATACACACTCACAGGTGTACACAAGGACACAGGGATATACAGGGAGAGCAAAGCATTGTCCAGAAAAAAATGTCCATCCCTATGGGGCAGGCTAGATCCGTCATGGAACATCCAGGCAATGGAATGCCGTGAAGCCCTTAAAAAGAGTGAGGTGGCCAGGCGCGGTGGCTCACGCCTGGAATCCCAGCACTTTGGCAGGCCGAACAGGAAGATGGCTTGAGCCCAGGAGTCCAAGACCAGCCTAGGCAACATACATGAGACTTCATCACTACAAAAAATAAAAATTTAAATTTAAAAATGCCGGGCGCGGTGGCTCAAGCCTGTAATCCCAGCACTTTGGGAGGCTGAGACGGGCGGATCACGAGGTCAGGAGATCGAGACCATCCTGGCTAACACGGTGAAACCCCGTCTCTACTAAAAAAAATACAAAAATCTAGCCGGGCAAGGTGGCGGGCGCCTGTAGTCCCAGCTCCTCGGGAGGCTGAGGCAGGAAAATGGCGTAAACCCGGGAGGCGGAGCTTGCCGTGAGCTGAGATCTGGCCACTGCACTCCAGCCGGGGCGACAGAGCGAGACTCTGTCTCAAAAAAAAAAAAAAAAAAGCCGGTCATGGTGGAGCGTGCTTGTGGCGCTACTTGAGAGGCTGAGATGGGGGAATTGCTTGGGCCCAGGAGTCTGAGGCTACAGTGAGCTATGATCCTGCCACTGCACTCCAGCCTGGGCGATGGAGCGAGACCCTGTCTCCAAAAATAAATAAAGAAATAATACGACTTTACCTTGAGGAATGGATTCTAGTTCTGACTGCCCGTGACCCTTGCCCTTTCCGGACCTCAGTTTCCCCACTGGGCACATGGACTGCTCTAGCTGTCCTCTCCCAGGCCGATGAGTGACAGCTCCACCCTCTGGGTTCTCCTTCTATCTCTCCCTCCACCCGCACCACCCCCAGGCCAGGCTGAGCTCTGATGTGAGTGGCAGTTTCTTCAGGACTCATCTTCCCCTCCAGCCCCAAACACAAGCTCACAGGTCACTCTGTTACAAGGCCTTACTGCTTATTGCTCAACAGAACCAGCTTCAGAGACAACTATAGCAAACACAAGGAGCTCTATGAGCCTTAGAATCCATTCAGTGTCTCTAAAATGTGGGGCCCCCGGTTAGGATTTTGAAACACTTCTACGGTCATCGCTGGGCCCTCGTGGGCACTTCTTCCTTCGGAAGGAGTCACCCCCATCGTCCCTCTCTAAAGAAGGACCCAGGCTCCCTCCTTCCAAGATGGGGCACTGAGGCCCTCACACCAAAAGCCAGCCTGCTGCTGCCCGCGGGTGATCCTTTGAGCTTGTTCTCATGGCCTCTGTGCAGGGATGAGGGGGAAAACCATTCATCCATTCATCCTTAAGCAAAGAGCAGTACCATGGGCAAAGCCGTGGGATTCGATGGAGAATGAAAACAGACAAGCTTAGAGGCTATAAGGAGATGGACTCTTACCAAACAGCCTCCTAAATAAAAGTGAAACGAGGCCTGTGATGGATGCTCGGAAGACAGACTCCAGAGAATGTCCTGAGGGAGACAAACTGAGGGGCTTCTTCCCGTCTTCACAGAGACTCTCCTCTCGCCCTACCCTACAGCCTCCTCCTTCCACCCTTCAGAAACTGGAAACAGAGGACTTGGCTGGGGTCTTCAGCAGCCAGCCATGGGGTTCCCCACAAGTGGAAACGGGGGGAGAAAAATGCAAGGCACAATCCTGAAAATCTCTAGGAGATGAGCTCAGGCTAAAGAGCCCTGGTGGGAGGTGCTGGCTGGGCCAGTTCCAGACCTGTCACCATCATCATCATCACTTGTTCACAGCGCCAGCCTCCAGCCCTCCAAGGCCCATATCCAAATCTCCGTCCCTCCCCACACCTCCGCCCTGCAGGGGTCCCAGGCAGCAAGGCCACTGCCGTGTGAGATATTTCAGTTTGGAATTGACGTTTTACTGCCAATGCCAGTGTCTGCACCACGACAGGAATTCGTGTGCACGTGTATGTGTGTGTGTGTGTGTGTGTGTGTGTGTACACACGCATGTTATACACATAAGTCCATACTCTGTGGATAGGATGTCAATTCATTCCAGATTTACTGGAACAAACTCAATCTCACATAGTTGGACACCACAAACCATGAAAATGTCCAGAAAATTCCAATACGATTATTTCTTTGTGCAGTACTCCTTCAGTCTTGTTCCAAAAAAAAAAGGATTTGAGAACCAGCTTGCAGAGGTGTATGTATACCTCAGACAGGTTTTAGAATAACAGACGAAAGGAGCAGCTGGGAGGGAGAGTAAGATGTCATGCAGAAATGAGTAACCCAAGTCCTGTGCGCATGCTGGAGACCGGCCACAAATGCATCTCAGAATTTCCAAGTATCCAGAGCTAAGAGGGAAACAAGATGACATGGATTTCAGTTCCTGAGAACTTTGGGAATTTCCCCCAAAAGTCCTCAGAAAGGAGAGGTGGCGCAATGCAGCGTTAGAGGGGAACAGATTCACGTTCCATATCTTAACAGTGGTTTGGCCGGGCGCGGTGGCTCAAGCCTGTAATCCCAGCACTTTGGGAGGCCGAGAAGGGTGGATCACGAGGTCAGGAGATCGAGACCATCCTGGCTAACACGGTGAAACCCCATCTCTACTAAAAAATACAAAAAGCTAGCCAGGCGAGGTGGCGGCACCTGTAGTCCCAGCTCCTCGGGAGGCTGAGGCAGGAGAATGGCGTGAACCCGGGAGGCGGAGCTTTGCAGTGAGCTGAGATCCGGCCACTGCACTCCAGCCTGGGTGACAGAGTGAGACTCCGTCTCAAAAAAAAAAACGACAACAACAAAAAAAAAACAGTGGTTTGGTGACACGAGTGACTGCGTTTGAAAAAACTCACAGAAAAGCACACTTAAGACTTGTGCCTCTCACTGTAAGCAAATGTTACCTCAAAAAGAAAAGAATCGGAAACAAATACAGTTCATGATGCTGCTACTGAAGCGTTTAGGGCTGAAGTGGTCTGATAAGGGACACCTGGCATGTGAAAAAGCAAGTACAGTAACAGGTAGAATCTCGGCCGGGCGTGGCGGCTCACGCCTCTAATCCCAGCACTTTGGGAGGCAAGGCGGGTGGATCACCTGAGGTCAGGAGTTCAAGAGCAGCCTCAGTAACATGGTGAAACCCCATCTCTACTGAAAATACAAACATTAGCTGAGCGTGGTGGCACACGTCTGTAATCCCAGCTACTTGGGAGGCTGAGGCAGGAGAATCGCTTGAACCCGGGGGGGCAGAGGTTGCAGTGAGCCGAGATCATGCCAACGCACTCCAGCCTGGGCGACAAGAGCAAAACTCTATCTCAAAAAAAAAAAAGAGCTGATGTCATCTCTGAAAAAATGTCCCCTTCCCGTGGAGCCAGGGCCAGCATTTGTGTTTTTTCGGTTTTTGTTTGTTTGTTTTGGGGCGGAGTCTCACTCTGTCGCCCAGGCTGGAGTGCGGTGGCACGATCTGCGCTCACTGCAAGCTCTGCCTCCAGGGTTCACGCCATTCTCCTGCCTCAGCCTCCCGAGCAGGTGGGACTACAGGCGCCCGCTACCACACCCGGCTAATTTTTTTGTATTTTTAGTAGAGACAGGGTTTCACCATGTTAGCCAGGATGGTCTCAATCTCCTGACTTCGTGATCTTCCCACCTTGGCCTCCCAAAGTGCTGGGATTATAGGCGTGAGCCACTGCGTCCAGTCTTTTTTTTATTTTTTTGAGACATGGTCTCACTTTGTCACCCAGACTGGAGTGCAGTGACATGATCTCAGCTCACCACAACCTCTGTCTCCCGGGTTCAAGCAATCCTCCATCCTTGCCTCCAAGTAGCTGGGACTACAAGTGTGCACCACCACCCCTGGCTAATTTTTGCATTTTTTAAGTAGACACAGGGTTTCACCATGTTGACCAGGCTGGTCTCGAACTCCTGACCTCAGGTGATCTGCCCACCTTGGCCTCCCAAAGTGCTAGGGTTATAGGCATGAGCCACTGCACCCAGCCACAATTCTTTCAATGTTTCTATATGTTTGGATATTTCATAATAAAAAGTTGAGGGCTCTGAGAAATTAAGTGGGCTTTGGGAGTTATCATCCACACCCAGAAGACTAAAAGTTGTGAGTTTTGTCCACAGAGTCAGAGCTGGCAGCCGGCCTCAAAACCAGTTGAACCCCGACATGTTTCCCACGGGCAGTGATGGGCTCAGAGGTGCAGAGCTGTGGCTTCAGCAGAGCAGAAGCAGAGAGGCCTGGCTCCCCACAGAGCCACAGCCTCCCAGGGTTTTGGTGTCACCCAGTCAAAGCTCTCTGACCATAGAAGTCCTGTGCTAGGCAGGGAGCGTCTGCCCTTGAGGCTCTGCACCCCGGACACAATGCCCTTGCAAGTGGCAGCACTGGACTTCAGCCTGGACAGTGTGATGGTGTGGATGAGGGATCCTTTATGGGGGCTTTCCTCTGTGCCAGGCACTCTGTTAGGTATTAATCTGTCATATCATTTAACATTCAAATGACCTTATGAAGGAGATACTATCATCATCCTCTTTTATACATGAAAAACAGGGCCCAAAGAAGGGCAGTAACTTGTTTATAACTACTCAACTGGCAAACGCCGAGCTGGGATTCAATGTCATATTTGACTCAAGTCCTTGACCCTAACCACTGCTCTCTTCCACTCCACCTGCCGCTCTCTCTTGTTGCTTCTCCTTTCCTCCTCACCCCCTCCCTTCAGAGGCCTGTCCAGACAATTCGTCTCTGCTCCACCCTCAGAAGAAAGCTCAGTAGAAATTCTAAGCTTAGGCCCTGTATTAGCTCATTCTCACACTGCTAAAAAACCGCCCTAGGCCGGGCGCGGTGGCTCAAGCCTGTAATCCCAGCACTTTGGGAGGCCGAGACGGGCGGATCATGAGGTCAGGAGTTCAAGACCATCCTGGCTAACACGGTGAAACCCCATCTCTACTAAAAAATACAAAAAGCTAGCCGGGCAAGGTGGCTGGTGCCTGTAGTCCCAGCTACTCAGGAGGCTGAGGCAGGAGAATGGCGTAAACCCGGGAGGCGGAGCTTGCAGTGAGCTGAGATCCGGCCACTGCACTCCAGCCTAGGCGACAGAGTGAGACTCTGTCTCAAAAAAAAAAAAAAAAAGAACCGCCCAAGACTTGGTAATTTATAAAGAAAAGAGGTTTAATGGACTCAAAATTCCACATGGCTGGAGAGGCCTCAGGAAACTTACAATCATAGTGGAAGAGGAAGCAAGGTACGTCTTACATGGGCGGCAGGCAAGAGAGAGCATGTGTGTGAAAGAGGAACTGTCAGACATTTATAAAATCATCAGATCTTGTGGGAACTCCCCACTATCACGAGAATAGCATGGAAGACACTGCCCCGATGATCCAATCACCTCCCACCAGGTCTCTTGCTCGACACGTGGTGATTATGGGGATTACAATTCACAATGAGATTTGGGTGGGGACACAAAGCCTAACCAAATCAGGCCCAAAGTACTGTTAGTAATCCCTAATCCCCCGACCCACCCAACTCCAGGCTCTTCAGGACAGCTCTATACCCTGAGGGTGGGGGGGGGGCCTTCCCCCAACACTCCCTGGAGCCACACACATGCACACACAGGTACACATGTAGTCAAGCGTGCATGCACACACACCATGACCTCCTGCTGGGCCAAGCCAGCCCCACTCTCATCCCTGCAAACCCCCTTCATCCATCTCAGCATTTTCAGGGCTGCCCCTAACAGATTCCTTGCCTACCAGAAAACCAAAACCCTGAAAAAAGCCTCTTTACTAGAATCCCAGAGCTAAGAAAGACTTCAGACATCTGTAGCCAGCCTCCTCTTCATTACTGAGGAGGAAATGAAGACCCAGCATGGGACGATGGCAGGTCCAATGTCACTCAGTAGGCAGAACTGAACCTTGTCTCCTGCTCCTGATTCTGACCCTGGGGCTTGCTCCCTTAGCTCAGGGCTGGGCAGGGCTGAACTGGGCTGCCGGGCTGGTGGTGTGAAGACTGGGGAGGTTGGGGTGGGGGACCGAGAGAACCCACTGGAGAAAGACCAGCTCCTAGGGCCAGAGAAGAGAATTGCTGAAGCTGGGCCCAACAGTGTCTACTGGGATGATCCCGAAAGACAGGCTCTCAGTTTATCGATGGGAGCCTCAGGCCCAGAGAGACGAAGTGCCTGGCACTGATCCCACAGTCAGTTCCTGGCAGGATGGAGGTGGGACTCAGTTTTCCTGAATCTCCAGTGTCCTCTCACTACCACTCCTCGATTTGCTTCTAATGATCCTGAGGCACAGAGCAGGCTGGGACCTTCCCCAGCAATCACCCTCTTTGTGCTCCCAGAACTGAGGACCAGACCCTTTGCCTTTACAAAGCCTGTCTCTAAAAGTCACTACTGTCTCTAAACGGGATCAGGCTATGGCCTGGGCCCCCACCTCTGCAGCCCCTTGCAGGGAGGGAAGAAAACGAAGCCACAGAGGCCCAAGAGCCACTTAAGGCCTGGCCTCAGGGACTTCGGCCCCACTGCTGTGGGAAAGTTCTCACCCTGGCCAAGCACTGGGAGCCCAGGCCTCAGACAGGGCCTAGGCAGCTTCAGGGGAGTGCATAGGGAGGAGGGGAAGGTGGAGATGGCTTAGTCCACTTGTGCTGCTATAACAAAATGCCTCAGACCGGGTCGTTTATCAACCAACAGAAACGTACTTCTCACAGTTTCAGAGTCTGAAAATCCAAGATGAGGACACCAGCAGGTTTGTGACTGGTGGGGTCTGCTCTCTGCTTCCAAGGTGATGCCCTGTGGCTGAACCCTCCTGAATGGACGAGCACTGTGTCCTCACATAGGGGAAAGGACAGAAGGATGAAGGGGGCCTGGCAGGTTCCCTCCAGCCCTTTTATGAGGTCACTAATCGCATCCCTGAGGACTCCACGTCTTAATACTATCACATCGGTGATTAAGTTTCAACATATGAACTTCGGGAACACATTCAGAGCAGTGCAGGGGCTTATCCACCCTCATTCCAGCCAGAGCCAGGCTTGGAGTCCATGGGAGGAAAACAGGGCCTCAGAATGATGGAGGCTGTGTCTGCAGCCAGACCCCAGGCTGGCTGACCAGCCCCTCCAACACAAACACTGGCCCTGGCTCCATGGGAAGGGGGCATTTTTCAGAGATGACATCAGCTTTGCTTTGCTTTTCTCTTTTCTTTACTTTTTTTTTTTTTTGAGACGGAGTCTTGCTCCGTCGCCCAGGCTGGATTGCAGTGGCATGATCTCAGCTCACTGCAAGCTCTGCCTCTCGGGTTCCTGCCATTCTCCAGCCTCAGCCTCCCGAGTAGCTGGGACTACAGGCACCCACTACCACACCTGGCTAATTTTTTGTATTTTTAGTAGAGACAGGGTTTCATCATGTTAGTCAGGATGGTCTTGATCTCCTGACCTTTGATTCGCCCACCTCAGCCTCCCAAAGTGCTGGGATTACAGGCATGAGCTACGACGCCCGGCCCTTTTCTTTTCTTTTTTGAGATGGAGTCTCACTCTGTCACCCAGGCTGGAGTGCATTGGTGCGATCTAGGCTCACTGCAACCTCCGCTTCCTGGGTTCTAGCTTCCCGAGTAGCTGGGATTATAGGGATGTGCCACCATGCCTGGCTAATTTATATACATTTATATATATATATCTATACATATTTTTTGAGATAGAGTTTTGCTTTTTTTGTCCAGGCTGGAGTGCAATGGCGCAATCTTGGCTCACCGCAACCTCCACCTCCTGGGTTCAAGCGATTCTCCTGCCTCAGCCTCCCTAGTAGCTGGGATTACAAGCATGCACCACCACACCTGGCTAATTTTGCATTTTTAGTAGAGACGGGGTTTCTCCATGTTAATCAGGCTGGTCTTGAACTCCCGACCTCAGGTGATCTGCCCGCCTCAGCCTCCCAAAGTGCTGGGATTACAGGCGTAAGTCACCATGCCCGGCCATTAATTTTTATATTTTTAGTAGAGATGGATTTTCACCATGTTGGCCAGGCTGGTCTCGAACTCCTGACCTCAGGTGATCTGCTCACCTCAGCTTCCCAAAGTGCTGGGATTACAGGCGTGAGCCACCGTGCCAGGCCACCGTTAGCTCTTAAAGTCATATGTTTCCTGTCTACCTCAGCCCCAGGAACAGAGCCCCCAGAGCCCACTCGCCTGTCCAGCAGCCTGCTCACCCCTTAGGACACAGCCTTGCCTGGGCACTGCAGGGCAGATGCAAGCGGAGAGAAGATACCAGCCTCCCAGGTCCCGAAACACATCTCAGGGCCTTTACTCATGCTGTCCTTCCACCTGTTCCAATGCCTTCCCCACTGTGTGCTTCCACGAACGCCTGGCAAATGTCTCTGCATCTTTCAAGTGTCATGTCCCTTCGAAGCCAGCCCCACACCCAGAGCCTGTCAGCGTTCCATCCCTCCATCCATTACAGCCCTGGCCACCCTGCACAACATCCAGAACCTTCCCCCTTCCCCTCCATGCTTGCCTCCTGTCTTCATGAGACTCCCAGCTCCAGAGGGCATTGGCCAAGTCCTATTTTACTCTGGCCAGGGCCTCTTGGGGCTCAGAAAATGTTTCTTGAGGAAAGGCTAGAGGGCAGACAGGTAGGAAATCTGGTGGGGGAAATATCCTTATTGACACACCTCCATCCAATCACTACATTTTTGATAAGGGACCCAGCCCTGGCATCTACTTTGAGAATCACTCCTGCCCCCATGAAAGCACCTGGGGAACGTCAGAATTTGGGAATAAATATCTTAGTGCCTTCACCACAGGCATCACCAGGGAAAGCCCAAGGGACCTGGCCCCATCCACCAGCTGGGCACCCCAGGAAAGCAGCCTCCCCCTAGCAAACCCACCCCACCACCCCCTGGCCTCCCTCAGCAAACCTCCGCACAGTTGCTAGGTAGCGAGGCCTGAAGGAGCTCTCCAGTTTCCTTAACCTCAAACGGGTCCAGTAATAGCACCACCCTCAGAGCAGGGCCACCACGAGGCTGGGGTCAGTTCAGACGGGGCCAGCTTTTGTCCACACAGCAGTACAAGCCTGCCCTTGCTGGAGCCCGGAACCTTCCGACCCACTGCAGCCGAAGCTGCTTCTATCACCTTGTCTCAGGGGTGGATGAATCAATACGTGAAAACCCCTGGACCTTAGGAAGCACCCAATCAACGTTAGCCATGGTTAGGTTCATTATTGCATTTCGATTTTGCTCACATTATTGAGCGTCCACTAGGTGGCAGCACTAGAGGACTGGATGCTGATGAACCAGGCAGGCACACTCCTGCCTCCCAGGAGCCTACAACGGGGCAGGGGACAGACATATAAACAGCTGATGTGGAAGCACAGGATGTGAGGGGCAAACGTAGGAAAACCCAGGGACAGGCTGGACAACATAGCAAGACCCCATCTCTACAAAAAATTAGCCATGCGTGGTGGTGAGTGCCTATAGCCCCAGCTACTTGGGGTGCTGAGGTGGATCACTGGAGCCCAGGAGGTCGAGGCTGCAGTGAGCTGTGATCATGCCACTGTTTTAAAGAAAGAGAAAGAAGGAAGGAAGGAAGGAAGGAAGGAAGGAAGGA
>NC_045439.1:139597374-139696022 GCF_002776525.5 Piliocolobus tephrosceles | reverse complement strand
CCCTGTTTAAAAAAAAGAAAGAAAGAAAACAAAAAAAAAAAAAAGACAAAATCCAGAGAACATAGTCTGGCCTGAGGGTGCGTGAATCCAGAAAAGCTTCCTGGAGGAGGTGCTACCCATTGAAGACCCAAAGGAAAAGTACAAAGAAATTAACCAACAATAAAGCTGTAAGGCCTAGTTGAGAGAGCTGTGGTGAGGGCTCAGCTGAAGGCAGGGAGACTGGAAACTGAGCTATGTGAAGAAGGCCTTTCTGATGGGGAGGGCACTGCAGGGAAGGGAGCCACAACAGATGGGGGCAGGAGGTGCTGAGACTACAGGGCGGGCCATTCTAGCAGGTGATGCTGGTTGAATGAATGAGTGAGGAAAGGAATGAATGAGGGATACAAATAGAGAAGGCCAAGGTGGAAAAGCCAATTGTATCTTTTACGGTGGGTTTTTTTTTGGCAGCTGGGACCAGTAGACAGAGACGCATGGCAACATACGCTGGTCCTGCACCACCCCCAGCTCAGGACTCAAAGGACTGCAGTGTGCTGAAGGTGACTTGTCAGGCCCATAAGGGGCCAGGAGGAGCAGGTCTCCTCCCCTCCTTGGCTGCCCCTCTGTCCAGGGATGGGGGTGCTGACTGATAAGTCCCCTGCCCCCCCACCCCCGCGCCTGGCCCAGCGCCAAGCTCCCCAGCTGCTGACTCAGGCCCTGCTGGCCAGCTCAGCATTCCTGCCCGGCCCCCACTGAATGGAGCTATTGAAAGTCTCTGTAGCCACAGACCACACCTCCAACCAGAGCCTTCGGCTGGACTGTGGCTCCTCTCTCAGGGGACAGCGTAGGCCCTAGGGGTCAGTTGGAGAGGGCTCTGGCTGCCAGCGACTGCTCTGGGGGTGTCTGGGACCAAGGATGCTCCTGGGTAAGCTGGCTGGGCTGGCACCAAAGAGGGGATTCCAGTGGGAGGGGTCTCCCTGGTGCGCAGGACAGAGGCGCTGGGATGGGCGACCCCGGCTTGGGGGAGGGGTCTGCATGTCGATGGGAGAGCCAAAGGGCCCTGTGGGCTTTCCCACCTGCCCCCTAAGACTGGAGCTTCCCTAAGGTAGAGGTGGTTTCCCCCTTAGACAGAGGCCACTCAGGGGTATGGGCTGGGTCTCCCCCGTCAGACAGAAGCCAAGGTAGGGAGAAGGGATGGTTTGGAGTCTTGCCCATCAGTCTCAGAGCTCCCCAGGCACGGGAAAAGCATCAGGCGTCCAGCCTCAGCCTCTGCTGCTGGGTCCAGATCAAGCGCCCTCCTTTCCCTTCCTCTCTCCACTTGGCCTTTGCCCTAAGCCAAGACCTGGCCACCAGCCTGGCTGCAGGGGCCTGCAGAGCCAGCTGCACTTTTTCAGGTATGGGGGAGGGCCAGGTACCATGAAGCCAGTACGGGTCACCACCCTTCTGTGGATGCTACTGCTGGTGCTCAGGCTGGGGGCCACCCGGCAGGGGTCCCCAGAAGAGGCCTCCTTCTACTATGGAACCTTCCCTCTTGGTACGGCCACGCCTCTGTTCATCTGTCTGCCTGTCTGTCTGTTGTCCACCTGTCTTGACTTGCCAAGGAGTTTGGTGTTCTTGCTTCCTGATTGGCAGGATGAGAAACCTACCTTTGCATGGTTGTTCTGAAAGTTCCTAACAGGTTTTTTTTTTTTTGAAGTTATTAAAAATTACACAGATAATACATGCTAATCAGAGCTAAAATTGTGCAAAAAATGTTTTTAATATAGCTTCCCCTACCCTGCCTCACATGCTCACCCTCCTAGGAAGACAAGGCCCCAGTGGGACAGGGGCAGCGTGGTAGGGAGGGGCAGTCCCTGAGGCCTGGGAGGCACAGCCCGGAGCCCTGGCTCTGGGTGACACATGGGAGCACCTGGGACCCAGCACGGGTCTCCCCCTGCAGGCTTCTCCTGGGGCGTAGGCAGTTCTGCCTACCAGACGGAGGGTGCCTGGGACCAGGACGGGAAAGGGCCCAGCATATGGGACATCTTCACACACAGTGGGAAGGGGAAGGTGCTCGGGAATGAGACAGCAGATGTAGCCTGTGATGGCTACTACAAGGTCCAGGTGAGTGCGGGGTGTGTGTGCGCGCGCGCACACGTGTGAGCACACGCCTAGCTGGGAGGCAGGGAGTGACGTATTGGGGGACCCCTGGTGACAACGTCATTCCCATGCTCCGCCAAACACCCTCTACCCCAGTGCAGCCAGAGGGGAAACGGCCAGTGGGGGTGAAGTTTTGGGAGGGGCCGGGATGTGGGGTGGATGTAGGAGGAAAGGAAAGCGGGGCCTCACCTGAGCCAGTGCCTCAGGCCAAGTGAGGGGGGCCGAAGGACTGATCCCACAGCTTCAGGGCCTGCAGCCACAGTGGCCTGAAGCCCTGGTTCCTGCTTGTGAGTTGCACCCTGTGGAGGGAGTGGGACCCGCTCATCCTCAGCACCCACTTTCCTCTCTGGATGGCTTCTTGAGGAACTCATCACCCAGCTATACTAGGGGCACCCTGATGGACTTCTCCAAGTGCCTCCCTGTCCTGTGTTTTCTTTGACTCTTGGCGTATCCCCTGCCTGAAGTGGCCAGGTGGCATCACCTCTGTTGTACAGGTGAGGAAGCAGGTTCTTCCTTGCCCACTAACAGCCACAGACAAGAGTGAGCCTCGGCCCTAGAGCCCCCTGGACCCCTACCTCCCATGCCCAGGGCCTAGGTGACCTGCCCCCCCACCCCTGTCTGCACAGGAGGACATCATTCTGCTGAGAGAACTGCACGTCAGCCACTACCGATTCTCCCTGTCTTGGCCCCGGCTCCTGCCCACAGGCGTCCGAGGTGAGCTAGCGAAACCCCTCCCGAGCCCAGGTGCAGCCCTTCCGGCCATGTTGGCTTTGCAGGGACACCACAGAGTCCTGGGGAGGGAGACCAGCCCATGAACGTGGTTGCTGATAGTAGCAGCTCTCACAGGTTCTGCAGGTAACTGGGCTCCCAGAATGCCGGTGGGCTGAGGGTACCTCAGGCCTTCAAAAAGCAACAGGGCCCAGGAATGCTGCACTCCAGGAGGCCAAGGCCAAGGCCAAGGTCCTTTCTCATAGCATCTTCTTTTATTTCACCTGCAGCCGAGCAGGTGAACAAGAAGGGAATCCAATTCTACAGTGATCTTATCGATGCCCTTCTGAGCAGCAACATCACCCCCATCGTGACCTTGCACCACTGGGATCTGCCGCAGGTGAGGACCTGAGCAGGCTCCCAGGCCCAAGGGGTGCTCAGCTCAGCAGGAGGGAGCCCAGTGTGAGGACTCGGGTTGCCCGGGTGGGGCAGAGACTAGGGTCTGGATTCTGGCGCAGGACTGTAAGATGTGAGTGAGTGAAAAAATCTCTCTGACTCACTGTCTTAGTCCACTTTTGCTGTTAGAACAGAACGCCTGAGACTGGGTAACTTGTAAAGAATGGGAATATATCTTCCCACAGTTCTGGAGGCTGGGAAGTCCAAGATTAAGACACTGGCAGGTGCAGATTCTGGTGAAGGCCCAGTCTCTGCTTCCAGGATGGTGCCTTGAATGCGTCCCTCTTTTTATAAGGGCACCTAATCCCATTCAAGAGACAAGAGCCCTCATGACTGAATCACCTGCCAAAGGCTACACTTCCCCATGCTGTTACACAGGGGATACAGTTTCAACATGAATTCCAGGGGACAGAAACATTCAAACCAAAGCACTCATGTATGGCAGGCAGGTCATACTGCTTTAACTGATGTGTGTAGTAAGTGAAAAGAGTGAATCCTTTTGTTTTCTAAAAAACTTGGCATACAAACAAAATTTTAAAACTATAAAGATATGTCTTTTAACTAAGATCTGGCAGCTAGGCGCAGTGGTTCACGCCTGTAATCCTAGCACTTTGGGGGGCCGAGGTGGGTGGATCACCTGACGTCAGGAGCTCGAGACCAGCCTGGCCAGTCTTTACGAAAAATACAAAAATTAGCCAGGCGTGGTGGCGGGCGCCTATAATCCCAGCTACTCGAGAGGCTGAGGCAGGAGAATTGCTTGAACCAGGAGGCAGAGATTGCAGTGAGTCGAGATCATGCCATTGTACTCCAGCCTGGGCAATGAGAGCGAAATTCCATCTATATAAAATAAAAAAAAAAAAGATCTGGGGACATAGCATAATGAACAAGTTTAGCCTTTTTTCTCCAATTTCTTTGAGCCAGTATCACAGGCACTCATATATGACCCTGCCCCAGTAATGTCCATGAAATCATAACATGCTTCAGAATGTCACTATGTCACTGTGATTCAAGCAATATTTTCTTTCTTTTTTTTTTTTTTTTTTGAGATGGAGTCCTGCTCCGTTGTCCAGGCTGGAGTGCAGTGGCATGATCTCAGCTCACTACAGCCTCTGCCTCCTGAGTTCAAGTGATTCTCCTGTCTCAGCTTCCCGAGTAGCTGGGATTACAGGCATGTGCCACTATGCCTGGCTAATTTTTGTATTTTTAGCAAAGACAGGGTTTCACGAGGTTGGCCAGGCTGTTCTCGAACTCCTGTCTTCAGGTGATCCGCCTGCCTCCGCCTCCCAAAGTGTTAAGATTACAAGCGTGAGCCACTGCGCCTAGCCTCAGGCAATACTTTCATTCACTGGGGAGAAGGTGGTCCCATCGGTGCCCTGGAAGGTTTGGGCAGAGGTGGGAGGAAGGGGTGTTCTGATTGGAGGGCGCATTGCAAAGAGGGGGAAGCTGGGCAAGCAGTTCGGTTCAGTTGGGAAGGGAGGGAAGGTTTAGAGGCTGGAGAAGTGGCTTGGGGAAGACCTCAAAAGCCTCAAGTGCTGAGCTAAGATGACTGGGAACTGGGTTTATTCCGTGGGAATGGGAGCTACCAGAGTCCTCTAACTGGGGAGGAGGGCAGAGCAGGCTGTAGGGAGATGAACCTTCCAGTTTCTTCCCTGGTTGCTTTCACGAACCTGCCCCAGTAACATCCCTCGAACCCACCAAGGAGAGCTGGACAGGTAGTCTCGATAGAGTGACAAGTCTTGGGAGAATTCTGCCATCATGGGCAGATGCCTTTGGTTGGGAAAGCCCTCGGCCGAAGAAGGCAGATCCTGCCCCAAGGCTTCTAGAAGCTTTCTGACATCTGCGTGGCCCTCAAAATCCTCATCAGAGTGTTCATCCCAGCATCAGATCTCATTTCTCCAGAACTTAGATCTAAGATGCTTCCCCATTATTAGGCCCCTTTCCCCTGGCAATTTTTCTTAAATATTCAATCTGTCCAGTTCTTTCTAAGCATGAGAGTCCCAGTCTCCCTGCGCGACCTCCCTCCTGTTTGTCTGAGGACTGTTGCACGGCTTATCTCCACATCTAAACTGCTTTGCGGTTCATTCATGGGGCACCTGCTTCTCTGTGTTCACAGCTGCTCCAGGTCAAATACGGTGGGTGGCAGAATGTGAGCATGGCCAACTACTTCAGAGACTACGCCAACCTGTGCTTTGAGGCCTTTGGGGACCGCGTGAAGCACTGGATCACGTTCAGTGATCCTCGGGTAAGCGAGGCCCCTCCAGGCGGCAGAATGTGGCACTCCCTGCCACTTCTTATGGATCCTGTGGTCCTGCTTGCTGTCCCTATAGGCAATGGCAGAAAAAGGCTATGAGACGGGCCACCATGCACCGGGCCTGAAGCTCCGAGGCACCGGCCTGTACAAGGCAGCACACCACATCATTAAGGTGAGTGGGGTCCTTCTGGTGGGGGAACAGTCTCAGGGTCAGCTCAGCCTTCCCCAGGGGCTCTAGCCTGAGCTTGGTCCTCTGCCGCTCCACCTCCGAGTCAGCATACTCCATAGCACCTTCCTTTCTGTGACGATTTATGGAGGGCGTGTCCTGCCATCCAGGGCGCTGGGGAACACTATGGCTGAGCTGTTATAGTGGCTCCCAAGAGCCTACAGCCTAGCCAAGGGGATGGAGCACATCCATGTGGAAATGCATCAACTACAGGTCCAAGCTGTGACAGGAGGAAGAAGGGATGTGACAGCGAGCCAGGGGTTAAAATCTTCCATGAATGAGCGGAAGTAACTGGGGTTGATCAAGGACAGCAGTAAGAGGAGTTAGAAGTGGTCATCAGAGCGTGGCTTCAAAGAACCTGGGAGTTTTGAAGGAGGAAGGAAAACTAGTTTGGAAGCAGCGATAATGAGCAGGCAGACTCCACCTTACTCCCAGCTCAGAGGTATGTGGAGTGTGATGGAAAAAAATGGCCTCTGCTCAAAGGAGCTGCAGTGGAGGTGCTCTTAGGGTTGGCAGGCATCAGTCACAGCAAGAGAGTAAAGGGGCCATTCGGAGAAGACGCTACAGGAAGGAAGGGCTACTGGAAAGCCTTGTCGCTGGAGAGGGAATTGGGTCACATTACAGGACATGTATGAGGATATGGATGATGATAACTGGAGAACAGGGATACAAGGCATGTGGGATTGGCCCCAAAGGACACTTAGCAGAAGGTGGACAATCTGTCTAAGCTGGAAGGCAAGGAACCACTGGGTGACATTCCAGACCCCCAAACTCATATCAGGGAGAACATTGTCTCATTTTTTCTACATTTGGCTTATGATTTCTTAAACTGAATATTTAAAGGGCAGAGCTCTCAAGATATTTTTATTTTCATATTTTTTGAGACTGAGTTTTGCTCTGTCATCCAGGATGCAGTGAAGTGGCATGATCTTGGCTCACTGCAACCTCCGCCTCCCGGGTTCAAGCGATTCTCTTGCCTCATTCTCCCAAGTAGATGGAAACACAGGCGTGTGCCACCACACCTGGCTAATTTTTGTATTTTTGATAGAGATAGGGTTTCACCATGTTGGCCAGGCTGGTCCTGAACTCCTGACCTCAGGTGATTCCCCCACCTCAGCATCCCAAAGTGCTGAGATTGGAGGCATGCGCCATAGCGCCCGGCCTCAAGATTTTTTTTTTTTTTTTGAGACGGAGTCTCGCTCTGTCGCCCGGGCTGCAGCGCAGTGGCCGGATCTCAGCTCACTGCAAGCTCTGCCTCCTGGGTTTATGCCATTTTCCTGCCTCAGCCTCCCGAGTAGCTGGGACTACAGGCGCCGCCACCTCGCCCGGCTAAGATATTTTTAATATTAAACATGGAAGTCATTTTCTGGGCCTTTTTATCTATCAAAAGTAGTGAGCTAAAGAGATGTCATTATTTATTTATTTAGAGACAGAGTCTTGCTCTGTCGCCTAGGCTGGAGTGCAGTGGCACGATCTCGACTCACTACAACCTCTGCCTCCTGGGTTCACACCATTCTCCTGCCTCAGCCTCCTGAGTAGCTGGGATTACAGGCATACACCACCACACCCGGCTAATTTTTTTGTATTTTTAGTAGAGACAGGGTTTCACCATGTTGGCCAGGCTGGTCTTGAACTCCTGACCTCGTGGTCTACCCGCCTCACCCTCCCAAAGTGCTGGGATTGCAGGCATGAGCCACTGCACCCGGCCTGAAGAGATGTGATTCTGTTATTGTTTTGACATGGTCCACTTCATCAGACAATACCATGATTTACTTGGTTATTGCTGGTTGGCAAAAGGAAGTATAAGGAACGAAGTCTGATAAATAAAGGTTCTCCGTGAGTAACAAACAAAACAACCCCAAATTCTATAGCCTTCAGATATTCAGCTCTTCTAAATTGGTACTTCTCAAACTTTAACAAGCATCATAATCATTTAATAAATGATTACTGAGCCAGGTGTGGTGGCACATGGCTGTTGTTCCAGCTATTTGAGAGGCTTGAGCAGGAGGGAGGATCGCTTGAGCAGGAGGATCACTTGAGCCTAGGAGTTTCGTTCCAGCATCGACAACAAGCAAGACTCCATCTCAAGAAAAAAAAAAAAAGTTTATTAAAGCACAGATTGCTGGCCAGGCACAATGGCTCACATCTGCAATTCCAGCACTTTGGGAGGCTGAGGCAGGCAGATCGCTTGAGGTCTGGAGTTCGAGATCAGCCTGGCCAACATGGAGAAACCCCATCTCTACTAAAAATACAAAAATTAGCCAAGTGTGGTGGTGGGCGCCTGTAGTCCCAGCTACACAGGAAGCTGAGGCAGGAGAATGGCTTGAACCCGGGAGGCGGAGGTTGCAGAGAGCCAAGATCGTGCCACTGCACTCCAGCCTGGGCCACAGAGCGAGACTCCATCTCAAGATCAAAACAAAACAAAACAAAACAAAACAAAACAAAACAAAAAACACCAAACACAGATTCCTGGGCCCCACTTTGAGTTTCTGATTCAGTAGGTCTGGCAAGGGCCCACGGATTTGCATTTCTATTAAGTTCCCAGTGGATCCTGATGATCTCGGTCTGGAGACCACACACTGAGAATCACTGTTCTAGATTACTTTCCATCTCTCTTAGGTGTTGAACTACCCAAGTGCAGTGGCTAGATGAAACAGCCTCAGGCAGGCCAGTGGGTCACTGGTAGAATATGAAGAGAAGGCAGGTTGATGTATTTTAGATTCCATTTTTCAAGACTATTTCAGACACTTGGTTTTTTCCTAACTTACTGAGCTCTTCTGGGAAAAGTACTGCCTAGTTGCTACTGAGGACTAAGAGGAACAAAACAGGAAACTTTAGCAAAAATCTTAAAAACGATAAATCACAACACAAAGTTGTTTGAGCCAGACTTACATCAAGTTTCATTTACAGTATAAAGAAAATAAGTGCCTCAAGAAGTTAGAGGAAGGAAGACTGGATTGGGATAAACAAGGCTGGATGGATGAAAATGATAGGTCTAAAGTTAGGAAGGAAAGAAAGGCCACCCAGATTGAAATGGATGGGCCAGGCACCTATGATGAATTTCTGCTCCCCTTTCAGGCTCATGCCCAAGCCTGGCATTCTTATAACACCACATGGCGCAGCAAGCAGCAAGGTGAGCTGTGGTCCCACACATGTACCCAGGACAGCCAAGTGCCCGGAGCAGCAATGGCACAGCCCACTCTCCACTCCCTTTTCTTTCTTTTCTTTTAAGGTCTGGTGGGAATTTCATTGAACTGTGACTGGGGGGAACCTGTGGACATTAGTAACCCCAAGGACATAGAGGCTGCCGAGAGATACCTACAGTTCTGTCTGGGCTGGTTTGCCAACCCCATTTATGCCGGTGACTACCCCCAAGTCATGAAGGACTACATTGGTGAGCCCAGCCTCATTTTAAACTGCAGATACTACGCCAAGTTATCGAGCCCATGTGAAACAAGCAAAAGGCAGGGGTTGAAGAGCTCATCGGGCCTGGGTGAGGTACTCAAGGGATAATCCAGACTCGAAAGAATTGAGAAACAGACATTTGAGTTAGCAGGGAGGAACCCTAGACCTCTCAATTTCCCTAGACCTGGAAATTGAGAATTTTCAGAACTTAGGGAAGAATGTGGTCTTCTTTGGGCTGGTCTCTCTTACGTTCCGCTGCCCTGCCCCTTCCTCCACCCCACTTTAACTGCAGTCAAGCAGGAGAGAGCTCAGACGCAGTCACGGGCCTGTGTCACTTCTATTGTCGGTTCTTTCTGTCAATGGAGAAATACTTTCCAAGCTCCAGTTTCCACAGTGTTGGAGAAGAGAATAAATACAGGTAAGGCTTATAGGGATATATCAGTGTGGATGTTTTTAACCGCCACATAACAGAAAATTCTACCTAAAATTACTTGAAGTAGGGAATTTATTATCTCACCTGAGCCCAGAGAAGGGTGATGCAGGGCTAGGTAATCTAGCCTTCAAGGGTGCCTTTGAGGACCCAGGCTTATACCTTCTTTCCACTCTGGCACCTTCAGTTAGCCCATCAACCAATCCCCATGACCACAAGATGACTGCAGCAACCCCAGGTATCACATCTTTACATGTCACCACCCAAAGACAGAAAAAGGGAATTGCTCTGTCATAATATGTTTTGGGGTGAGCTTTCTTGGCCATTTTCCCTCCAATTTTTTTTATTGTGGCAAAATACACATAAAGTGTACCTGTGTTGCCATTTTTAAGTGTACAGTTCAGTGGTAAAAAATACACTCATAATGTATGAACATCACCACCATCCATCTCCAGAATGCTTCATCTTGCAAAACCGAAACTTTGCCACCGAGTCCCTGGCAACCACCATTCCACTGTCTCTGATTTTGACTAAGTAGCTCATGTAAGTGGAAGCATACGGTGTTTGTCTTTGTGTGACAGGCTTATTTTACTTAGCATAATGTCCTCAAGATTCATCCATTTTGTAATGTCAGAATTTCCTTCCTTTTTAAGACTGAATAATATTCCATTGTCAGCTGGGCATGGTGGCTTATGCCTACAATCCCAGCACTTTGGGAGGCCGAGGCAGGTGGATGACCTGAGGTCAGGAGTTTGAGACCAGCCTGACCAACATGGCGAAACCCTGTCTCTACTAAAAGTGCAAAAGTTAGCTGTGCATGGTGGTGGGTGACTGTAATCCCAACTACTTGGGAGGCTGAGGTAGGAGAATCACTTGAACCTGGGAGGTGGAGGTTGCAGTGAGCCGAGATAGTGCCACGGCACTCCAGCCTGGGTGACAGAGTGAGACTTCATCTCAGGGTGAAAAAAAAATTTCCATTGTCTGTATGTATCATACTATGCTTATTCATTCATCCATCAATAGACACTTAGGTTGCTTCCATGTTTTAGCTATTGTGAATAATGCTAAAAACACGGGTGTACAAGTATCTCAAGATCCAGCTTTCAGTTATTTGGGGTATATACCCAGAAGTGGAATTGCTGGATCATATGAAAAATTCCATTTTTGGCCGGGCGCGGTGGCTCAAGCCTGTAATCCCAGCAGTTTGGGAGGCCGAGACGGGCGGATCACGAGGTCAGGAGATTGAGACCATCCTGGCTAATACGGTGAAACCCCGTCTCTACTAAAAAATACAAAAAACTAGCCGGGCGAGGTGGCGGGCGCCTGTAGTCCCAGCTACTTGGGAGGCTGAGGCAAGAGAATGGCGTAAACCCGGGGGGCGGAGCTTGCAGTGAGCTGAGATCCGGCCACTGCACTCCAGCCTGGGCAACAGAGCAAGACTCTGTCTCAAAAAAAAAAGAAAAGAAAAATTCCATTTTTAATTTTTTTAAGGAAGTGTCATACTGTTTTCCACAGTGGGTGTACCATTTTACATTCCCAGCAACAATACACAAGGGTCCAATTACTCCACATCCTTGCCAACACTTGTTATTTTGCTTAATAATGGCCATCCCAGTGGGCGTGAAGTTGTATCTCACTGCAGTTTTGATTTGTGTTTCCCTAATGATTAGTAAGAGCATCTTTTCATGTGCTTACTGGCCATCTGTAGATCTTCTTTAGAAAAAATGCCAATTCAAGTTATTTGCCCATTTTTGAATTGGGTTGTTTTTGTTGTTGAGTTTTGGGAATTCTCTACATATTCTGGAGTCTAATCTTTTATCAGATATATGATATGCAAATATTTCCTCCCATTTTATGTGTCTTGATTCTCAAATTTTAAAACATTTCATGAAGTCCAATTTGTCTATTTATGTTTGTGTTTTTTGCCTATTTTTGTTGCCTATGCTTTTGGTGTCAGAATCAAGATATAACTGCCTTATTAAATGTCATGGTGCTTTTGCTCTTTTCTTTTTCTTTCTTTCTTTTCTTTTTTTTGAGACAGAGTCTCATTCTGTTGCCCAGGCTGGAGTGCAATGGTGTGATCTCAGCTCACTGCAACCTCTGCCTCCCAGGTTCAAGTGATTCTCCTAAGTACCTGGGGTTACAGGCACCTGCCATCATGCTCAGCTCATTTTTGCATTTTTTCTAGAGATGAGGTTTCACCATGTTGGCCGGGCTGGCCTTGAACTCCTGACCTCAGGTGAATCTCCCACCTCAGCCTCCCTAGTGGGTCACGCCAGTGATTTTTTTTTTTTTTTTTTTTTTTTGAGACAGGGTCTCTTGCCCTGTCACCCAGGCTGGAGAGCAGTGGGGTGATCATGGCTCACTGCAGCCTCAACCTCCCCGGACTCCAGTGATCCTCCCACTTCAGCCTCCCAAGTAGCTGGGACCACAGGCACACACCACCATGCCCAGCTAATTTTTTGTATATTTTGTAGAGATGGGGTTTGACTATGTAGTCCAAGCTGGTCTCAAACCTCTAGGCTCAAGCTATCTGCCCACCTTGGCCTCCCAAAGTGCTGGGATTACAGGCGTGGGCCACCACACCAGGCCATGTTTTCTTCTAAGCAGTTTTGTTTGTTTTGAAACTGAGTCTCACTCTGTTGTCCAGGCTGGAGTGCAGTGGCATGATCTCGGCTCACTGCAACCTCTGCCTCCCGGCAGAGGAGGCAAAAATGCAAAAATGAGCTGAGCATGATGGCAGGTGCCTGTAACCCCAGGTACTTAGGAGAATCACTTGAACCTGGGAGGCAATTCTCCTGCCTGAGCCTCCCAAATAGCTGGGACTACAGGCGCCTGCCACCAGGGCCTAATTTTTGTATTTTTAGTATAGACAGGGTTTCACCATATTGGCCAGGGTAGTCTCGAACTCTTGACCTTGTGATCCACCTCCGCCTGCCTCAGACTCCCAAAGTGCTGGGATTACAGGCATGAGCCACTGTTGGATGCCTTCTATTTATTTTTCTTGCATAATTACTCTGGCTAGAACTCTCATTACTATGTTGAATAGAAGTGGTGAATGCAGGTATCCTTTTCTTGGTCCATTTTTTTAAAAATTTTTTTTGAGAGAGAGTCTCACTCTGTTGCCCAGGCTGGAGTGCGGTGGTGCAATCTTGGCTCACTGCAACCTCCGTCTCCCAGATTCAAGCAATTCTTGTGCCTTGGCCACCTGAATAGCTGGGATCACAGGCACACACCACCATGTCCAGCTAATTGTTTGTATTTTTAGTAGAGACGAGGTTTCACCATCTTGGCCAGGCTGGTCTCGAACTCCTGGCTTCAAGTGATCTGCCCACCTTGGCCTCCCAAAGTACAGGGATTACAGGCATGAACCACTGCGCCTGGACATTCCTCTTAGCTATTTTTAGGAACAAGAAAAATCTTCCCAGGAAGCAGCTTCTGTCCCTTTGTGCCTCAAGGGACAGAACTGTCACATGGTTAGGTCAGATGATGCCCTAGACCATCATAACTAGGGCCCCAGAGGCTGGGGAGGAAGGGGGCACGGAAGACAGGCATTGGACTGACTACTGGGTGTAGGTAACCGGCAGTGTCTGACCATAGAAATTTAAACATATTATCTCTGATTTAAAGGTATCAGCTGGCACTCACCCTAAAAAAAAGGAGACAAAAATAACACTGGAATTGGGTTACGGTTTCACACAACAAAGCTATTTTAGGTGTTTGATTAAGAGAGAACTGTCAACATTTGAAAAATGCCCCTTTCTATAAAACACATTTATCAAACATACTTATCTGAGCAGGAGGTAGCAAGTTCTAATACCAACTCCGCCACTAACTTGTGAGTGACTGTGGGCAAGGTGCTTCACCTCTTTGGTTCTTAATCTTATCTGAAAATGAAGGCATTAGATACAATCTTTAAAAATCTTTTGGTGTCAATCAGTTCTGTGACACATCTATACACATACACTCAAAATCTTGAGAATGGTTTCCTCAAGATGCACAAGGAAGGCCGGGCGCGGTGGCTCAAGCCTGTAATCCCAGCACTTTGGGAGGCCGAGACGGGCGGATCACGAGGTCAGGAGATCGAGACCATCCTGGCTAACACGGTGAAACCCCGTCTCTACTAAAAAAAAAAAAAAATACAAAAAACTAGCCAGGCGAGGTGGCAGGCGCCTGTAGTCCTAGCTACTCGGGAGGCTGAGGCAGGAGAATGGCGTAAACCCGGGAGGCGGAGCTTGCAGTGAGCCAAGATCCGGCCACTGCGCTCCAGCCTGGGCGACAGAGAGAGACTCCATCTCAAAAAAAAAAAAAAGAAAAAAAAAAAGATGCACAAGGAAAACGCCTTCATGAAGGGACTGACAGGGTCCATGTCCCTGTAGACACAACTTATCATTCACACAGTGCATTCACTCTCTTGGGACCCTCAGAGGCCACTGCAGGTGCCACGAAAAGACTGCATCACAAAGCCAAATAGATTATTTGTGAGAGAGCACATTTTGGGCGTAACGCCAATAATCCCAGCCCCTCTCAACTCCAATTTTGTGATGATACAAGTGGGAAACAGGCTGAACTTTTCCTTTGCACAATGTAGAAAGAAGGATCCGCTAAGCAGTTGAAGTTTTATTTAGTACTGAAAGCATTCTGCCTGAAATCTTGTTCACAAATTACTTCCAGGCCTCTTACAAGTACTCTTTTACTCACAGTAAATATATAAACAAAAGTATTTCCAGATCAGCGCTGTTCAATAGAACTTTCCACAATGACGGAAATGTTCTATACATGTGCTGTCCAATACAATAGCTTCTAGCCACCAGCGTCTATTAGAATTTTAAAAATTAAAACTAAAAATTCAATCCTTCAGTCACTATATTTTAATAGCCATATGCAGCAAGTGGCTATTGTATTAGTGCAAGGACTATGACGACAGCTGGTGGTTTTTCTTAAGTCACTAAACGTAACTGCAATAACGTGCCAATATTTTATTTGCTTTATGCTAATATCTTAAGGGTATTTAACAACACAAACTTTATATTCATTTTATCTAAACTATTATCCTCTTTGGAACTACTCTTAAGGTTATATTTCAGATCAATTCATGGAAAATGTTGTTTTCTTGATTTATATATTAAAAGTCATTTTTGCATAGATTACACCTGGACGTGTTTCAAATGTTTTAAAAGTACAAAAAGTATGAACTAAAAAGTCAGGCCTCTCTCCTTCCCTCCCCAGAACAAGTATACTTCCCAGAGATGGGTTGTATATGTGGTCAGTGTATGTGCTTATGATTATACACAACATTCTGAAGCTTTTTTTCACGGAAACCTATATCCTGGCAAGCTTTCCACATTGCGATAGAAAGTGCTGCCTCATTTGTTCTAATGGCTGCGTAGTGTTGTACCATGGATATTTCATCATTTACGTAACCGGTCCCTACTGACAAACATTTAGGTTGTTTCCAATCTTTTACTGCTCAGTCTCTAATGAAGATACTTGTACAAACATCCCTTTATATGTGTAAGTAGAGTGTAAACAGATTTGGAACTGGTCAGTGAAAGGACATATGCTTTTACAACTTTGAAAGATAGGACATACCATCACTGGCCTTCCAGTTCCCTTCCCAAAGGCAGCTAAAATTACACATTTCTATTTTTTATTTTTTGAGATGGAGTTTTGCTCATTGCCCAGGCTAGAGTGCAATGGCGTGATCTCGGCTCACTGCGACCTCCGCCTCCGGGGTTCAAGCGATTCTCCTGCCTTAGCCTCCCAAGTAGCTGGGATTACAGATGCTTGCCACCACACCCAGCTAATTTTTTTTTTTTTTTTAAGACAGTCTTGCTCTGTTGCCCAGGTTGGAGTGCAGTGGTGTGATCTCGGCTCACTGCAACCTCCACCTCCCAGGTTCAAGCAACTCTTCTGCTTCAACCTCCCAAGTAGCTGGGATTACAGGTGTGCGCCAACATGCCGGGCTAATTTTTGTATTTTTAGTAGAGATGGGGTTTCACCATGTTGGTCAGGCTGGTTTCAAACTCCTGAACATCGTGATCTGCCCCCCTCGGCCTCCCAAAGTGCTGGGATTACGGGCGTGGGCCACCGCTTCTGGCCAATTTTTTGTATTTTTAGTAGCAACAGGGTTTCACCATGTTGGCCAGGCTGGTCTCAAACTCCTGACCTCAAGTGATCCACCCGCCTCGGCCTCCCAAAATGTTGGGATTACAGGCGTGAGCCACCGCACCTGGCCAAATTACCCATTTTTAATGTAAGGAATAATACAGGAGCCCAACTCTACTTTTTTTCCAGATGGCTACACGCCACTTACTGTCTGTGAAAATAACTACTTTTAAGCAATATAAACTTACAAATATTTTGGACAGTATTGAAATTTCAAAAATTCCTCTTTGGATGGCTAAGGTTATACTTCCCATGCAGATGAATCCTAAAGCCCACCTTTTATGTCAAGATGTCACTATCGTCATGATACATAACAGTGATTGGGAGAAAATAAGCCTTTGTTAAATTCTACTTTTTTCTCTCAAAAGGAAGAAAGAGTGCAGAGCAAGGCCTGGAGATGTCAAGGTTACCAGTGTTCTCACTTCAGGAGAAGAGCTACATTAAAGGCACATCTGATTTCTTGGGATTGGGTCATTTTACTACTCGGTACATCATGGAAAGGAAGAACCCCTCCCGCCAGGGGCCCAGCTACCAGAATGATCGTGACTTGATAGAGCTGGTTGACCCAAACTGGCCAGATCTGGGGTCTAAATGGCTATATTCTGTGCCGTGGGGATTTAGGAGGCTCCTCAACTTTGCTCAGGTGATTATCACATTAAGCTATTAAAAGGACATTTAGACTTGAATTCATGTTCTCATGGCTTAAGCTCGGGTGCCTACATTAGAAAGTTAATAAAACAAACCTAGTGAGTCATACTTCAGAGGTTACTAAATATAGGCCTTACAGACTCATGTCTACCATGCACAACCATTTGCATGTATATAACTTTAGCTAAAATTCGTATCCCATATTTATTTTGCTGTCCTTCTCGCCTAAACTGGAATATGTGGCAAAGAACAAGACCAAAGTACATGTCCCCTCCAACAACGCTTTTTTTTTTTTTTTTTTTTGAGACAGAGTCTCGCTGTCGCCAGGTTGGAATGCAGCGGCATGATTTTGGCTCACTGCCCCCTCTGCCTCCCAGATTCAAGTGATTCTCCTGCCTCGGCCTCTCAAGTAGTTGGGATTACAGGAGCATGCCACCACGCCTGGCTAATTTTTGTATTTTTAGTAGAGACAGGTTTTCACCATGTTGGCCAGGCTGGTCTCGAACTCCTGACCTCAGGTGATCTGCCCACCTCAGCCTCCCAAACAAAGTGCTGGGATTACAGGCGAGAGCCACCACGCCTGGCAACAATGCTCATTTATTGAGAAATACATCCTTTATACGAACCTGTCTCCTGCCTACGTTAATCTCTAAATAAGCACGTTATCTGACATCTACTAAATGCCAAAAACACACTTGATTAGAATGTGGCAGGCTTGAATATGTGTTCCTATATGAGCCTCTGACTCAGAAACCTACCTGTAGGTCAGAATTTTTAAGATATTTGTTGCTATGACTCACTTTCAGACTCAATATGGTGATCCTCCCATATATGTGATGGAAAATGGAGCACCTCAAAAATTCCACTGTACTCAATTATGTGATGAGTGGAGAATTCAGTACCTTAAAGGATACATAAATGAAATGCTAAAAGGTGAGACACAAACCAAGATTGTCTGCACAGTTTTCCCATTTAACTGAGACAAAATGTGGCTAACACACGATCAACTGAAACTTGCTTCTACATCTCATAAATGAAAACATTTTTAACATTATCTTCACAGTTTTATTTTTCTAAGTAAATGAAATATATTTAAAATGGAATAAAATGTCTTTGCAGCTATAAAAGATGGTGCTAATATAAAGGGGTATACTTCCTGGTCTCTGTTGGATAAGTTTGAATGGGAGAAAGGATACTCAGATAGATATGGATTCTACTATGTTGAATTTAACGACAGAAATAAGCCTCGCTATCCAAAGGCTTCAGTTCAATATTACAAGAAGATTATCATTGCCAATGGGTTTCCCAATCCAAGAGAGGTAGGCCTAATTATCAATGTTATCTGTTCTGAACTTTAGAAGAGCTAGGTAGCTAGAACATACACAGAGCTTGGCAAGTACCTCTCCTCCTTCCTCCATGAAAGAGGACGGGGGCATGCAGCATGGCCCTTTATTTCACCTTTGCTCATTTGCTTAGAATGCAGCAAGCTTGATGTAAACTTCAATCTAAGGGCACTACCAGAGGTTATGAAGGAGTTCCATTTGCTTTAAGTAATGACAGGGCAAAAACAAGAGAGACTTCTAGTTAAATATTATTCTAAATTTTGTGTCTTTTTTTCTTTTTCTTTTCTTTTTCTTTTTTTTTTTTGAGACAGACTCTCACTCTGTCACCAGGCTGGAGATCTCAGCTCACTACAACCTCCACCTCTCAGGTTCAAGCGATTTTCCTGCCTCAGCCTCCTGAGTAGCTGCAACCACAGGCGCGCACTACCACGCCTAGATAATTTTTGTATTTTTAGTAGAGATGGGGTTTCACTATGTTGGTGAGGATGGTCTCGATATCTTGACCTTGTGATCTGTCCACCTCGGCCTCCCAAAGTCCTGGGATTACAGGCGTGAGCCACGGCGCCTGGCCTAAATCTTGTGTCTTAATGCAAACAAATACTACCTATTTTTCAACATATATAAAAAACAGTTAAGTAAATTTAATGTATAATTATCATATCATTTTCATCTATTTTCCAGCCACGAAGCAGAGCCATACACACATACTGGCTTCAAAGTGAGATCTAAAGTAATCAAACTTAATAATCCTTTAGAATCTACCAAACATTTTCAATAACCTGAAAACTTTTCTAGCATCTCTCTATTCTCTATGTTGCTGCACCTATTGGCAGGGAATATAAACTATAATTTCGAGTGTCTTGACCAGATACGGTGGCTCACACCTCTAACCCCAGCACCTTGGGAGGCTGGAGTGGGAGGACTGCTTGAGGCCAAGTGGTCAAGACCGGCCTGGGCAACAGAGCAAGATCCCATTTCTACAAAAAATTTAAAAATCAGCTGGATGTGGTGATGCGCCTGTAGTCCCAGCTACCTGGGAGACTGAGGTGTGAGGATCACTTGAGCCCAAGAGTTTGAGGCTGCAGTGAGCTATGAGTGCTCCACTGCACTCCAGCCTGGGCAACAGAGCAAGACTCTGTTTCTAAAAAATGAAATAAAATAGAGTGTCTTAATAACAATAATTTTAAAAAGTAAATTTCACTCGTTTACTGAAACTATTTTAAGGTGAGCTCAGTAGGACTATTAAATGTAAGCAGTGACTAAAAACCATAAGGCATTTGCTACTTTTACATTATTAGAAAAGCACTAGATTGTATACTCAAGAATAAAGACTGTTCTCTGACTCCCTCACTATGATGTACATGGATGTACAGTAAATATTAACTAATTTAAACTACAAGATGATTTAGAAACATAAACTACAGGCAGATTTTTAAAAATATTTATTTTTACCCCACATTTATTTCAAAAATGATTTGAAACAGCAAAAAATTAAGTCTAAGACAACATTACTTATCAAGTGGGTTTTTATTAGGTGGAAAGTTGGTACCTCAAAGCTTTGGAAACTTGCTCTATCAACAATCAGAGGCTTGCTGCAGGTGAGTCAGTATATTTTAATGTTTTCCTTTAATAATTAAACTAAATAATTACACATATCATTATCAAAATCTCAAAATCTGGCTCTACTTGAAGTCAATCTTCCAAAACTGCTTATGATTAAAATCAGGTTTCTTTGAAGCAATATCAAATTTCTATTTATAAGCATTTTAAAGCATTTAATCTACCATGAAAGATAAACATTTTATCCATTCAAGTTTTATCCTTTCAGAATCATACTATAAGGCCGGGCATGGTGGCTCACGCCTATAATCCCAGCACTTTGGGAGGCTGAGGCGGGTGGATCACCTGAGGTCAGGAGTTCGAGACCATCCTGGCCAACATGATGAAACCCCATCTCTACTAAAAATACAAAAATTAGTCAGGCATGGCAGCGCATGCCTGTAATCCCAACTACTCAGGAACCTGAGGCAGGAGAATCACTTGAACCCGGGAGATGGAGGCTGCAGTGAGCTGAGATCATGCCACTGCACTCTAGTCTGGGTGACAAAGCGAGACTGTCTCAAAAAAAAAAAAAAAAAAAAAACCAAAAACCAGAATCATACTACAAATTTATACACCTACTGTTTTTGTTATAGTGGGCTTGGGCAAGGAGAGGAAAAGCCAACCACTATACCAACCGGGATGAAGGAGAAAAAGAACACTTGAGATCTTATATTTGTTCATTCGGCAAGCAATTATTAAGCACTCACTATTTGCCAGGGAATGTTTTAAGTCATGAGATACAGCAATGAACAAGGTTCCTGTCTTCATAGAAGACATCATTTCCTATGCAATTGGATCTAAAAGGATCAGAGATGTCAAATAACAAAGATGCAATTATGCATCAAGAAATGCCAACACATATCATTTGCTTCTTTGAATGTGATCTTTATTTCTCCGTAAGGGCAATCAGAGAAATATGCTTCCTTTTTTTTTTTTTTTTGAGACGGAGTCTCGCTTTGTCACCCAGGCTGGAGTACAGTGGTGCAATCTCTGCTCACTGCAAGCTCCGCCTCCTGAGTTCACGCCATTCTCCTGCCTCAGCCTCCCGAGTAGCTGGGACTACAGGCGTGCACCACCACGCCTGGCTAATTTTTTGTATTTTTAGTAGAGACGGGGTTTCACTGTGTTAGGCAGGATGGTCTCGATCTCCTGACCTCATGATCCGCCCTCCTCGGCCTCCCAAAGTGCTGGGATTACAGGTGTGAGCCACCACGCCCGACCTATGCTTCCTTTTTTTAACAAACTCATCTTTAATGTGATAGCAGACGTAGAAGGTGTGAGACCAAATCTTACCAAATTAGCTATTTTTACAGGCCAATATAGCATATGCACCTCCCCAACACATTTAAATAATCAGGCAATATTAAGAATGTATATTCCATTAAACTAAAATAAACAAGGTTGAAACATGGTACAGAATTCACTCTGAGCCCGTGAACTCCACGTGAGGATGTCCAGCACTTTATTTATCTCAGTAACCAGAGTACCCAGCACACAAACTAAAAGTGGGTATTACATAAGTGGCCACTATTTTATTAATAAAGCACATAACATATGCTTATCATTAACTCTTAAAGATTATTATTTAACTATACAAGAATTACCATACAAAATTTTGACATACAAATTCCTACACTTCTTAAGATACACAATAACATCTTTGAAAGGTTGGAAATGTTTCCCAAGGACTTTTCTTTCACAAATTCCCCCCAATAAAAATTATAGGAACTGTGGAATATGGCTGCTAATATTCTGAGATGAATTTACAAAGTATAAGTATTGAGAGACATTTAGACTTTACTATAGCACTTGTAGAAGAACCAAATTCAGGCATTTATCCCATATTTTCTGAAATATTTACAAAGCTCCTATAAAATTTTCAAATAACATTTAATTCACTAAGTTCTATTTCATGGCAAATAAGAATCAGAAAATTTGAGGATGGTATTTTTTAAGTTTTTCCAATACAGTTAAAGCTTTTGGGATAAAGCTGTATTTACTAAAGTGATCCTGTTCTCATTTGTGGTGCTCGTGCTCTTTGTCATTTCAGAGCCCTTGCTAAGTCACATGCAAATGGTTACAGAGATCGTGGTACCTACTGTCTGCTCCCTCTGCGTCCTCATCACTGCTGTTCTACTAATGCTCCTCCTGAGGAGGCAGAGCTGAGACAGGATTATCAGTTTTGGAGCTTCATACGAGAATCTTCAGGATCTTCCTCCCTTTTCTGCTTTGAGGGTTTCCATATATTTCTGTTTTCAGGTTCTACAATAATTACCTTTTTTTCTCTTTCTCTTTTTGGCTTGTGCTGGGATTTAAGAATTAGAAAATAAAAATAAGCAGAAATTAAAAAAAAAAATCACTTGTAATCTCACCCCTCCTAAAGTTAATGTTAAGATTTTGCGCCAGGCGTGGTGGCTGAAGCCTGTAATCCCAGCACTTTGGGAGGCCGAGATGGGCGGATCATGAGGTCAGGAGATCGAGACCATCCTGGCTAACGCGGTGAAACCCCGTCTCTACTAAAAAATACAAAAAGCTAGCCGGGAGAAGTGGCAGGCGCCTGTAGTCCCAGCTACTCGGGAGGCTGAGGCAGGAGAATGGCGTAAACCCGGGAGGCGGAGCTGGCAGTGAGCTGAGATCCGGCCACTGCACTCCAGCCCGGGCGATAGAGCGAGACTCCGTCTCAAAAAAAAAAAAAGATTTTGCATTGTATAGGCCGGGCGCGGTGGCTCATGCCTGTAATCCTAGCACTTTGGGAGGCTGAGGCGGGTGGATCATCTGAGGTCAGGAGTTCGAGACCAGCCTGGCCAACATGGTGAAACCCCATCTCTATTAAAAAACACAAAAATTAGCCGGGCGTGGTGGCAGGCGCCTTAATCCCAGCTACTTGGCAGGCAGAGGCAGGGGAATCATTTGAACCCGGGAGGTGGAGGTTGCAGTGAGCTGAGATAAAGCCATTGTACTCAAACCCGGGGGACAAGAGCGAGACTTCTCTCAAAAAAAAAAAAAAAAAATGTTGCTGTATATAATGAATGTATATTATGAATTATTTACAAAAATGGGATCATAGTATATAAACTGTTGTGACTTGATAGTTTATCACTCTAAAATCTGTCCAGAAATATTACTTTAATGTTCAAATGATTGCCATCTCAGCACTGTCCTATACCTGATAGATAAAATCAATCTGGCCGGGCACAGTGGCTCACACCTGTAATCCCAGCACTTTGGGAGGCTGAGGCAGGTGAATCACTTGAGGCCAGAAATTCGAGAGGAGCCTGGCCAACGTGGTTAAACCCTGTCTCTACTAAAAATAGAAAAACCAGCTGGGCATGGTGGCGGGCACCTGTAATCCCAGTTACTTGGGAGGCTGAGGCAGGAGAATCGCTTGAACCTGCGAGTTGAAGGTTGCAGTGAGCTGAGATCACACCACTGCACTCTAGCCTGGGCAACAGAGCAAGACTCCGTCTCAAAAGAGAAAATAAATCTATAGATAACAATCCTTCCAGGTTGTAAATATTATTAACCAACCACGGAAAAGCATGAAGTGGGTACCAAGTAAATGAGCACGTACACTCTTCTGACACTTTAGTCTGACAACTTCGACTAAATTCAACTTACTTTATTCAATGAAATACCTCAAATAAATATATGTTTATTTTTTATTTATCTTCTAGGTAACTCAGTATCTTGTTTTTTATAATAAAGATTCATTTTACTCTTAACTATGTTAAAATGCTAAAATTAATTAATTTCCATCTATTTGGGGATAAAACATGGCTTAAGAACAAGCTCATGCATTTTACTCATCTGATTTTACTAAATACTATTTCTGACACCAGAAAAGAGTAAGACAGTAGAAAATGTCATTTCCATTAATTCTTTTGGTTAATACGATCTCAAATCAAAACATTTTAAGGAGACTATTTACATCTGGGGCTTGTCCTATAGTTGGGCTGGAATAAAATTGTTTATAACAAAACTTCACTTTCAACGGCAAATCGATATGCCTGTTCAGGGTTTTTCTCTTCCATCAATGTTTTCAAAATCAAACTCACTTTCTACTACATATACAGATTTTAAATGCAAAGACATTACCACTCAAGAATTTTTTTTTTTTTTTTTTTTTTTTTTTTGTTGAGACAGAGTCTCGCTCTGTCGCCCAGGCTGGAGTGCAGTGGCCAGATCTCAGCTCACTGCAAGCTCCGCCTCCCGGGTTCCCGCCATTCTCCTGTCTCAGCCTCCCAAGTAGCTGGGACTACAGGCGCCCGCCACCTCGCCCGGCTAGTTTTTTGTATTTTTTTGTAGAGACGGAGTTTCACCGTGTTAGCCAGGATGGTCTCGATCTCCTGACCTCGTGATCCGCCCGTCTCGGCCTCCCAAAGTGCTGGGATTACAGGCTTGAGCCACCACGCCCGGCCGAATTTTTTTTTTTTTTTAATTTCTCTGCTTTTAGGATTAAATTGACCTATTAAAAGTTGACTACAAAAGGTAGAAAGAAAATTAAAGAGTTATACTGCTCAGTAACAACTGCTAAGCCTTTTATGTGATTACTAATAATCTCTATTCCTAATGTAGTAAATCAACATTGATATTGTAGAAAGAACCAAACGTAAGGTACATATTACAAAGTATTTGACAAAGGGACTAAAAGGTGACCATAAATACCTTATAGAGGATTTCATCAGCACACTTCACTTGAAATGCACCTGGCTGCAGGTAACCATGTTAGTAAAGGATATCCTTTCTTCCAGGCTACCGTTTAGTGTTAATTCTGAAAAATCTGTAATCAAAAAGAGAGCGAGATCAGAACTGCTTAACACCTTGCTTTTCTACCATGTATAATGCTGAATTTTACACCAATGCAATAACTAAGAGGTGGTCTAAATGGCAATGTGTCTTCTACTTTAAGAGAATTCATTGGAAAAAATTCAGTAAGGACACTTGCTTTAAATATGAAACTCTTGATACACTTAAAACATGATTAAATAAACTTAAAATGAAGCAGATTATTTTTTAATTATATATTTTTTAATGTGGAAACTTACTGCTTTACTTTTTGTGCCATATTAACTAGGGTTACACAAATGTCTTTTTTCCAATTCTAACATAAATTTCAGAAAAGAATTTCTATTTAAGATTTGTAGTTTTAGGGCTAGACACATATCCATTTTTCTCCCAAAGACTATTTTATTTCAAAAATAAATGGTCCAATCAGCATTTAGATGGGATAATGTCCTCTTCCTTGTGGGTCAACATTTTGGTTTCCATATTTTCATCATTATCAACAATCATTTACTGAGCACCCACTGAGTGGGGGGCACTCCACTGGACACTTTTTCTCCCCCATTAACTCCAAATCATTACCCTCTCTTTCCATGGTGGCTAAAAGTACACTTTCCTCTCTTAAGTCTCCCTGCCTTTGATATCAACTATTTTACTCAAGAGCATCATGCCATTAAATATCTTGAAAAGCTAGTATTTGACTTAAGTGCTCAGTCCAAAGAAATAAGATGTCTAACTCCTTAAAAACATATTATCTTTGAAAGAAATATTTTCAGCCATATTTATAATTAACACTTTGTTTGTCTGAATAGCCCATGACTTATACAAATGAGATTAACCCTTCAAGAGTGGGTCTTGCTTTGGGGCTAAAAGACACTGAATAATTTCTAGACAGACACATCAAGAATATACGATGGGTACAAGAAGTTATAAAGTTCAAGCCAAAATGGAGTTTGAGTGTGTTTCTAAGCACACAAATATATGATTTTATAAGAATTCCTCATTTTTATAAAAGGAGTCACTGCACCAATGCACTAGAAAATTGCTTTAACTCCAACATTCAAAATAACTTTCACTCTTTTTTGATGCAATCCATGTCAAAAAGATTTTAAATGATATGTTCAGTATACTTGCTTACTTGCTTATTCAGTTTATTAGGAAAAGGTGTTTCGTCTTGTATGAACTTCCTCAAAACAGAACTCTAATCTCTACAAAATAAAATTTACTTAATTTTTTTGGAGACAGATTTTGCTGTTGCTGCCCAGGCTGGAGTGTAATGGTGCGATCTCATCTCACTGTAACCTCTGCCTCCCAAGTTCAAGCAATTCTCCTGTCTCAGCCTCCTGAGTAGCTGGGATTACAGGCACCCGCCACCACGCCTGGCCAATTTTTTCTATTTTTAGTAGAGACAGGGTTTCACCATGTTAGCCAGGTTGGTCATGAACTCCTGACCACATGTTTTCTTCTTTAAAATACATGTTTATTCTTTAAATTCTTTAAAGAATGCATGTTTCTTCTTTAAAAAACAATAGATGTAGATAGGTTTCTTTTTGGTTGGTGATTCTCAACGACAGTTGCACAATGGAATCACCTGAAGAATGTTACAAATTACTCCTGTCCCAGCTGTACTCCCAGAGATTCCGATTTACTTGGTATGAGCAACAGAACTTTTTTTTTTTTTTTCGAGACAGGGTCTTGCTCTGTTACACAGGCTGGAGTGCAGTAGCACAACCTCAGTTCACTGCAGCCTCAACCTCCTGAGCTCAACTAATCCTCCCACCTCAGCCTCCCAAGTAGCTAGGACTACAGGCACATGCCACCACACGCAGCTAATTTTTGTATTTTTTGTACAAATCGGGTCCCACTGTGTTAACCAGGCTGGTCTTGAATTCTTAGGCTCAAAGTGATCCTCCCACCTTAGCCTCCCAAAGTGTTAGGATTACAAAATTGTGAGCCACTGCACCTAGCTTAGGCAATAGAACCTTAAAAGCTCCACAGATGATTCTAATGTTCAGTCCAAACTGGTAATCATCTCTGCAATCACCATTCCACATCTCATGGCTAAAGCTGGGTTGTATCCTTCTAGATCTTTTTCTAAGTCCCCGTCTCCATGTTTTTGCTACCGTAAGCAATACCACAAATTAACAATCTTGTTTATAGGTCTGTTTGCATATGTCTGATTATATGTGTGTAAAAAATTCCTACTGATGAAATTGCTAGGCCAAAGAATGTATGTATGTATGCATGCATTTATTTTTTGAGATGGAGTCTTGCTCTGCCACGCAGGCTGAAGTGCAATGGCAGGATCTTGGCTCATTGTAACCTCCCCCTCCCAGGTTCTAGCAATTCTCCTGCCTCAGCATCCCGAGTAGCTGGGATTACAGGCACACGCCACCATGCCCAGCTATTCTTTTATAATTTTGATGGGTACCACCTTCCACAGAAGCTGTACAACTTTATATCCCAACCAGAAATGTGTGAGAATGATTGCCTATTTTCCCATACCCATGCCAGCACTGACACCAAACTTTTCGATCTTTGCTAATATGGAAAAGGTATCTACATAATATAAATTTGCATTTCTCTTATTATAGGTGAGGTTGAGCATGTGTTATTTTTTTACTTTTTTTTTTTTTTTTGAGATGGAGTCTCACCCTGTTGCCCAAGCTGGAGTGCAATGGCACGATCTCAGCTCACTACAACCTCCGTCTCCTTGAATCGGGTTCAAGCGATTCTCCTGCCTCAGCCTCCCAAGTAGCTGGGATTAGAGGCACGTGCCACCATGCCCAGCTGAGGTTTTGTATCTTTAGTAGAGACGGGGTTTCACCATGTTGGTCAGACTGGTCTCGAACTCCTGACCTCGTGATCTGCCCTCCTTGGCCTCCCAAAGTACTGGGATTACAGGCGTGAGACACCACGCCCGGCCATTCTTTTACATTTTTTAGAGATGGAATCTCGCTATGTTGCCCAGGCTAGCCTTGAACTCTTGGGCTCTTTCCCACCTCAGCCTCCCAAGTAGCTGGGAGAACAAGCAAGCACATCTTATTTTTAAAATGACATTTGAATTTCCTTTTGGTACAGTTTACCTTATCCATCTTTCTACTGAGTTATTTAATATTTTTCTTACTGAAACATATCCCCTTTTCTGAACATGGGTTGCCAATTTCTTTTTTTTGAGACAAAGTCTCGCTCTGTCACCGAGGCTGGGGTGCAGTGGTGTGATCTTGGCTCACAGCAACCTCCGCCTCCCAGGTTCAAGTGATTCTCCTGCCTCAGCCTCCCGAATTGCTGGGACTACAGGCATGTGCCACCACGCTGGGCTAATTTTGTGTATTTTTAGTAGAGACAGGGTTTCACCATGTTAGCCAGGATGGTCTCGATCTCCTAACCTCATGATCCACTTGCCTCGGCCTCCCAAAGTGCTGGGATTACAGGCGTGAGCACCTGCGCCTGGCCTTTTTTGTATTTTTTTTAGTAGAGACAGGGTTTCACCATGCTGGCCAGACTAGTCTCAAATTTCTGACCTTGTGATCCACCCACCGTGGCCTCCCAAAGTGCTGGGATTACAAGCGTGAGCCACAGTGTCCAGCCTGGGCTACAAATTTCTTTTCCTAGTTTATAATTTGTCTATTTTGCCTCTGATATGTTTTGCCATGCAGAATTTTTTCTATTTTTACAGCTGATTCTCAGTCTTTTATCACTTACAGGGTTTATATCACACTTAGAGAAAAAACAGCACAATTTTAACTGACAGCTCTCGAAAAATTCAGTTTGGTTATGACTTTTACAGTTCAACTATATGAACAGAGCCTCTAACTGACAGAAATTTCCATTATACCTAAATCAAAATATACTTGGGAGGGCAGGAACACAAACATTTTCTGGAAAAATTTTTTGCAAATTATCAATCAGTAAAATAAAACTATTTGTATTTCCAGCAGTGTAGGCCTTTGTAATCTAATTAACAGATTCTGTCTGAAAACTATCAGATTTGTTTTCAAATAATCCTTACATATTTAAATGAAGGCATTTAAGACCTATATGAATAAGAGACAACAGCACCTTATAACTCACGTGCATAAAAGATAGGAGTTTGAAAGGTACTTCCTGAAGCAGGAAGACTTGGTAGGCTAGCTAACTACACAAAGGGCTAAAAGACATTCTTTGCCTAATATGGACCATGTGTGACAGAATACCAGCAACCTCAACCCTTATTTCCACCATGGAGAAGATACTATGGCAGAAATAACCATCATCGTTTCAACCAGTGCCCAAAAGTGTCAAGTATGAATCAGCATTTCCATCTTACAACCTATTTTTACTCCTATGTCCACATTGGTTGATCTCTTTTAGTAAAAGTTCCTCTATGCAAGATAAGGAGAAAAAGCATTCTTTTGTGATTATAATACACTAAATTTTTCTGGGTATTACAGTTGCATAAAAATCATGATAGTTCTCTGTGTGTGTGCGTGTATCTGTGTGGTGTGTTTCTGAGACAGGGTTTCACTCTGTTGCCCTGGCTAGACTGCAGTGGTGCGATCGGCTCACAGCGACCTCCACTTCCTGGGTTCATGTGATTCTCCAGCCTTGGCCTCCTGAGTAGCTGTAACTACAGGAACAAGCCACCAACACCCGGTTAATTTTTGTATTTGCTTTTTATAGAGGTGGGGTTTCTCCATGTTGCCCAGGCTGGTCTCTAATTCCTGAGCTCAAAGTGATCCACCTGCCTCAGCCTCCCGAAGTGCTGGGGTTACAAGCTTGAACCACCGGGCCCAGCAGTTTTCTTTTTTAAAGAATATGTTTTACATGTAAGAGTTCAGGAAAATTACTTAAAACTGGACCCAGGCCGGGAGTGGCGGCTCACACCTGTAATCCTAGCATTTTGGGAGGCCAAGGCAGGCGGATCATGAGGTTAGAAGTTTGAGACCAGCCTGGCCAACATGGTAAAACCCATTTCTACTAAAGATATAAAATATTAGCTGGGTGTGGTGGCAGGTACCTGTAATCCCAGCTACTTGGGAGGCTGAGGCAGGAAAATCACTTGAACCCAGGAGGCAGAGGTTGCAGTGAGCCAAGATTACGCCATTGCACTCCAGCCTGGGCAACAGGGCAAGACTTCATCTCAAAAAAAAAAAAGAAAGAAAAAAGAAAGAAAAAAAAAACTGGGCACACAAGAGCTATAATAACAATCCATTCCAGTAAGATTTAGTTTATTTTCTTTTTTTGGAAGCAGAGTCTCACTCTGTCACCCAGGCTGGAGTGCAGTGGCACGATCTCAGCTCACTGCAACCTCCACCTCCTGGGTTCAAGGAATTCTTGTACCTTAGTCACCTGAGCAGTTGGGACTACAGGCACATGCAACCATGCCTGGCTAATTTTTTGCATTTTTAGTAGAGATGGGGTTTCACCATGTTGGCCAGGCTGGTCTCAAATTCCTGAGCTCTGACAATCTGCCCGCCCTGGCCTCCCAAAGTGCTGGGATTACAGGTGTGAGCCACTGTGCCCAGCCAGACTTAGTTTATTTTCTATTGGAATTATTTATCTGAACAGATTATAAACCATCTTTACCAGGTTTGTGAAAATTCAGATGGTCTACGGGTGAGCTGTCACTCAGTTGCCAAACTGTCTTAATCTTCTTTTGACCACTATATATTTCCACTCTCCATTTCTGTGGCTTCTCACTAAGGAAAGAATAAAACAACAAAAGAAAAATTGTCAAAAACAGCCATTTACTTCCTTCCCTCTAAAGCCATTTAGTGAAGTCCTCAAGTGATAAGCACTGAGGACAAAGAGGTAAACGGGTCACAATTCTCGCCCTTGAGGTGTATAGTCAAAGAGGGAGAAAAACAAGAATAAAAATAACAATTTGGAAAAAAAAAGCTACAAGAGAGAAATACTAGGTATGTTAGGGGAAAACAGAAGACAGGAATGTAACTCAGATTGGGGATTGCAGAGTTGGAAAGAATCCTCAGAGGCTGTAATGTGTGAGCTAACTGTGAAATAACAAGCAGTTAGTCAGGCAGATAAGGTCTAGGATGAAGGAATGAAGCATGAGTAGGCACCGAGGGTTAAAAAAGTAGAATGTCTGAAGAAATGCAGTAACAGAGCATCCCTGTGATAGGAGCCATTTAAACAGGAGGAAGTCCTGGCGGGATCTGAATTTTTAGGAGGATCATTTTGGCAATGACATAGAAAAGATAACAGAGGCAGAGAGCACAGTTAGGAAAAAGGGTTTTACCACAGTCCAGGTATGAAATGATGCGGATGTGAAACAAAGTTATGATGGTGTGAAGATGTAGAGAAGGGGACAAATTCTAGAGTTACCAAGGTCTAGACTCAGTAATCTTTTTTTTTTTGAGACAGGATCTTGCTCTGTCACCCAGACTGCAGTGCAGTGGCGTGATCACAGTTCACTACAGCCTCGACCTCCAGGCCTCAGGCAATCCTCCCACCTCAGCCTCCCTAGTAGCTGGGACTACAAGTGCATGTCACCAGGCCTGGCTAATTTTTATATTTTTTTGTAGAGATAGGGTTTCACCATGTTGCCCAGGCTGTCGGTAACCATTTAAAGGAATGAGGAATGAGTGGAGAATAAGCACTAGCTTTATGTTTTGGGCATTAGGTAGAGATTAACGATGGTCATTTGAGAGACGAAGTATGGGAGGAGGAAAAAGCAGAGAAAGAGATGAGGTGTTTGGCTTGAGAGTTTGAACTGCTACTTCAATAAGCTGGGGATTCTCAGCTAATAAGCTTTTAGAAAGATGGGTCTGAAGCTCAGAGAAGCTGGAGATGTGAGTTATGAATTATCGTTAGCCTAGATGAGTTGAAGCCTTGAAAATAAATGCAATCACCAAGGGAAGATAGGAAGTAATAAGAAAAGAAGGCAGAGGGTAGAGTTCTGGTGAAAAGTGGCTGAGGAAGAAGAAAAGAGAACTCTTCTCAGCCTTTCAGGTGGGCTAGAGAGGTAGAAATCAAATTAAGACAGATGCTATGTCACAGAAACTAAGGAGACAGGTTCAAGAAAGCAACAGTGCTAAATGCCAAACAGCCTTATAAGTGCTTACTGAAGTAGGCCGGGTGTGGTGGCTCACACCTGTAATCCCAGCACTTTATGAGGCCATGGTGGGTGGATTACGACGTCAGGAGTTAGAGACCAGCCCGGCCAACATGGTGAAACCCCGTCTCTACTAAAAATACAAAAATTAGCCGGGCGTGGTGGTGGGCGCCTGTAATCCCAGCTACTTCGGAGGCTGAGGCACGAGAATCACTTGAAACCAGAAGGCGGTGGTTGCAGTGAGCTGAGATTGCGCCACTGCACTCTAGCCTGGGCAACAAGAGCAAAACTCTCCCTCAAACAAACAAAAAAAAAGTGCTTACTGAAGTAGGAAGAATTGGTGGGCCAACCAATTACACAAGGTGCTAGACAGAAAACAATCTTTTACTGAAATGCATCCACTGGATTTGACAATTAGAAGGCCATTGGTGACCTTTGCCAGAGCAATTTCAGGGGGAGTGATGGGAGTTTGACTAAGAACGAACTAAACAGAGTGGCTGTAGTATGAGAGAAATTTCAAGTATATCATATGCTGAGAGAAGAGTCAGGGAGACCCTCACTGGAGGCAACCTCAGTGTCCATGTGGATGAACAATCTATCATCTCAGCCTCACCATACTTCCCCTAATCCCAAACCCTTCTCGCACTCCCACAGTTATACCCTAGCCCCTATTATCACTATCCTGGCCATTTTTCTCCTCATCTGTCATTTCCTTTCGGGCTATACTTTCCACTGTTCTCTGAAGGAATAACAAATACAGAGAAAAATGAAAGACTAGAAGCCCAACAGTCTAGAGAGAGGTCTGAGAGGAGGAAGAGGGAGAACTTTGTCAGACTGTGGTCAGAGATGATTAAGGTTTCAGAGGTGACAAAGCTCTGGGTCATGAGGTCCCTACTGAATATGAACACTGAAATCTTGCCTGGGATCATGGCTGGACTTAAGATAATACATTAAATTGCTTATTTATTATTGTTATTATTATTTTGAGATGGAGTTTCGCTTTCGTTGCCCAGGCTGGAGTGTAATGGCATGATCTCAGCTCACTGCAACCTCTGCACCCTAGGTTGAAGCGATTCTCCTGCCTCAGCCTCCCGAGTAGCTGGGATTACAGGTGCACGCCACTACACCTGGCTAATTTTTGTATTTTTAGGAGAGATGGGGTTTCACCATGTTGGCCAGGTTGCTCTCGAACTCCTGACCTCAGGGGATCCACCTGCCTCGGCCTCCGAGGCAATGCTGGGATTATAGGCGTGAGCCACCACGCCCAGCTATTATTATTTCTTAATAGAGACAGGGTCTCATTATGTTGCCCAGGCTGGTCTTGAACTCCTGAACTCAAGTTATCCTCCCACCTCAGCCTCCCACAGTGCTAGGATTACCAGCATGAGCCACCACGCCTAGCCAAAACTGCTTACCTTTGATATAAATTCTTTATAGCAGTTGGTCTGACTGGCAGCTGAAAAACGTGTTGCTCATCAAGAGGATTTTGTTTGTAATATTTTATGCAGATCCTGAAAAAACAAAATTGAACCTCCTTTGGAAAAAAGAGCCATTTGAGATAATGGTTTTCTAGTAGTCGAAAGCTCGTAAGGGAAACATTTTATTGAGTACTACTAACTAAAACATCAGCGAATGCCACAAAAGTAAACAAAACAACCCCCCAAACCAAACTTAGTTTGTTTTTTTCTTTGAAAACAAATCTCATTCACTTTTTAAAAATTAATAGACATATTTCTCATAAATATAAAATATATTTGAGGCCAAAGAAAGGCTTCGTGGGGAGACAGGTTACAGAAAGAGAAAAACAATACAAAAAAAAAAGAGGCAGAAGAGAAACAAAAGTACAGCTTCCATGGTTTTCAGAGCCCAAGGAATTATAGTTAACTCATTCATTCCAATTATCTATAATGGGCAAAAAGAAAAACAACAAAAAAAAAACCTTTGAGATTCTATAAACAATAACAATTTCAAACTTTCCCCTCTACAACTGAGGCAAATTCTAATTTTTTCTTTTTTTTTTGAGGTGGAGTCTCACCCTGTCGCCCAGGCTGGAGCACAGTGGCGCGATCTTGGCTCACTGCAACCTCCGCCTCCCGGGTTCAAGCAATTCTCCTGCCCCAGCCTCCCGAGTAGCTGGGATTACAGGCACCTGCCACCACGCTCAGATAATTTTTTGTATTTTTAGTAGAGACGGGGTTTCACCATGTTGGCCAGGCTGGTCTCGAACTCCTGATCTCGTGATCTACCCACCTAGGCCTCCCAAAGTGCTGGGATTACAGGCGAGCTACCGTACCCAGCTGGCAAATTCTAATTTTGGAAAATGTAATGGTACATTTCCTTCCAGAGGGAAAAGAAACCCAGTCCTTCCACTGGACAGTTCATTTCCTAATTTGAGGCCTCAAATATGCATAAGACACCAGCAGTCTGTGTCTGAGAATTATTCCAAATAACCTCTAGTCAAACTAATTGGAAGCTTAAATTACAGCAGTCTCTACAATTACAGCAGGGCTACTGACAGAGGTCTAGTAATCTATTTGATTCCATTATTATCATTTAGATGGCTGGCAAGGCTATTTTGACCCAAATTGACAGGGGTATAAAGAAGAGAAGGAATTAGTGTTTATTAAGCACCTATTAAGTATCAGGTATGTTATACACATTACATAATTTCATCCTTACAACAAACACATGAGGTTATTAGATCCTCTACAGATGAGGAAACAGGATTCAGTGATGGAAACTTCCTAAGGAAGTTAGGAAGTGATGCAGCCAATGTCAAATCTGATTCCTTTTGAATCCAAAGCCTTTCCTGCCGATGGCACTGACTTAGACTCATGCTACTGTAAAGACAGGATGAAGAGGTTCTATCCTAATTGGTAATAAAAACTGCACATATTTAGGCTGTAACTATTTCAAAAGAAATACATTTATATATAAGTAAAGAATACAGATATACTTACTGTGTTAATGAAAAGAGGAGTTCATGTTGAGATTTAATGAAAGGCATGCAACTGACTAATATTTCTAGAATATGGTGGAGTTTTTGGACACGATAAACCTGTTCTTGTATATCTACTGATGGAGCAATGAAGTATTCCTGGAATGAAAAAATATAAGCAAAATAGAGATTTAAAGCACTAGTATAACCTCTGTAAAGAATATACATATGCCTGCTACACCTAAATTTGGATGCTTGATAACAGGGATTAAAAAAAAAAAAAAAGACCAGAAGCAGCTAGATAGAATTTCCCACCTTTCAATACTATTATTCAAAATAAATTACAGTCATGCACAATATAACAGTGTTTGAGTCAACAATGGATCACACATATTATAGTGGACTTTTTAATTTAATTTAATTTTATTTTTTGAGACAGGGTCTCACTCTGCCACGTAGGTTGGAGAGCCATGGCGTGATCTTGGCTCACTGCAACCTCCACCTCCCGGATTCAAGTGATTCTCCCGCCTTAGCCTCCTGAGTAGCTGGGATCACAGGCGTGCGCCACCATACCCAGTTAATTTTTGTATTTTTACTAGAGATGGGAATTCACCATGTTGGCCAGGCTGGTCTCAAACTCCTGACCTCAAGTGATCCACCCACTTCAGCCTCCCGAAGTGCTGAGATTACAGGCATGAGCCATTGGGCCCAGCCTACTGTGGTCTTATAAGATCACAATAGAAATGAAAAATCCCTCTCGCCTAGTGACTTTGTAGCTGTAATGGAGTGCAATGCATTATTCCCTTGTTTGCTGTGATATTGGTATGAACAAAACTATTCCTCAAAAAGAGCCTCAGGCAGATGCTTCAGGAGGTATTCCAGAAGGCACTATTCTCAGTGGTACAGTTCCATGTGTGTTCTTGCTCCTGGAGAGCTTCCAGTGGGACAAGATATGGAGGCGGAAGACAGTGATACTAATGATCCGGACCCTGTGTAGGCCTAGGTTAATATGTGTGTCTGTGTCTTAGTTTTTAACAAATAAATTTAATACATAAAAAAAGTTAAAAATAGAAAAAAGCTCATAGAATAAGAATACAAAGGAAAAATATTTTTATATACCTGTACAATGTGTTTCTGTTTTAAGTGTTACTACAAAAAAATCAAAAGTTTAGAAAAATTTAAAAGTTTATAATGTAAAAAAGCTATAGTAAGTTATGGTTTTTATTGAAGAAACAAATTTTTAAATAAATTTGGTGTAGCCTAAGTGTACAGTGTTTATAGTCTACAGTAGAGGACAGTAATGTTCTACACCTTCACATTCACTCACCACTCACTGGCTCACCCAGAGCAACTTCCAGTGCTGCAAGCTCCATTCATGGTAAGTGCCCTGTACACGTATCCACGTTTTTATCTTTTATATGTTATTTTTACTGTACCCCTTCTATGTTTAGACACACAAATACCATTAGGTTACAATTACCTATAGTATTCAGTAAAAAAATATGCTGTACAGGTTTATAGCCTAGGTGTGCAGTAGGTTTGAACCATATAAATTTGTTTACGCCACTCCCTGAAATTTGAACAATAAGTAATCACTTAATGACACATTTAAAAAAATAATGACACATTTCTCAGAATGTATCCCCATCATTAAGTGAAGCATGACTGTATATACAGATACAGTTGTCCATTGGTATCCATGGAGGATTGGTACCAGGATCCCCCTTGTATACCAAAATCCATGGATACTCAAGTCCCTTATATAAAATAGTATAATATTTGTGTATAACCTATGCATACCCTCCCGTATACTTTAAATCATTTCTAGATTACTTCACTTCTAGATTACTTGTAATGCCTAATACAGCGTAGATGCCACGTAAATAGTTGTTACATTTACTGTTTAGAGAATGACAAAAAAAAAAAAAGAGAGAATAATGACAAGAAGAAGTCCACACATACTCAGTACAGACATAATCATCCCTTTTCTTGAGACAGGGTCTTGCTCTGTCACCAAGGCTGGAGTGCAGATAGACAAAAAAGTAGCCCATGATACAGCTCACTGCAGCTTCAACTTCCCCTGCTTAAGTGAGCTTCCTACCTCAGCTTCCCAAAGTAGCTGGGACCACAGGCACAGACAACCATGCCTGGCTAAATTTTTTATTTTTGTAGAGATGGAATCTCCCCATGTTGCCCAGGCTGATCTCACACTCCTGGGCTCAAGTGATCCTCCCAAAGTGTTGGGATTACAGGCGGGAGCCACTGTGCCCAGCCTATTTTCTTTTTTTAAACGTTTTCAATCTGCAGTTGGTTGAATCCATGGATGCAGAACCCACAGACATGCAGGAACAAGTGTGTGTGTATGTGTGTGTAGTTTTTGTTAGAACACGTTTCCACTAAAAATACATACCCTTAATGAAATGTTTAAAATTTGAATAGTAAAAATTAAACCTCAGAAGGATCCAGTTGAGTCTATTTTGCACAACAGATATAGCTAGTTTTTCTATCTTGTATTTTCATGAGAGAAATGATAAACAAATTGATACTATAAATTCATTTTCAAAAGGATCTTCCAATGAACGTCAAAGATCAGTACAGATAGTAGTCAACTTTCTAAAGTTTCTAAATGGGCTAGGAAAATACAACGAAGTTCATAACGATGACCCTGAAGCCCAGAAATATATATTAAAGATTATAATTTTTTTGGAAAATAAACTTTCAAGTGTAATATAAATGGGTAAAAAGAATATAAAACAAATATTGCTTTACAGAACCTATCAAAGAAAGACATTCCCTAACCATTCTAGATAGATGAGATGTGTGGTAGTACATTGGCTTGAGTAGGATATAACTATATATAAGTATCACAAATTTACAGACAGTGAGAAATGACATTGAATGCGCTACTTTTTTGTCTATCTTACTAGGCAGTAATAATTAAGGGCACTGACTTTTCTTATTTATCTGTTTCCCAGGATCTAGGAGAGTGACTGGCATATTATTGGCAGTTAATAAACTGCACACAGAGTGACTGAAGAAAAACCAATTTTAGAATTAAAAAACTCACCAAATGATTCAAAGATGCAAGTTCCTGACCTATTAAGAAAAAACACATACATGCAAAAACACTTCAGGTATTTTCTATTACATGTTAAGGAATCTATATAAATTTTTTATAGATCCTATATGAAAGAGATTGTCAAGCTAAGTAGTTCCTCACAAAAGGCCAAGTTTTCTATTATATTATACCATAAATATATACTAATACTTATTCTAAAAATGATCACAGCTTCTTCCTCATAAAAACAACCAAGTGTGGAGTATTAAAACAGCCTCTCATAAAAGGAACGTTTTATTTACAATACTAACTTCATAGAACCTCAAATGTTTGAACTAAAAACAAATAAATTGTCAAGAACTATGGATATAATGAATTTGATATCTTTATTGGGGGGAAACTAAGGCCCAGAGATGGGAAATGCTTGTCTCATAGTGAACCAGGTACGAAGTCAGGAAGGACTACATATGATGAGGGGCAAGCAGAGAGAGAAAATCTGAGAGTATCTGTGAGTGATAACTGTGATGTGTTTTTTAACTTTTTGAGCCAGGAAAGAGACTTACCTATGAAAAAACTGATATAATCTTTCTTTAGTTTGTCCAAACCAATTTCCAAAAGCATTAGAACTGGAGTAGTCCCACTGAGAGAAACTGTGTCCATGGTTCCATGATAAGACTGATGAATGAGCTTACTTAGTAAACTGTTACTTCCACTATGGAGCTAGAAATCAAGGAAATTTTATAAAACCATGAATAAATACATACACAAACCCAGCAAGCAAAAAAGAAGCAAATGACAGTAGCTACAAGCTAAAAATTATAAGCTTGCATTCTTGGTCTCCTAAGACTATAAACTGTTTGAACAAAACCCCCCAAGTTATGAACGTCAGTATTTTTTTTTTTTTTTTTTCTTGAGACAGTCTTGCTCTGTCACCCAGGCTGGAGTGCAGTGGCACGATCTTGGCTTACAGCAACCTCCACCTCTTGGGTTCAAGCAATTCTCCTGCTTTAGCCTCCTGAGTAGCTGAGCTTACAGGAGCATGCCACCATGCCTGGCTAATTTTTATATTTTTAGTAGGGATGGGGTTTCACCATGTTGGCCAGGCTGGTCTCAAACTCCTGACCTCATGATCCGCCCACCTCGGCCTCCCAAAGTGCTGGGATTATAGGTGTAAGCCACGGCGCCTAGTCTGAATATCAGTTTTTAAAATTCCATTCCTGGGACTGGGCGCAGCGGCTCACACCTGTAATTCCAGCACTTGGGAGGCTGGGAAGGGCAGATCACTTGAGGTCAGGAGTTTGAGACCAGCCTGGACAACATGGTGAAACCCCATCTCTAATAAAAATACAAAATTGGCTGGGCATAGTGGCTCACACTTGTAATCCCAACACTTTGGGAGGCCGAGGCAGGCAGAACATGAGGTCAGGAGATCGAGACCATATGGCTACCTTGGTGAAACCCTGTCTCTACTAAACATACAAAACATTAGCCAGGTGTGGTGGTATGCACCTGTAGCCCCAGCTACTCAGGCGAATCGTTTGAACCCGGGAGGGCGGAGGTTGCAGTGAGCCGAGATTGCGCCACTGCACTCCAGCCTAGACAACAGAGCGAGACTCTGTCTCAAATAATAATAATAATAATAATAAATACTTTTTAAAAATTAACTGGGCATGGTAGGGAGCGCCTATAGTCCCAGCTTGGGAGGCTGAGGCAGGAGAATAGCTTGAGCCTGACAGGCAGAGGCTGCAGTGAGCTGAGATCGCACCACTGCACTCTAGCCTGGGTAACAGAGCAAGACTCTGGCTCAAAAAAATAAAAATAAATAAATAAATAAATACGTAAAAAAAATAGGCCGGGCCTGGTGGCTCACACCTGTAATCCCAGTAGTTTGGGAGACCGAGGCAGGCAGATCACGAGGTCATGAGATCAAGACCATCCTGGCTAACACGGTGAAACCCTGTCTCTACTAAAAAATAGAATAAATTAGCCAGTCATGGTAGCGGGTGCCTACAGTCCCAGCTACTCGGGAGGCTGAGGCAGCAGAATGGCGTGAACCCGGGAGGTGGAGCTTGCAGTGAGCCAAGATTGTGCCACTGCACTCCAGCCTGGGCAATAGAGTGAGACTCTATCTCAAAAAAATAAATAAAATAAAATAAATAAAATAAAATAAAATACCATTCCTATCTCATTTGATTAAGTTCAAAGCAACTAAGAAGGGTTTAAACTTATCATCCCCAGATACAATTCAACCAAAGAGAAGCCAGAGTTGTTCCTCTGAAATTTTACAACTAGGAATTCTCTTCTCCTAGCTGATTTAAGTGCTTTTGGGCATCTTTTCCACAACTGAACATCTTCATCTACACCACAAATCTGTTGCTGCAGTAAAACAAACTCCCTCAATGGTCCATGCATGTTCATAAGGAACTCCTCATTGGCTACAATATCCAACATACGAACTTGATAATTTGTAAATTAAAAAGAGCTATGAATTTACAATTTAATATGTGTTCCAAATGTTAATTCATTTTAGGTACACATAAAATATCTGTCATTTTCCCACTACTTTCTATTTCTCTACTTTAACTTTCATCATAATCTTTGCAAGGTCTTTTTACAATATATACATAAATAGTTTCACTTTGTTTGCACTCAGTACATGGTAAGGTTATACTTGTAAACATCTCATGAACACAGAAACTCTCAAGAGAAAAATTCAACGGCTAAAACTAAAATGTCTAGAATCACTAATGCCCAATTAAGCAGAGCTTGCAGGCCTTTACTCTGGAATGTACCTTTGTTCACACGTATAAAAGTTTATAACTTTTATAATTATGAATTGGCAGTCATATTATCTAAAGTAATTCCTATTAAAAATCTTTTTGTTTTTAACTTTTTACCTAGATTTTTCTTGACTATAAAAGTAGCACAAATTCACTGTGGAAAATTCATAAAGCAGATATAACACAGTTGGAAAAAATTTTTTTTTTTTTTTGAGGCAGAGTCTTACTCTGTTGCCCAGGCTGGAGTGGAGTGGTGCAATCTCAGTTCACTGCAACCTCCGCCTCCTAGGTTCAAGCAATCTCCTGCCTCAGACTCCTGAGTATCCTGGATTACAGGTGCCTGCCACCATGCCCGGCTAATTTTTTTGATTTTCAGTAGAGGCAGAATTTCACCATATTGACCAGGCTGGTCTTGAGCTCCTGACCTCAAGTGATCTGCCAGCCTCAGTCTCCCGAGAGTTGGAATTACAGGCGTGAGTCACTGCGCTTGACCGGAAAAAGTCATCTGTAACCCTTCCACCAGAGGTGACTGCTCTTAAGATTTTTAGCATATTTGTTTCCATATTTTTCTCTCCAAAAGTTACATTCATATAATTGTGTATATTCCTTTTTATCGAATATTATAAGCATTTCTCCATATCATTTGTCAGCATCATTTTTTCAGCAACTACTACATGTGCCATATATAGCTATATCATTATTTACTTAGCCATTCCATTAGCAAGGGAAATTTAGGTCATTTAAAATTTTATGCCAATATAAATGACTATTCTGATACATAAAGTCTTGATACATATTTATGTGTATGAGCTTAGGGTACATCCTAACAAAAGAATTCTTGGTTCAAAGGCCATGATACATTGTTATGATCTCAATACATTACCAAAATTGCTTTTTAGAGAACATCTAAATTTGCATTCTCATCAGTAGTATATGAGAATACTCATTCACAGCAACACTTAACAATGACAATATTAGTAGTTTACACACACTGGGCACTTAACTATGAGCTAGGCACTAGGTGCGTTACATGGATAACATTAGTCAATCCTGGAACACTACAAGGTAGACACTATTCTTACCTTTACTTTACAGATGAGGATATTGGGACACAGAAAAGTAAAGGAACCTGGCCAACTTGACACAGCTAGAAAGTAGCAGAGCTGAAATTCAGACTCAGGCAGTCGGCTTCAGAGCCTGTGTCTTTAACCATCATGCCATGCTGCTGAGAAAATGATCTGACACACACACTGTGAAACCTACCCATGGCTGTATATCACCACGTTGTAGACTCTGGATGATCAATGTGAAACACTTCACCAAGTCTTGGTATGAAATCACACCTTGGAAAACAAGTCAGTGTAACATTATTTTCAGGGTATTTCTACAGATCAAAAATATCATTAATCTTAAGGATACACAAATGAAGTAGAAAGCAAGAATCTGTACTTTATGGGTAGGGGAAAGGGAAATAAATTAAAGCGGCAAAAAAAAAAAAAAAAAAAAAAGATTTAATGCATTTCTAAAGAAAGAAATCAAACTCAGATTGCCATAAAACAACACGCTTAGTAAAATACTAAAGAATATCTTTTCCTTTTTATAATAATTATAATTTCAGTAAGATATATGTTTTGGTTCATATAAATAGAGCATGAAAATTACCTAAGTCTTATACTTAAAAAGGCAGGAGAAAAGGATAATTCTACAAATTACTTTGTCTTAGTACAATTCTTACGCAGAATGTACCAATGTATCGTTAGAAACGAATTAGATAAAGTTAAGAACCAGATTTCCCCACAAGACTAGTGGTACACACTGTATTATTTCCAAAGGACTTAAAAATAAACCTAAGAAATAAGAGGAAACATTTAAATAATGATGAACACCTACTACTGCTCATTTTGCACCACAGTTGCTCAGCAAAATCAAGATCACTCCGAGCTTTGAAAAGACGCTTGACGGAACGATCAACTGCAGCAGTGTCATGCTTCACTGTCTGAAAAAGAGGCAAGCTTCAAAGAATATTCAGTTTTTTTTTTTTTTTTTTGAGACAGCGTCTTGCTCTGTCGCCCAGGCTAGAGTGCAGTGGCCGGATCTCAGCTCACTGCAAGCTCCGCCTCCTGGGTTTACACCATTCTCCTGCCTCAGCCTCCCAAGTAGCTGGGACTACAGGCGCCCGCCACCTCGCCCGGCTAGTTTTTTGTATTTTTTTAGTAGAGACGGGGTTTCACCGTGTTAGCCAGGATGGTCTCGATCTCCTGACCTCGTGATCCACCCGTCTCGGCCTCCTAAAGTGCTGGGATTACAGGCGTGAGCTACCGCGCCCGGCCCAGTTTTTTTTTTTTAAGTGAAATAATTTAAGCCTTCAAATGCTGCTCTGAGAAATTATGGATTCATGAACACACACAAAGATATGAATGCATGTTCTACAACTTCATTCACTAATGAGGACATACAAATCAACAGTGAAAAACAAGACCTTTAATATTGTTTTAAAACTATAACGCCTAAAAGTGAGCATTCAACTTTCCTTCCATGTAAAAAAAATAATTAAATTACCTTGGTGTCCATTTTCCTATTTGTCAGATGAGAATATATCTAGTTTAACAGTACCATCTTATAGTATACTAATATATGATAGTAGAGTCATCTTATAGTAATATTAACATATTCATTTCTACTTCTCTGCAATTGAGCAACTAATAATACATATATATCAGTTCTCTTCAAAAATATTTATCAGTTCTGGCCAGGCAGTGGCTATGCCTATAATCTCAGCACTTTGGGAGGCCAACGCAGGTGGACTGCTTGAGCCCACGAGTTCAAGACCAGCCTAGGCAATATAGTGAGACCCCATCTCTACAAAAAATTTAAAAATTAGCCAGACATGGTGGTCCACACCAGTAGTCCCAGCTACTCGAGGACCGGAGGTGGGAGGATCGCTTGAACCCTGGAGGTCAAAAATGCAGTGAGCCGTGATGGAGTCACTGTATTCCAGCCTGGGTGACAGAGCAAGACCTTGTCTCAAAAAATAATAATAACAATTAAATTAAATTAAAATATTTATTAGTTCTTAAGGAAAACAATAACCAGTGCTGACAATAAAGATCAACAGAAATTCCCCCTAACATCATCACTGGCCATCAGAGAAATGCAAATCAAAACCACAATGAGATACCATCTCACACCAGTTAGAATGGCAATCATTAAAAGTCAGGAAACAACAGGTGCTGGAGAGGATGTGGAGAAATAGGAACACTTTTTACACTGTTGGTGGGACTGTAAACTAGTTCAACCATTGTGGAAGACGGTGTGGCAATTCCTCAAGGATCTAGCACTAGAAATACCATTTGACCTAGCAATCCCATTACTGGGCATATACCCAAAAGATTATAAATCATGCTGCTATAAAGACACACACACACATATGTTTACTGCGGCACTATTCACAATAGTAAAGACTTAGAACCAACACAAATGTCCATCAATGATAGACTGGATTAAGAAAATGTGGCACATATACACCATGGAATACTATGCAGCCATAAAAAAGGAGGAGTTCATGTCCTTTATAGGGACATGGGTGAAGCTGGAAACCATCATTATAAGCAAACTATCACAAGGACAGAAAACCAAATACTGCATGTTCTCACTCATAGATGGGAACTGAACAATGAGAACACATGGACACAGGGTGGGGAACGTCACACACCGGGACCTGCCGGGGGTGGGAGGAGTGGGGAGGGGTAGCATTAGGAGATATACCTAATGTAAATGACGAGTTAACGGGTGCAGCACACCAACATGGCACATGTATACATATGTAACAAACCTGCACGTTGTGCACATGTACCCTAGAACTTAAAGTAAAAAAAAAAAAAAAAAATTCTCTAAATGCTGCCTTGATATACCAAATCCATTTGCAATGGTACAACATGAAAGATGTCAGCATAACTGAATTTTAAAAGCTATTTCTGTGTATATTTCTAACTGATAATAATCACTTACCTCAACCTCAGTGTCTTTTTTCGTAGAATCACCAAATCCATCCAGCTTATTTAAGTCTAGAAAGTGGCAGAAGTTTATTAGCTCTTGATTTTTCTGCTTTCCAAATTATTTCCATTCTAATCCTATTTTCAAATGGTAAACGGGGACAGTAGAAGCATAACTGAGGATTTTAGCAAATCACTGAACTCTTAGGTGGAGATTATAACAGATAACCCTCAGGTGGGGGTGTGAAGATGAACTGAGGTAACAGAAAAGCCCCTGACACATGGCATCAGGCACGTGCTAGGTATACAGAGGCTACTGTTTCATCTCCTTTTTCCTTCAATCTCAAATATAAATTAAATTTTATTAATTCTTAGGATTACTTAGATCTCTACCATTAGCAATTCAGAACAAAAGCTGTCCCTCTGACCATTACAGATCTCACAGCTTTGTATATATACCAATCAAAAAAGAATATCAAGCTTAAAGAGAAACTTATATTTAAACAAAGCAAGTATAAATTATCAATTAATAAAAACAAGTAATACACCATTCAGAAATTCCTGCACAAGTTCAACAGCAGATTTTGCTTCCAGAGGCTCGAGCCATTCAGTGACACCAGTCCTCAAACCATCAGCCAAAACCTACGGGAGATTTAAAAACCCCAAAAACCTGTTAGCAGAAAGCACTGTTTAATCAATAAGGATGTATGTAATAAAAATATTAATTGCAGTAACATTTCTTGAGTGTTTATCACATCCCAGGTACTGCTGTGGTGCTTTATATATAGTACATGTTATGTAATCCTAACAAAACTCTATGGTAGATAATACTATTATTCTCATCTTACTGAGGCTAAGAGAGATTCAGTAACTTGCTCATGGCCACACAATTAGTAACTGACAGTGTCAGGACATATACTCCATGGTCTGATCCCAAAGATGGTGCTCTGAACAATGATGCCAAGTGCATAGGTGCTACAGAAGATACTGGGTTTGCCCTGGAGATGCATGTAACTTTGGCAAAGACAGACAGACAAGACAAATGAAATAGTCTGGGGATGAATAAATGTAAACAGTAAGTGGAAGTTTATATTAAAATATATAAATGTGTATGCACATACAATATGTCAATAGACTTAAGAAAAAGCAGTCAAGTTAGGCTGTAATAGCCAGTGAAACAACGTGGAACTTCAGTTGCAACTCAAATGTGGGAACCACAGGCTGGCAGGAAAACAGCATGAAATAAGATGAAGAGGATGGTGTGATCCCAACCAGGGTAGAAAAAGCAACAAAGAAGCAGCGGGAAATAGAACTAGAAGAAATAGCAGCTGAACTATCAAGGGATCTTCAAAAGTTTTTCAGCTTCATAGGCAGAAAACAGCCAATGTTGATTTTTCTGGCAGGAAAATGACATGATCTAGTTAAGAATTTCTCTATCAGAAGTACCAAGGATGGATTCCTAGGAAATAGAAAATACAACATTTCCCAGTTGAAATGCTATCACTTCCCACTCCCGGGGGGAGGTCTTTAGAAAAATATGAAGATGGCTGAGCATGGTGGCTCATGCCTATAATCCCAGCACTTTGGGTGGCTGAGGCAGGTGGATCACTTGAGGTCAGGAGTTCAAGACCAGCCTAGCCAACGTGGCAATCCACGTTGTATTTTAGTGCAAACCTGCACTAAAAATACAAAAAATTAGCCGGGCGTGGTGGTGGGCACCTGTAATCCCAGCTACTGGGGAGGCTGAGGCAGGAAAATCACTTGAACATGGGAGACGGAGGTTGTAGTGAGCACCACTGCACTCCAGGCTGGGTGACAGAGTGAGACTCCGTCTAAAAAAAAAAAATAGAAAAATATGAATATAATTTTGTTGTCATAAATGACTGGGAGTACAAGAGCACTTGGGGCATGGAGTCTGGTGGGGGCCAGAGATGTTAAACATCTTGGTGTGCGCATCATGGTCTCAAATCACAAAGAATGTTCCTGCCCAAATGCCAATAGTGCCCCTGTTGAGAAACAATGAATCATCATTAGTGTGGTCCCAGAATAAGATGGTAAAGATTTTAACTAAGATGAGCACAGTGAAAGAGACTTCAAAGGAGAAAAAGAATTGTATGTGTATGGGGGGAGGGTAGCAAGGTATATGTGGAATAAAAGAAAAAATCCTATCCATTTATAAAATATAGGGGGTTGAACACAGAGAGACTACGGCCACATGTATATCTAAGATTCTGTGGCTTTTTAAGGGAGACTCGAATTAGACAAACACACAATTAAATAAATTTGTGCCAGCTCTTCCATTCACCAGTTTGTCACCTTCAGGCAAAATAACTGAACCAGCTAGCACCATGCGTGGCACATAGCAGAGTGGCAGCTTCTAGCTACAGTAGCATGTAGTGGTGACAGAAATAATAGTTCTTACTAAAGTGAAATATGAGATTTCTAGCCTAGGAAACTGAAGGAATGATGGGACCACAGACAGAAATGGGGGCGTTTTCACAGAGGATGTAGTCTGGAGAAGATAGTTTCATTTTCGACATACTGACTCTTGAAGCAATAGCACTCTACCCAAGTGGGAAATAATGTGGTGGAAGTTAGAAAGATGGGAAGTGCTATCAGCTTAAAGATGAGGGTTTGGAGCTTGCTCACAAAGGTGTCAGTCAAATCACTGAGTAGATCAGCTCTCTGCAGGGGTGTGGAGAAAGAAGGGCAGAGATGTGAGGGCAAAAGTATGATGGAGGCCCACAGTAAGGGTCCTAAAAGACGGGCTTTCAAGAAAGAAGAAAGGTGAGAAAGGTAGAAAAACTATCAGTTTCGTAAAAACAGGGAAATAGTACTTACTCATAGGAAGTAAAAGTATCAAAAATAGTTGGTATTATGCTAGATAGTAAGGGCACAATAGGGAACCAGGCACTCAAGTCTAGTAGAGGAGACAGATAAGTAAACAAATTACTGTGTTTTATAAACACACTGACAAGAGGTATGTGTGGAGTTCTACAGCAACACAAGCCATTCTGTGAGATCAGTACAACCATCATAGAGAGCTCACCCAGCAAAGAGGTGGGAGAAGTGCATACCAGGTAGATCAAGATGCACATACCAGAAGGTGATAGCGTATGACAGGATCCAATGATGTGGTGAGGGTTGGGGGTTCAGTGGCAATGGAAGTAAAGTGTGAGATTAAGCTAAGAAAATAAGCAGGAGCCAATGAGCACATGAAATCAAAATACAGAGATACCACTTCACTACCACCAGGATGACTATAATTAAAAAACAGACAATATCTGACAAAGATGTAGAGAAATCAGAACCCTCATATACTTCTGAAAGAAATATAAAATAACGTAACTACTTTGGACAACAGTTATACTTCGGCAGTTCCTCAAAAGATAAATATGCAGTTACCATATGATCTAGTAACTCCACCCAAGGCATGTGAAAACATGTCTACACAAAAACTTGTATGTAAATGTTCATGGAGGCATTATTCATAATAGCCAAAAAATAGAAACAACTAAGATGTCAATCGACTGATGAATGAACAAAATGTGGTGTATCCACACACAATGGAAAAATAAATAAATACATTAAAAAAATAACAACAACACAAAACGTAAGAGAAATGTAGCTAGTAATGACCTAACGCTCCCGTTAATTGTAAGGACAACTACCACATAAGTAAAATTAAACTGCCCAAATTGTCAGAGTATCTAATAGATACATAACATCTGAACAAATTTTGAAGAATACAAACCTAAGTAAAAACAACAATAACACATATTTTTATAAAAACATGAGATTTAAGGAAAGGAATTCTGGAAGGATACTCACAAGAAGAAATTTAAGTTCTCTGTAGAGATGATTCAAAGGACCTCTGGGCTCTCCTGATTCCACTTTAATATTCTAAAAAGTTTCCAAAGTCTGTCAGTTTTCCACTGTTAATCCCATCTTCTCTACCTAAGTGTTACACTTGCATTTCAAACTATCCTTCACACATTAAAAAATATATTTCATAAAGGACCAATAAATTGAAAAATGAGGTCAACACATCATTTAGAACATCTCACTCAGAGATTTTGCCATCTTGACCCAATAACCTAAGTTACAACCACTGTATCCTCTTTCTGTGCCACAAACAATTGTACCTGTGTGGAACAACTGCCCTCCTCACATGCTCTCCTGCCTTTTCCCAAGGAATTTCCAGGAGGACAAGGTAGGAGTTCAAGACCAGCCTGGCCAACTTGGCGAAACCCGGTCTCTACTAAAATTACAAAAATTAGCCAGGTGTGGTGGCACGCCCCTGTAATCCCAGCTACTCAGGAGGCTGAGGCAGGAGAATTGCTTGAACCTGGGAGGCAGAGGTTGCAGTCAGCTGAGATCATGCCACTGCACTCTAGCCTGGGCGACAGTAAGACTCTGTCTCAAAAAAAGAATATAATTATCCATAATCTTGCCATTCTGAAGGAACCACTATTAACACTATCCAGGCTTCTGTGTATAAATATATTTTAAAATATAATTGAGATCCCATTACATAAATAATTTTATACTTTTTTTTAGTTTTGCATAAGCACATCCTATTATTAATATTCGATATTTTAAAACATGCTTTTAAAGACTGTAAAATATATCGTCATGAAATTTATTTTAGGCCAGGTATGGTGGCTCACGCCTGTAATCCCAGCACTTTGGGAGGCCAAGGCAGGCAGATCATTTGAGGTCAGTTAGAGACCAGCCTGGCCAACATGGTGAAACCCCATCTCTACTACAAATACAAAAAATTTAGCTGGGCATGGTGGCATGCACCTGTAGTCCCACCTACAGGTGGGACTGCTTGAGAGGCAGAGGCAGGAGAACTGCTTGAACGTGGGAGGGAGGCAGAGGTTGCAGTAAGCCGAGATGACACCACTGTACTCCAGCCTGGGAGACAGAGCGAGACACCATCTCAAAAAAAAAAAGAAATCCATTTTAACTATACCCTACTGAACATTCTGGTTTTGTTTATAGTATTTTGGAAACTCAGCTATATCACTGCACTGAATATCTTACACGTGAATTTCTGTTAGCAATTTTGACTAATTTCTTTTTTTTTGAGACAGAGTCTCACTCTGTCGCCCAGGCTGGAGTGCAGTGACACGATCTTGGCTCACTGCAACGTCTGCCTCCCGGGTTCAAATGATTCTTCTGCCTCAGCGTCCTGAGTAGTTGGGACTACAGGAGCGCGACACCACACCCAGCTAACTTTTGTATTTTTAGTAGAGATGGGGTTTCACCGTATTGGTCAGTCTGGTCTCGAACTCTTGACCCTGTGATCCATCCTCCTCGGCCTCCCAAAGTGCTGGGATTACAGGCGTGAGCCACTGTGCCTGGCCAATTTTGACTAATTTCTTAAGACAGATTCCTAGAAATGTACATATAGAGTGAAAGGGCTTAATATTATAATGATTCTTGATGTGTTACCAATATCTCTACCCTTTTAAGAATAAGAGGGCCATGCACAGTGGCTCACGCCTGTAATCCCAGCGTGAGCCACTTTGGGAGGTGGAGGTGGGAGGATCACTGGACCCCAGAGGTTTAAGACCAGCTTGGAAAACATAGGGAGACTCTGTCCCTACAAAAAAAGTTTAAAAAATTAGGTGTGGAGGCTTTTGCCTATAGTCCTAGCTACTCAGGAGGCTGAGGTGGGAGGATTGCTTGAGCACAGGGGTTCAAGGCTGCAGTGAGCAGTGATCATGCCACTGCACTCCAGCCTGGGTGACAGAGTAAGACTCTGTCTCAAAACAAAACAAACAAGAAAACACGGATTCACCTGAGTCACCACTCAGGAGACTTTATTGGTCACTAGAAAATTCTTCAGTTATATTACTATAGGGCTGAGGGCAACCGATAGATCAGATCACCTGACAAAACCTTCACTGGCTGCCCTGGTGAGATGTTAGTGGCAAGGTGGGCCTTTCAGAGTTGTCCAAGCTCACACCCAGGAAGTGCCGAGACTAGAAGCATGGAGCACCAGCAACAAGCAAGTAAGCCAACATTTAGGACTCTCATGAACCCGGAAAGGAAATAGGGTCCACTCTTACCAGAGCTGCAGCTGAAGAGAGTGGAGGGATTTGAAGAATCTCATCCACAGGACTCCAGGAAATATCCAAAGTGATCGCAGTTTGTGATGCTGTGATTGTATCGTCCAAGGCAGAGGACTTAAAGAGCTCATACTGGGCAAAGCCTCTGGATGTTACCTGAAAAGAGTGCACCCAGCAGACCATTTAGCTGTGCTTCCACACGGCCAAAAGCCCATTACCCAAACTATTTTGATCCTTGTCCCAAAAGAAGAAAAAGCACACATGCCATACTTTTATCCCAAATGGAAAAGTAAGACAATTCTTTGAAACCACAAAGATTAGCTAAAAGGCATGAAGGCATTTTAATTTTGGTCATTAGCTGATATGAAAATAAACATAAACGTGTTCATACTACAGAAAAATATCTAGTCATCTTAGGAGTGGAAAAAAACCTGTAAACTAGGAAGGCAGGTTGATAACAATTTGAAGAAAATAATATGAGTAGAAGCAAAACACTTACAGTAGACAAGTGATGTCTTTTCTTGTGTAAATCTTTTAGGTTTTCAAGATTTACAGAATAATTTTTATCAGCTATAGGAAATGAAAGAAAGACATGTAAAGGTACAACTCAAAATTACATTGTTAGAGCTACAAAACTGCAATCCCTCACATTCTCAGTGTACCGCAACTCAACAAAATAACTGTTAAAATTAAATTTCAAATCATAGATAAGTGAAATGTTTATAAGAGAATTAAAGTGGGCTGGGTATGGTGGCTCACACCTATAAACCCAGCACTTTAGGAGGCCGAGGAGGGAGGATCATTTGAATCCAGGAGTTCGAGACCAGCCTGGGCAACATAGCAAGACCCTATCTCTACAAAAAATAAAAAAAAAACAGCCAGGTATGGTGGCATGTGCCTGTAGTCCCAGCTATTCGGGAGGCTGCGGTGACAGGATTGCCTGAGCCCAGGAGGTTGAGGCTGCAGTGAGTCATGATTGCGCCACTGCACTCCAGCCTGGGTGACAGAGTAAGATCCTACCTCAGAACACTAAAAAAAAGAATGTAAGTGGAACAGCCAGGCGCAGCAGCACTTGCCTATAATCCCAGTTACTCAGGAGGCTGAGGTGGGAGGACTGCTTCAGGCTAAGAGTTTGAGACCAGCCCGGGCAATATAGTGGGACCGTGTCTTTTAAAAACAAATTAAAAATAAAAATAAAATTAGCTGGGCATGGTTGTGCTCTCCTGTAGTACCAGCTATTCAGGAGACTATGGTGGGAGGATCACTTGAGTCCAGGAGTTTGAGGCTGCAGTGACCTATGAAGGCACTATGGTACCCCAACCTGAGCTATAGAGTAAGACCCTGTCTCTAAAAAAAAAAGTAAATAAAAAATAAAGTGGAGGTTGGGCGTGGTGGCTCATGCCTGTAATCCCAGCACTTTGGGAGGCCGAGGTGGGTGGATCATGAGGTCAAGAGTTCAAGACCAGCTTGACCAATACGGTAAAACCCCGTCTCCACTAAAAATACAAAAAAAATAGCCGGGCGTGGTGGTGGATGGATGCCTGTAATCCCAGCTACTCTGGAAGCTGAGGCAGAGAACTGCTTGAACCCAGGAGGCGGAAGTTGCAGTGAGCTGAGATCGTGCCACTGCACTCCAGCCTGGGTGACAGAGCAAGACTCCAACTCAAAAAAAAAAAAAAAATAAAAATAAAAATAAAGTGGAATGAGGGTCAATACTACTACCAAAAATACAATTAAATGTCTGAGATAGGAAATATATTGTCAGTTTATATCTTCCAATGAAAATTTTCAATAATATACGCATAGAAATAAAATGAAACCCAAATCAGACAAGTGCAAACCTCTTGTCCAGACTTTTGGAGATCTGTTTCTGGTGTTTCTGGAATACCTCCCACATGCTGCAAGTTACACACTAGAGTAGATTTATGGTGATTAATGCAAGTTCTACCTTATGTCATAACAATATCAATTTTCGTAAAAAACATGAAACAGTAACTATACAAATGAATACACACACACACACACACACACACACTCTAGAGACAGCACTCACCTTTACAACTGACCACATATAAGACAATTCCTGTAATGCTGTCGTTTGTTGTGACAAGCTCAGCTCCTAGCCAACAAGTACCTTCAGGATCTGAACTGTCACATCTTATCCAAAGGGGAGGAAGGGCAGTAACTGGCAGATTAATCTTCAAATGGGTCATATTAGGATTGTGAGCCATGGTGTAAAGTCCAATTAACTGCCTTTAAAACAAGAGTAAGGACAAATTATAGACAGAGATTTCCAATTCAAGAATTTCTTTTTTTTCTGAGAGACAGGGTCTCACTCTGTTGCCCAGGCTGGAATGCAGTGGTGCAATCATAGTTCACTACAGCCTCGACCTCCTTGGCTCAAGTGATCCTCCTGTCTCAGCCTCCCAAGTAGCTGAGACTACAGACATAAGCCACTGCATCAGGCTTATTTTTATCTTTTGCAGAGAGAGAGTGTCTTGCAGTGTTGCCCAGGCTAGTCTCAAACTACTCGCTTCAAGCAATTCTTCTGCCTTAGCCTCCCAAAGTGTTGGGATTACAGTCGTCAGCCACCACATCCAGCCAGAATTTTCTTTTAAAAAGATACGAGGGGTCTTCCATCCTGGCTAACACGGTGAAACCCCATCTCTACTAAAAATACAAAAAAATTAGCCTGGTGTGATGGTGGGTGCCTGTAGTCCCAGTTACTCGAGGGGCTGAGAATGGCGTGAACCTAGGAGGCAGAGCTTGCAGTGAGCCCAGATCGTGCCACTGCACTCTAGCTTAGGTGACAGGGTAAGACACCATCTCAAAAAAAAAAAAAAAAAAAAAGACATGAGAGGTCTCACAGAAACAACAACCTAAAACTTAAATAGCAAGATGTATATATGTATACTTTATCCATTAATAGATTCACCAGGCAAATCAAAATGCATGCACCAGAAAGTGACAGAGTATGACAGGATTGGAGCTACTATGAGCAGGGAACTTCAATATGGTAAGGATTGGGGGTTCAGCAGGAATGGAAGTCCAGTAGAAGACGTAGGATGTGAGATTAATCTAAAGAAGTAACTAGGAGCCAGGCTGGGCACAGTGGCTCATGCTTGTAATCCCAGCACTTTGGGAGGCCGAGGCGGGCGGATCACGAGGTCAGGAGTTGAGACCAGCCTGACCAACATGGTAAAACCCCATCTCTACTAAAAATACAAATACTAGCCGGGCATGGTGGCAGGCACCTGAATCCCAGCTACTCAGGAGGCTGAAGCAGGAGAATCACTTGAACCCAGGAGGCAAAGGTTGCAGGGAGCCGAGATCACACCATTGCACTGCAGCCTGGGCAACAGAGTGAGACTCTGCCTCAAAAAAAACAGAAAAGAAAGAAGTAGGAGTGAGACTCTGCCTCAAAAAAAACAGAAAAGAAAGAAGTAGGAGCCAATAAACACAAAATGATGCTCAGTCATTAGTTAGTGAGACAGTTAACAAAATTTGAATATGGGCTCTGATTAGATAATGGTATTATAATAATATTAGTTTTCCAGATTCTGATCATTGTTCCATGGTTATGTAAAAGAATATATTTGTTCACAGAAAATACAAAGAGGAGTATTTAGGGGTAAAAGAGTACCATATCTTCACTACATTGTCAATACTTCATTTTTAAAATGGATAGATATATATACACACACACACACACATAGTTATAAAAATATATAGTTATAAACATATTGTTATAATGATATATAGTTGTAACAATATACATATATACCTATCTATGAATACATATATAGCAATATACTGCTTTGCATATATCTATCTAGAAAGACATACAAGAGAGAGAAAAAGGAAAAGGGGAAGAAGAAAAAGAAGCAAATGCTGCAAAATCTAAGCAACTGGTGAATCTGGATTAAGGATATACAGAAGTTCATGTACTATTCTTGTAACTTTCCTGTAAATTTGAAAGGATATCAAAATTGAAAGTCACCAAAAAATGTGGCTTACAATTTATTTTTCAAAGACATGGAAACTAAATTGATTACCAACAGACATCCAGGAAAAAAATTTTCAGGGGATTTTATTTCCAAAAAGAGGTGAAATAATCCCAGAAGGAAAATGCAAGAAGAAATGGAGAGCAAAGAAATAAGCACATCAATCAACCCACATAAACACTGGCTGGAGAAAATAATACAAATAAATAACATTAAAGTTGTAGGGAGAAAACAGGCCAAATATGACTGAAATCAAGGACCTATGAAGGAAAAGGCTGATTAAACTTTTAAAACTTCTAGGCTGGGCATGGTGGCTAAAGCCTGTAATCCCAGCACTTTGGGAGGCCTAGGCAGGTGGATCCACCTGAGGTGAGAGTTCAAGACCAGCCTGACTAACGTGGTGAAATCCCATTTCTACTAAAAATACAAAAAGTTACCCAGACATGTGGTGTATACCTGTAATCCCAGCTACTCGGGAGCCTGCGGCAGGAGAATCACTTCAACCCAGGAGGCAAAAGGATGTAGTGAGCTGAGATCGCACCATTGCACCCCAGCTTAGGCAACAAGAGCAAAACTCCGTATCAAAAAAAAAAAAAAAAAGAAAAGAAAAGAAAAGAAACTTCCATAGAGGAAAATAAAAACCAGCATGAAGGAATCATTTTGTGAATGTTATTACAGTAGTTATCATTCTCATACCATTCTGTTAGTATTTGCATGACTATATCCGCCAGAACATCTGGAAGACAAGGACTTTCTGGTTTTGGAGGCAGGAGAAGGCTGGACCAGGCTGGACAGAGGGAACTGTGCATAGCCACACAGTGTGGAGGCAGGAAGCGAAGCTGGAGAGGTAGTCAGAGGCTCTCAGGTTTCTAACAGGGGCATTACTGGCACGTTGGGTGAGATAACTGCTCACTGTGCGGGAGAGTCCCATGCATTGCAGGATGTTTACCATCCACGGCCCAGGTTCACGAAATGCCAGTAGCTCCCCTCAGTCACTGTGACAAACCAAATACTCCCCTATATTTCCAATTCCCTCTGGGTATGGTACCACCCCTGGTGGAGGCCCAGTGGGGCTAGGCAATGAAGGTTCCTATATGTCATTCTTAAGGAATTTGGGTTTTATCATGAAGTCGATGAAGAACCACTAAAGGATTTTAAGTAGGAAAGAAGCTTGGTCAGGCTTTCACTTGAGGAAGAAAGACTGGAGGGGAACCACATAAGGAAAACAATTGAGAAACAACAATAAATTGGTATAGAGGTGTAGAGAAAGGGAAGATAACTGCAGTATTCTTGGTCACATTTGGGATACCTATTAGATACTCAAGTAGAACTATCCTTAGTTGGGTATACTTATCAGGGGGTCGGGGAGATGAAGGAAGATATAAGGGGTAGAGGCCTATTTTTCCCAATGTTTATAAGAATGTTTCCATTTAAATCCTAGTCGCCACCCCTACTCAGCCTAAGAGAAAACCTACCTTGCCTTCCCAACTGGTAAAGCAAGTGGTCCAACATTTTCACCAGTAGAGAAATCAGATATGGCAGTTTCTTCAGACTGAAGTTCTTCAATATGACTTGTTTCTTCCTTTTCTAAAGGCTTTAAAAATGTTCTTAATTATTTAACCAGACAAAAGAGCACTTAAGATAACAGTCGACTCTTTACTATGCTACAGAATAATGACAAGCAGAACATATGACAAGGGTACTTATTTCTATACCCTTAAGCACAAATGATTGGGTTTTGGCAAGAATAGCCACAGACTAGCATGGTACCAAAAAATCTTGCCATTAGGAGCATTTCCACTGTCCTATAAAAGATATTGACCTTAGTTGCTAATGGCAAAGGAAGCAACCAAAGCTTTTAGAAAAGGAAGTGCTCGGCAGGACATGGTGTTGCATGCCTGTAATCCCAGCATTCTGGGAGGCTGAGGAGGAGGATCACTTAAGCCCAAGAGGTCGAGAGAAACCTGGGTAACACAGGGAGACCTGTGTCTACCAAAAAAAAAAAAAAAATCAGCCAGGGTGGTGACATGTACCTGTGGTCCCAGTTAATCAGGAGGCTGAGGAGGAAGGATTGCTTAAGCTTGGGAGGTGGAGGCTGCAGTGAACCATGACAGTACCACTGCACTCCAGCCTGGGCAACAGAGCCAGGCTATATTAAAAGTAGAAAAGGAAGTGCTCCAACATGCACAAAATGACTAGGTAAAGGTAAAATACAAGGAAAACCCCGATGTTCTTGGATTTTTCACTCTCAAAACAGGAAGACCTTCTTTCTGGGCTATAACCTTAGGCCCACGGTCTTTTTTATCTATTCCTCTTAGGGCAATAACCTCTGACTGGTGTTAGTGGGTACAATTATCCATGTGTTTACAAAATAGCTCAGGCTTGCCAATAATAACAAAGGAGTTTTTCAGCGAGATGAAACTGTTACATATCCTGATTGTGGTGGTGACTGCAAGAATCTACGTATGTGTTAAAATTCATGGAACTGAACAACAAAAGAAATAAGGTGGCAGGGTGGCAGTGCGAGGTGGCTCACCCCTATAATCCCAGCACTTTGGGAGGCCAAGGTGGGCAGATTACGATGTCAGGAGATCGACATCATCCTGGCTAATATGGTGACACTCTTTCTCTACTAAAAATACAAAAAATAAAAAAAAAAAAAAAGCCGGGCATGGTGGCAGGTGCCTGTAATCCCAGCTACTCAGGAGGCTGAGGCAGGTGAATTGCTTGAACTCGGGAGGTGAAGGTTGCAGTGAGCTAAGATCACACCACTACACTCCAGCCTGGGTGACAGAGTGAGACTCCATCTTAAAAAAAAAAACAAAGGCCAGGTGCTGTGGCTCATGCCTGTAATCCCAGCACTTTGGGAGGCCGAGGCGGGTGGGTCACCTGCGGTCGGGAGTTTGATACCAGCTTGACCAACATGGAAAAACCCCATCTCTACTAAAAATACAAAATTAGCCAGCCGTGATGGTAGGTGCCTGTAATCCCAGCTACTTGGGAGGCTGAGGCAGGAGAATCGCTTGAACCTGGGAGGCAGAGGTTGCAGTGAGCTGAGATTGCGCCATTGCACTCCAGGCTGGGTGACAAGAGCGAGACTCTGTCTCAAAAAAAAAAAAAAGAAAGAAGTCAATTTTATCGATTTATTGATAATTTTACTTGTTTCTTTCTTAATGAGGCTACTAGAAAATGTTAAATTGCATATATGGTTCATATTTATTTGTGCTGGACAGTACTATACTTACTCCTAAAAGAATGAGAACTCATTTTCACTGATGCTGATTTTAAAACGTGTACATGTTAGATTATTCCCAAGAAACCATATTTGGTTATGGAGAATTAAACAATCACAAAGTCAAACCACTACTTACCACTTTTTCCACTATGAATACTAGGTCATTTTCATTTAGAATATTTTTCAAAGGATTTGGTTGGCCTTTGCTGATCAATTGCACTTGGACATCAGCCTGTTAACACAGGTATCAAACAATGTTATATATACACTTGTATATTTCTACTATTTAAACACATAAAGATCAGTTCTATGCAAGTCAACGGAAAATGTCCTTAAGAGACAGAGTCTCGGCCAGGCGCGGTGGCTCACATCTGTAATCCCAGCACTTTGGGAGGCCAAAGTGGGTGGATCACGAGGTCAGGAGATTGAGACCATCCTGGTTAACACGGTGAAACTCCGTCTCTACTAAAAATACAAAACATTAGCCAGGCGTGGTGGTGGGCGCCTGTAGTCCCAGTTGCTTGGGAGGCTGAGGCAGAATCGTGTGAACCCAGGAGGCAGAGCTTATAGTGAGCCAAGATCGTGTCACTGCACTCCAGCCTGGGAGACAAAGTGAGACTCCATTTCAAAAAAAAAAAAAATGAAAAGAAAAAAAGAGACAGAGTCTCACTATGTTGCCCAGGCTGGAGTGCAATGGCTATTCACAGGTACAGGCATAGTGCATTACAGCCTCAAATTCCTGGGCTCAAGCAATCCTCCCACTTCAGCCTCCCTAGTAGCTGGAACTTCAGGTGTGTGCCACCACACCTGGTTAATTATTTTATTTTTCATACAGATGGGGTCTCGCTATATTGTCCAGGCTGGTCTCAAAATTCTTGCCTCAAGCAATCCTCCCACTTCAGTCTCCCAAAGTGCTGGGATTACAGGCATGAGCCACTGTCCTGGCCAACACTTTTTACATTCTCATTCCAACTGGAAGTTTATTCGAAAGTTTGAAAACAGGCTGGGTGCAGCAGCTCGCGCATGTAATCCTAGCACTTTGGGAGGCCGAGGCAGGCAGATCACTTGAGGTCAGGAGCTTGAGACCAGCCTGGCCAACATGGGGAAACCCTGTCTCTACTAAAAATACAAAAATTAGGCCAGGCACAGTGGTTCACGCCTGTAATCCCAGAACATTGGGAGGCTGAGGCAGGTGGATTGCTTGAGGTCAGGAGTTCAAGACCAACCTGCCCAAACTGGTGAAACCCCATCTCTAAGACTACAAAACATTAGGCAGGCATGGTGGTGGGGGCCTGTAATCCCAGCTACTCAGGAGTCTGGGGCAGAAATCGCTTGAACCTGGAAGGTGGAGCTTGCAGTGGGCCAAAATGTGCCACTGCACTCCAGCCTGAGCAACAGAGGGAGACTCCATCTTAAAAAATCAGAAAAAATAAATAAATAAAAATGCAAAAATTAGCTGAGCATAGTGGTGGGTGCCTATAATCCCAGCTACTTGGGAGGCTGAGGCAGGAGAATTGCTTGAATCTAGAAGGTGGAGGTTGCAGTGAGTCGATATCATGCCACTGCACTCCAGCCTGGGCAATGGAGTGAGATTCTGCCCAAGATAATCATTACCGTTACTAGCCTGGTTGGTACACATTCCTTTTCCAAGCATATAACTCTATTTAAATACAAATGTATGCTGGACACAGTGGCACCTATAATCCCAGCTAATCAGGAGGCTGAGATGGGAGGATGGTTTGAGGCCAGGAATTTGAGACAAGTTACAACACAGCAAGGCTGTGTCTCTAAAAAAAAGAAAAGAAAGAAAAAAAAATTAGCTAGGTATGGTGGTGCACTGGTAGTCCCAGTTACTTGGGAGGCTGAGGTGTGAGGATCACTTGAGTCCAGGAGTTTGAGGTTGCACTGAACTTTGATCACACTACTGAACTTTAGCCTGGGCAACAGAGTAAGATCCCATCTCTTTAAAACATCATAATAAAAACAGAAATGTATCTATTTAGATATCTAGATAGGATTTTGCCTAATAAAAACAGGATTCTAATAGTTTTATATCATGAATGTCTATGTCATTCAATGTTCTTTGGCAGTCTAGTACCACAGCTCTTTTGTCACATAACTAATTCCATATTGTATGACACTTTAGTAGTTTCCAGTTTTTTGTTATTATAAACAATTGATGACATCAATTCAAGTGAACACTTTTGAATTATTTTCTTAAGATGAATACCTAAAATCACACTAATACTATCAGACTGCCTTTCAAAATGTTGCACCTACACATTTATACTTCCAACGCTTATATCAGCACATTAAGCATTTTCATGGCTGGGCACAGTGGCTCACGACTGTAATCCCAGTACTTTGGGAGGCCAAGGCAGATGGATCACCTGAGGTGGGGAGTTTGAGACCAGCCTGGCTAAGATGGTGAAACTCTGTCTCCACTAAAAATACAAAATTAGCAGGGCGTGGTGGCGGGCGCCTATAATCCCAGCTACTTGGGAGGCTGAGGCAGGAGAATCACTTGAACCTGGGAGGCAGAGGTGCAGTGAGCTGGGATCACGCCACTGCACCCCAGCCTGGACGACAGAGTGACTCCATCTCAAAAAAAAAAAAAAAAGAAAGAAAGAAAAAAAGCATTTTCATTGTTTATTTTTACCATCTCACAGCAAAACATAAGATCTTACTGCTGTTTTGTCATTTGTTTGATCAATAATGACGGTGAACAGTTTCTTTTTAACTTTTTTTTTTGAAGACAGGGTCTCGCTGTGTCACCTGACTGGAGTGCAGCGGCACGATCTTGGCTGATTGCAGCCTTAACCTCCCAGGCTCTAGTGATCCTCCCACCTCAGCCTCCTAGTAGTAGTAGCTGGGATTATAGGTGCGTGACACCACACCCAGCTAATTTTTTTGCTTTTTGTAGAGACAAGGTCTCACCATATTGCCCAGGCTGGTCTCAAACTCCTCAGCTCAAGCAATCTTCCCACCTCAGCCTCCCAATGTGCTAGGATTACAGGTGTGAGCCACCACACTTGGCCAAGGTAAACAGCAGTTTCTAATATGCTTATTAATCATAAATATCTCTCATTATTTGAATCCATTTGGCTTCTTAGTCTGGATACTAAAGCATGAAGAAACCAAGCACAGAGAGCCAAAGATATTGTGTTATTCTAATCTACTAGGTTCTACTCTACCGAGTTTCAGGTGCTATTGTGGGTTGAATGGTGTCCCCCAAAATGGTATCTTGAGGATCTAACCTCCAGTTCCTATACATGTGACTTTACTTGGAAATAAAATCTTGGCAAATGTAATCAAGATGAGGATTAATTTGGTTTAGGGCAAGCCCGAAATCCAATGACTGGTATACTTAAAAGGAAAGAGAGTTAGAGGCATGGACACAGAGGGGGAATACCACATGTCTACACAAGCAGAGATTGGAGTCATGTGTTTACAAACCAAGCAATACCCAAGTTTGCTGGAAATCATCAGAAGCTAGAAAGAGGCAAGAAAAGATTCTTTCTTAGAGAATTCAGACAGAGCATGGCCCTGCTGACACCTTAATTTCAGAATTTTAGTCTCCAGAACTGGGAGAGAATAAATTTTTGTGTTTGAAGCTGCCTAATTTGCAGTATTTTGCTATAGCAGCTCTAGGAAACTAATACCGATATCAAGCAACAAAAATTCAGGCAGGAAGGGATAAATGAGTTTACATAGATATATCTGATTCTTGAGTTTGGTTAGTGAGAATTCACAGTGAAGGGTAACTCTATTTGTATGTTTCTTTCTTGATTACTTACTCATGTCCTTTCCTATTCTTCTTTTATAGTTTTTTGTCTTTCTCATTGATTTTTATTTTTTTGAGATAGTCTTGGTATTTTGTTTTATTTATTATTTTTTGAGACAGAGTCTCACTCTGTTGCCCAGGCTGGAGTACAATGGCTTGATCTTGGCTCACTGCAACGTCTGTCTCCCAGGTTCAAGTGATTCTCCTGCCTCAGCCTCCCGAGTAGCTGGGACTACAGGCACATGCCACCATGCCCAGCTAACTTTAGTGTTTTTTAGTAGAGCCAGGGTTTCACCATGATAGCCAGGCTGGTATCAAACTCCTGACCTCAGGTGATCCACCCACCTCAGCCTCCCAAAGTGACAATTACAGGCATAAGCCACCATGCCTGGCCATCTTTCTCATTGATTTTTAAGAACTATATATCATTATATATACATATATGTGTGTGTGTGTATATATACATATATATACACACACACACATAGATAAATATAGATAGTACAGCTTCTCATTCATGAGTATTTCCCCCCAGCTTGTCTGTTAACATATACCTCATTTTAGTTTGCTAATTATTTCATGGACATAGGTTTTATCTCCCCAACTATGGAGAGTTTACTTATGAAACACTTAGCACATATTAGATGCTAAATAAATACATGAATGTTTATAGCAGCTTTTGTAATCATCAAAAACTGGAAACAACCCAATGTCTTTCAACTGGTGAATGGATAACCAAACTATGGTACATTCATACAATGGAATACTACTCAGAAATAGAAGGAACTGCTGATACACACAACAACATAGGTGAATCTTAAATGCATTATACTAATTGAAAGAAGCCAGAATCAAAGGCTGTATGATTTTATTTATAGGACGTTCTGGAAAAAGTAAAACTACAGAGACAAAAACTAGATCAATTTTTGCCAGGAACTAAGGGACGGGAAAGGGCTGACTGTAAAGGGACAAAAGAACATTTTTGGAGATGATAGAAATATTCTACATCTTGATTACAGGATGATGACCAAATAATTTATCAGAAGTCATAGAACAGGCCAGGTGTGGTGGCTCATGCCTGTAATCCCAGCACTTTGGGAGGCCAAGGCAGGTGGATTGTTTGAGGTCAGGAGTTGGAGACCAGCCTGGCCAACATGGTAAAACCGTCTCTACTAAAAATACAAAATTAGCCAGGTGTGGTGGCGCACGCCTGTAGTCCCAGCTACTCATGAGGCTGAGACAGGAGAATTGCTTGAACCCGGGAGCAGAGGGTGCAGTGAACTGAGATCGCACCACTGTACTCCAGCCTGGTTGAGACACAGCAAGACTTCGTCTCAAAAAAAAAAAAAGTCATAGAACAGTACCCTAAAAGGATAAAATTTACTGTATGTAAATTAACTTCAATAAACCTGACTTTTAAAAACAGACAACTGGCCAGGCGTGGTGGCTCATGCCTGTAAGCCCAGCACTTTGGGAGACCAAGGCGGGTAGATCACCTGAAGTTGAGAGTTGGAGACCAGCCTGGCCTGACCAATGTGGTGAAACCCTGTCTCTACTAAAAATACAATAATGAGCCAGTTGTGGTGGCCTGTGTCTGTGGTCCCACCTACTCAGGAGGCTGAGACAGGAGAGTTTCTTGAACCTGGGAGGTAGAGGTTGCAGTGAGCCAAGATCATGCCACTGCACTCCAGCCTGGGTGACAGAGCGAGGCTCCGTCTCAAAATAAAAATGAAAATAAAAACAGGTAATTTTAGGATTATAGTTGTGTTTAAAAACCAAATTGTTCATACCTCATAGAGAAATGGGTCTTTATGGACTCCTTTCTTTTCTTCATTAAATGCCCTGAAATGCAGAACCACATGTGAAAAATAGAACTACATTCTCTCTCCTGCTATCACACTCAGGAGTCAGTCATCACTTTATCTCTGCAGGACACCTATGGGAAAGGCAAAAAGCACATACTTACAGCAGCCCTAAGATGTAGTTGGGGAGAGAGAAAAGAAGCAGAAAAGAAGCATTAGGTTAAGAAAAGAGAAACAAAAAAGAAACCTGTGATAGAGATGAATAGACTGTTGCCCTCAATTGGGTACAACTGATTCTCAGAGGCAGCAGGAAATTGGGTTGCCTACCTCTACTCTGTCTTTTCAAACACATCACCAGTTAAAATTAAAATGTAACTTGCCACATGACCTTTCGAAGTAAAACTGATTGGATTCTGATCTGTTATAGAATCAGTAGGTCACCACAGAGAAGTTACTTAAGGGTCCTGGGCCTTAGATTTCTAGGGCTAAAATGGAAGCATCTGTCCTCCATTCTTATAACTTGTTACTCAAAGTTAGTAGATTTGATTATGTTGAACATTTCCTTTTCAAAATGTAAGCATGAAACTCTAGGATATCATTTAATTATTACCCTTTAATTCAAGAAACTTTTAAAATAGTGAATCTAAAGCACTTAAACTGTAATCCGTTAACGTACCAAAATGCACACCAGCCTGATCTACACTGAAAAGGAATCTTTAGTCATTGACGAAACCCAACAGAACTGTTTCAAGAAACCATTTATATCTATATTTGATCTAATATTATATGACTTCCTGAAACAGAAACAGAAGAGCTAGGCCTATGACTAATTCACTTTTGCCATATTGTGAAAGACTGTGATTTATCCTTACAGATGTTTATGTCTTATAACTCAGGGATGTTACTTAATCAGTCTTTTTTTTTTTGAGATGGAGTCTCGCTCTGACGCTCAGGCTGGAGTTGGAGTGCAGTGGTGCGATCTGGGTTCACTGCAAGCTCCACCTCCTGGGTTCACGCCATTCTCCTGCCTCAGCCTCCCTAGTAGCTGGGACTACAGGAGCCTACCACCACGCCTGGCTAATTTTGTTTTTGTAGAGATGGGGTTTCACCATGTATTTAACCAGTCTTGCAATAATGTCTCAAGCATGTGTAATAGAGGCCAGTCACTCCTGCTAGATGCTGAGAATATCAAACAAAAGCACAGTCCCTGGTTCATAGTCCTAACTGGATTCCAACAAGTAAACCACAGTTCCATGGTGATAAGTGCTCAGAGAGGCAAGCATAGGAAGCTATGGTAGAAATTTAGCTATAGGGCTTAAAATTTATCCTGAAAGCCAAGAGGAACTCACTACATGACTTTAAATGGGAAAGATCTGACAGTAACGTGGAGGGTAATAACTTGGAGTCCAGGAAAATAGCTGTGAAAAACTTGCAGCACTTCAGAGAACTGAGAATGGCCTGAATGAAAACAGCATGGATGGAGGGAGAATAAGAGGATCGACTACATAAGGCAGGGTGGGGGTTTTGGAATTAGAAGTCTTCAGAGACAGAATTCAGAAGTAGAATGTCTGCTTGGAGGAAAGGATTAATTCAGCTTTGCAGGTATTGATCTGAGGTCCCATGTGAAAATTCCCAGTCGCGGGGTGGGGGGAACAGTGTTACACTTTCTACGTGAAGTATAAAGGGTTTAAATAGGTGGGGCACCATGGCTCATGCCTGTAATCCCAGCACTTTGGGAGGCTGAGGTGGGCGGATCACGAGGTAAAGAGACCGAGACCATCCTGGCCAACATGGTGAAACCTCGTCTCTACTAAAAATACAAAAATCAGCTAGGCGTGGTGGCACGCGCCTGTAGTCCCAGCTACTCGGGAGGCTGAGGCAGGAGAATCACTTGAGCCCAGGAGGTAGAGGTTGCAGTGAGCCAAAATCGCGCCACTGCACTCCAGCCTGGCAACACAGCGAGATTCCGTCCCCCCCCCAAAAAAGGGAGGGTCTAGGTAAAGTTGTATCAATAGAGAACTTATTTATTTATTTTTCCAGATGGGTTCTCACTATGCTGCCCAGGCTGGTCTCCAACTCCTGGGCTCAAGCAATCCTCCTGCTTCAGCCTCCAGAGTAGCTAGGATTACAAGTATGCACCACCATGCCTAGTTAATAGGAAATTTTTATGGTTTTTTGTTTTTGTTTTTGTTTTTTTGAGACAGTCTTGCTCTGTTGCCCAGGCTGGAGTGCAGTGGCATGATCTCGGCTCACTGCAACCTCTGCCTCCCGAGTTCAAGCAATTCTCCCAAGTAGCTGGGATTACAGGTGCCCGCCACCATGCCTGGCTAATTTTTATATTTTTAATAGAGATGGGGTCTCGCCATGTTGGCCAGGCTGGTCTAGAACTCCTGACAAGTGATCCGCCCGCCTCGGCCTCCCAAAGTGCTGGGATTACAGGCGTGAACCATCGCACCCGGCCTTATCTTAAATAAAGATGAAACAGCCATAGAATGAAATACTCTATAGCAGTTAAAAACAATGAGATAGATCTATAAGGTGTCACAATGAAAGATGTCCAAGACATGCCAGTTTTTTTTTTTAAAACCTAGTGCTCTTTCTATTCAAAACGTTTACAAGCAAGACTACTTTTGTAAGCAGGAAAAAAAGCAATGAAGATAAACAATGAGAAATTATAACATTTAGGAAATCATGGGCTAGATTACACAGTGGTTCTCAAAGTGTGATGCCCAGCCAGCCATATCCGTTACACCTAGCATTTGTCAGGAGGGCAAATTATTTCGCCCCATCTCAGACCTATTAAATCAGAAACCCTGGAGGGGGGGGCCCAGCAATGTGAGTTTTGACAATCCCCCGGTGATTCTGATGCATGCTAAATTTGAGAACTACGGGTTAGATGTTTACATAGAAGGCAGAACTTGATGGAATCCCCTTGGTAGGAGTACTTCACCATAAGAATAAAATGAAGTCTTGGTGCACAGTGAAAATAAAGGTGGTTTCAAAACGCAACACACCAATCAGGTATCATCACAATTGCAGCTCAGGTGGCAACTACCTCGAATTATAAAGATTAACAGACTAACCACGACATTTCACTCTTAGAAGTCAACAAGGCTTTAAATAGGGGAAGGACGCCAACACCTAGTTTTCCGTATCCCGGGTGGTGCCTCTACTTACGGCAAGTGTGTCCATCAGCAGAAAGAATAAATCGCCTCTTGGAACACTTGCCACCTTCCACCTCGTCTGATGACGTACACTTTTTCTCCTGAGACAAGGAAGCTCCCACACGGTCAACTCCACACTGGAGCTGAGAGCCGGCCTCTCCCCAACTCTTGGACCCCAGGAAAGCTGGCAAGGCGCTGATCCCCAAAGAGTGGCAAGAGACTTAGGGCGGGGATCCAGATACCCAGGGAAAGAAGTGCCGTCCCAGGACCCCAGCCAAAAGAAGAGACTAGACTCACTGAAGGAGACGAGAATAAAACTCCTCAGCCGCGCAATTCAGTCGCTCCCACATCCCGCCCCAATTGTGAGAGCGGGACCGGAACGCAAAACTGAACTGCGCGCCGGGCGGGCGACAACAGGAATCATGGCCCCGCCCCGCCGGGACTACTTTGACCCCCCCACCATAAGTCCCATTTGTCCGCAAAGTTAAACTTTTGTTTCAAATAGCCACCCAGAGCTATTTACTGTGTCAATAGTCTTCAATTTCCGTCTGCAATAATTAACATAAGCGTGGTGGTTGGGGAGAAGATACCCGGACTCGCGAGAGTTGGCCACGCCCCTTGTGGATTATTCCGCGAAAAGGAGTCCCTATTTTCTAAGAATTATTATTAGCTTTGGAAGAAAATAGATACCGTAATTTCCCACAAATAAAGAAATAACACTCTCGTTTTTATTTCTGTAGTGTGGTAGAGAGATATTTTGTGTATCCGTCTTGGTTCTAAGGCGGGGCAAGGTGGGGCGGTCAAGCGGAAGGTGATATATACAGCGGAAGGAGTAAGCACTTCCTTTTCCTGTAGCAGCGTCTGGGGTGAGAGGAACGTGGTTGTGTCCTCTCTCCGCCATGGTGAGTGGAAGTCGTTTTCGCTGGCCTTTCCGTATCTCGGGGCCAGTAAAGAAGGATTTGGGGTTTGGAACATAGAATCTGTAGGAGATAGAGCGAGGAGAAGGAGATGAGGACCAAAGACGTCTTTTTCTGGTGTGGAACTGGGGTGTGCGGCGCTACGGCAGCCATCTTAAAGGCAACGTGGGGTTCCCAGCACAGGACGCGCCGGGAAGCGGTAGTGGAAAGCAATGGGTCGTTCTCAGGAGCAGTGGGACCTTTTCTTAGAATACTTGCCTATTTAGTTTTTTTCTGAATGCTCGTCTCTGCCTAGCTTAGGAATCATCTCTATTAAAAGCTTTCTGGTTCTCTTCACTTAAAAATTGTTCTGTTCGGTGTCATCAAAATCTTTGAATTCTTAGTCAACTCGTTGTAAGACCAGTGTTACATGTGTACTGCTTTTCCACAAATAGCATCCGTATATGCTACGTAGTGTTGTGTAGGTCAGCCTCAGGATTTTGATTTTACTCATAGATGGGAAGCCTTTGGAGGTTTAAACAAAAAGTAGTAACACCCAGTCTTTCTACTGGTGAGCTTTGGAAACGTGTTTAGTAGAGGGTGAGGGTGAGTGGGACAGGGATGGAAGTTGGGATGAGTAGAGCCTGGGTAGACAGGATTTGCTGATTAATTGGCATTAAACAGCATCTCCAAACCTTGCAATATGGTTTTGATTTAGCTATTATGCTTTATAAGGCTTGCTTTGAAAGTTTTACAATAAACAATTCTCTTTGAAAATAAAAATGTGCAGTAGATTTTGAGCTTGTAAGGGTTCTAGTCATTTACTGCTATTTTGGTGTAAGCGTTGTTTGCCCCACCATACCAGTCTCTTCTGCAATTGAGTATTTAATGATATTGTTGGCATAGGAGAAGTTTGCTTCCAACATTACTTGTCAATAAAAATAATCCATTCCTTTTTCTTTAGGCATGTGCTCGCCCACTGATATCCGTGTACTCCGAAAAGGGGGAGTCATCTGGCAAAAATGTCACTTTGCCTGCTGTATTCAAGGCTCCTATTCGACCAGATATTGTGAACTTTGTTCACACCAACTTGCGCAAAAACAACAGACAGCCCTACGCTGTCAGTGAATTAGCAGGTATGGATTTATACCTTCTGCAGATATTTTAGGGACTGCTTTACAGTAGTGATGAAATTCCACTTCATTGGTCCGTGTTTCTGAACCACATGATTTTCTCGGATGTTCTGATGCTGTTTGCTACCATGCGTAATAATCATAGGTTGGTATTTATTATGAGGCAGCTAAAGTTTTTATCTCTCAATTTTAGGTCATCAGACCAGTGCTGAGTCTTGGGGTACTGGCAGAGCTGTGGCTCGAATTCCCAGAGTTCGAGGTGGTGGAACTCACCGCTCTGGCCAGGGTGCTTTTGGAAACGTATCCTTTGTTTCACTAACTAAGACTGATCAGCTCTGATAGAATTTAGCAGACTGGGTCTGGTTTATTGATGATAGTACAGTGTAAAAAATACTACCTTTTTTGTCTTGAAGAAAAGGGTTTCATTTTTATGGGGTTATTTTGCTTGCAATGATGTCGTAATTTGCGTCTTACTCTGTTCTCAGCGACAGTTGCCTGCTGTCAGTAAGCTGGTACAGAAGGTTGACGAAAATTTTTACTGAGCAAGAAATAACCTTATTTTAATTACTAAAATTTGAGAAATGTGATTCTTGACTGGAAAAATAGATGTGTCGTGGAGGCCGAATGTTTGCACCAACCAAAACCTGGCGCCGTTGGCATCGTAGAGTGAACACAACCCAAAAACGATATGCCATCTGTTCTGCCCTGGCTGCCTCAGCCCTACCAGCACTGGTCATGTCTAAAGGTTTGTAACAGTTGTATTGTAAAAGAGTTTGATAGAAGAAATAAGACACCTACTGTTTGATGATTAGGGTGGTGATTATTCACAGTAACCCATTTCAAGATGGCTAGAAGAGAATAATTTGAATGTTTTTAGCATAAAATGTTTTAGTTAATGGATATTCCAGTTGACAAATGAGGGCATTCAGTTATCAAATGTACTCCAGAAATACATGTTACATACCAGTTTAAAAAAATTTTAATCAAAAATATTTTGTATCAGAGTGATACAAAATGCCCCACTTTTCTTTCACATGAATCCTTGTTAAAATTGCACATTCTTTTCATCCTGAAGTGTCTGATTAAATTTTAATCCTTTACTAAATATTAGGTCTGACTACTTAAATCTGACCAATCATCAGCAAACACTAGTTTAACTGGGGAACTAACTATTCAAGTAGTGGTTTAGTATATCCTTAGAAAACTGTCTACTTAAACTTGCCTATTGTGTTCCCCACCGCATTTTTATTTAACTGTCAAAATGATGAGATTCCACTTAATTGGTCCGTGTTTCTGAAACACATGATATTTGTGGAAATTCTGACTTGGCAAATTGAATGCCATTTTGCTTTTATTGGTTGTATAAAATGTGTGATTTTTTTTTTTTTTTTATTTCCCAAAAGGTTCAGGATAACCAAGTGTCAAATTGGTTTTTGTTAGGTCATCGTATTGAGGAAGTTCCTGAACTTCCTTTGGTAGTGGAAGATAAAGTTGAAGGCTACAAGAAGACCAAGGAAGCTGTTTTGCTCCTTAAGAAACTTAAAGCCTGGAATGATATCAAAAAGGTCTGTTTAATGAACACATTTACAGTTAGGTTCTCCTTGTTCACAATTTGTCACTTTGAATTTCAGAAGATAAGGGTGATATGGGTAAGCCTTAATGTGTGAGAGAACAAGAACCTCAGAGCCTGATTACTTGGGTTTAAATCCTAACTGCCCTTTAAGGCTCTGTGTAACCTTGGCGAGTTATTGTGCCCAGTTTAATCATCTGTAAAATGGAATTAAGACTCTGAAGATCTATTGCAGAAATTGTATCTTAATCAAAATACTAAAACTGCTCACTTTGTAGGTCTATGCCTCTCAGCGAATGAGAGCTGGCAAAGGCAAAATGAGAAACCGTCGCCGTATCCAGCGCAGGGGGCCGTGCATCATCTATAATGAGGATAATGGCATCATCAAGGCTTTCAGAAACATCCCTGGTAATTAAACTGCTTACATATATTGACTAGGTATAGTCTGCAAGTCTACTGAGCTTTTGTTATGATGAGATTCCACTTCATGGTCCGTGTTTCTGAAACACATGATTTTGTGGAAGTTCTGATTTGTGGCTGAAAGAGTTGCACCATTGATGGTTGAAACTTCATAATTAATAAGTTCTCAGGTACCTTCTGTAGCTCTTAAGCCATAAAGATGATTTGTGTTTCTTTTGTTGAAATACAGGCTCCCTAATGTTTCTTTCCCTTTAAAAGGAATTACTCTGCTTAATGTAAGCAAACTGAACATTTTGAAGCTTGCTCCTGGTGGGCATGTGGGACGTTTCTGCATTTGGACTGAGAGTGCTTTCCGGAAGTTAGATGAATTGTATGGCACTTGGCGTAAAGCCGCTTCCCTCAAGAGTAACTACAAGTAAGTATCTTTCATATACTAAGCACAGATGTTTATATTGTGGATAGTAACATTCAGAATTGGCTTACATGTTTTCTAGATAATTTTGTTCCCATTTGCCCTTATGTGCAGCAACAATATGCCAAAATGGAACTCACCTGGTCCGTGTTTTTGGTTTTTGTTGGTTTGGTTTTTGAGACAAGAGTCTTGCTCGCTCTCTCCCACGCTGGAGTGTAGTGGTGTGATCTCGGCTTACTGCTTGCTGCAGCCTCCACCTCCCGGATTCTTCTGTCTCAGCCTCCCGAGTACCTGGGACTACAGGACTACACCACACCCGGCTAATTTTATATTTTTGTAGAGTTAGGGTTTCACCATGTTGGCCAGGCTGGTCTCGAACTCCTGACCTCAGGTGATCCACCCGCCTCGGCCTCACCAAGTGCTGGGATTATAGGGCTGCGCCACTGCACCCGGACGAAGCGATAGTGTAGTAGATATTTTGGAGAGCATAGTGGTTAAAAATAAAGCTTCAGTTGAGCTTCATGTTCTTTGGTTGATTACTTTTACACGTACATGTCGATCTTTCCCTTTCAGTCTTCCCATGCACAAGATGATTAATACAGATCTTAGCAGAATCTTGAAAAGCCCAGAGATCCAAAGAGCCCTTCGAGCACCACGGTAAAGTGACACTTAGAGTGTAATTCTTGCCCTAACCCTATACTATTGGTTGTTTCAAAAATTTGTATGTGTATAAAGTTAAGTGTTGATCCAGTGTCTGCCTTTTTATAGCAAGAAGATTCATCGCAGAGTCCTAAAGAAGAACCCACTGAAAAACCTGAGAATCATGTTGAAGCTAAACCCATATGCAAAGACCATGCGCCGGAATACCATTCTTCGCCAGGCCAGGAATGTGAGTGGTTTTGTTGTTTGTTGTTTGTTTTAGACGGAATCTTGCTCTGTCACCCAGGCTGGAGTGCAGTGGTGTGATCTTGGCTCACTGCAACTTCCACCTCCCAGGTTCAAGCAATTCTCCTGTCTCCGCCTTCCGAGTAGCTGGCACTGCAGGCGCATGCCACCATGTCCAGCTAAATTTTTTATTTTCAGTAGAGACGGGGTTTCACTATATTGGTGGGGCTGGTCTCAAACTCCTGACCTCAGGTGGTTCACCCGCCTCAGCCTCCCAAAGTGCTGGGATTACAGGCATGAGCCACCGCGCCTGGCTGGTTTCTTTTTTTTTCCTACTTATACATTAAGTTCTTAGAATAATTTGATTCTTACTGTTTTCTGCCTAATTTGTTGCAGCACAAGCTCCGAGTGGATAAGGCAGCTGCTGCAGCAGCAGCACTAGAAGCCAAATCAGATGAGAAGGCGGCGGTTGCAGGCAAGAAGCCTGTGGTGGGTAAGAAAGGAAAGAAGGCTACTGTTGGTGTTAAGAAGCAGAAGAAGCCTCTGGTGGGAAAAAAGGCAGCAGCTACCAAGAAACCAGCCCCTGAAAAGAAGCCTGCAGAAAAGAAACCTAGTACAGAGGAAAAGAAGCCTGCTGCATAAACTCTTAAATTTGATTATTCCGTAAGGGTCACGTCATTTTGGAGAGATTCTCTCCGAATAAATACCTGATTATTCAGGCAGTGAGAAACATGGCTTGTTGGTGTGTTTAACTGTAAAGCTTGGTTATAATTTTTTTAAACTGACATTTTGGCCATAATTTAGACTGTTCCAATTTATACTGAGTCCATGGAGTTCAATGGAAGGGGAATGATTAAAAAATTATGATTTTTAGGCCGGGCGTGGTGGCTCAAGCCTGTAATCCCAGCACTTTGGGAGGCCGAGACGGGTGGATCGTGAGGTCAGGAGATTGAGACCATCCTGGCTGACACGGCGAAACCCCGTCTCTACTAAAAAATACAAAAAACTAGCCAGGCGAGTTGGCGGGCGCCTGCAGTCCCAGCTACTCACTCAAACTCGGGAGGCTGAGGCAGGAGAATGGCGTAAACCCGGGAGGCAGAGCTTGCAGTGAGCTGAGATCCGGCCACTGCACTCCAGCCTGGGCGACAGAGCGAGACTCCGTCTCCAAAAAAAAAAAAATTATGATTTTTTTAAAATAATGTGGCTTAAAAGTGTAACAGGACTTGGTGAGAAACGCAGAGGCTGTTAAAGTTTATCTCCCCACCATGTGGAAAATAGGTTAAATTCTGTAAATATTTAACTTTAACCACAAGAGGGCACAATTGGAGAACACAATTTTTTTGGTACTGCAGTAAAATTGATTACCTTTTGAAAAGTGTTCTTTTTAACCAGCTATGACAATAGAGTTGAATATTTTCACCCATGGTTTGAAAAAGTGCCAGAAGGCCTCACCTGTAATCCCAACACTGCCCGCCCTAAGGTGGGCAAAGCACTTGAGGCCATGAGTTCAAGACCAGCCTGGCCAACATGATGAAATTCCATCTCTACTGAAAATAAAAAATAGCTGGTCGTGGTACACGTCTGTAACCCCAGCTACTGGGGAGGCTGAGGCAGGAGAATCACTTGAACCTGAGAGGTGGAGGTTGCAATGAACCAAAATTGTACCGTTGTCCTCCAGCGTGGGCGTCAGAGGGAGACTGCCCCAAAAGTACCAGAAGCATTTTTCAGGACTTCATGTGTGTCTTGGTGATTATGTTAACCAAGTGTGTCCAAAAGAAATACCCATGAAATGCCTCCAGATACAAGGGGATTATTTGGTTTTTTATCCCATAAAGCTAAACTGCAAATACTACCCTAGAATTAACCTCTTGTCCTGTGTCAAAGTCTTGTTTTGCATCTGGATTGTTAAACTCAGCTTCCCTGTGACAGTCTCAAACTGTCAGACATTCTCAAAGTTCATAGCCAAGGTGATCTGTTACCTTCCCCATTTCCAGGGCCAAATCTCAGTTCTTAAGCACATCATTTGTTAGCACGGCTTTGTTTTCATGCTCTTTAGTTCTCTATTTTGTGCAGCCTTACCCGCTTTAAAGTCCACTGTGAGTCCTACCCTGCAGACCCTATTAACACAGTAGAGTTCATGTGCTACTGATTTGGTGCCTGCCTTCAAATAACATCTGCAGGTTTTGTGGGGTTAAAGATAGCCACTTGCTGGAACACCACATTGGAAGTGCTGTTCACCCGGTTATTTGAAACGGTGTTTGACCACTTGGTGTGGAAATGGCCTATCGGATTAAAGGATGGCCAAACCCAAGATTTCTTCAGGTTCTTTGCCGCTCCATGGATCTAATTTAGAAATCCTGATCATTACTCATGAATCAAGGTGTTCTGAACAGGCATCCTTCTTGCAGCTCGTCGCCCGCGGAGTGGCCAGGTTACGGCGGGCGCCGGAAGGGGGCGCATCCCTCGCCTTTCCCCAATGTGGCGGGCAGCCCCGTCTCCCCGCTCGGTTTCCGGGAGTCGGTGGCGATGGCGTCATCACCGAGCGCCGGGCCGACGGCAGCGCGGAGGTCGGCTATGTGACCGGGAAACATGCTGAGCCGGCTTCAGGAACTGCGCAAGGAGGAGGAGACGCTGCTGCGGTTGAAGGCAGCCCTGCACGACCAGCTGAACCGCCTCAAGGTGACCCCGCGGCCCTCTCCCGTTCCTCCTCCATTCCTCCCGAGCGACCCCCCAGCCTGGGCCTCTGCGGTGCAAACCCCCCAACCTCGGCCTCTGCGGTGACCACCTGCTGCGGTCAGTTCTCCCCTACTCACTATCTGTGGTGGCGCCAATTTACAGGTTTACAAACAAATAGGTATCTGAATCACCTGGGGAGTTTGCTGTGCGCTTCTTAGGCCCCACCTCTCAGAAATTTGACCTCGCAAGTTTAGGGTGAGGCCCAGGGATGTGTGTTTGGCAAGTGCAGTCCTACCTGCTGCTTCCTGTAAATGTTAATGGCCCTCAGCACTCTGAGGAAGTGCTCCCTCCCGAAGACTCGCTTAGACCCCTCTGGCCACCGACCCCTTCCTCCTGTGCTGCTGTTTTCTAGTTTGCCTTGGCGCTTGAAATGGCTCTAGTTTTGCCAAGCCGGAAGGAACTCCCAGATCTCCCATGCTACCAAGGAAGACACTGAGGCCCTGGGAAAAGAGACTTGTCCTAACGTTTGGAGCTTCCAGACGCCATGGCCTTGAGGAGTCGGGATTTAGGCCCACGTGGGCCACTTCCCACACTTGTGCTTAATGCAGCCCCTCAGCCCGGGGTATATAGTGAGACCTCGTCTCTACAAAAAATTGAGACAGGGCCTCACTCTGTCGCCCAGGCTGGAATGCAGTGACACGATCTCGGCTCACTGCAACTTCCACCTTCTGGGTTCAAGCGAGTCTGGTGCTTCACCTTCCCAAGTAGCTAGGATTACAGGCGTGCACCACCATGCCCGGCTAATTTTTGTATTTTTAGTAGAGACGGGGTTTCGCCATGTTGCTCAGGCTGGTTTCGAACTCCTGAGCTCAAACGATCAGCCAGCCTCGGCCTTCCGAAGTGCTGAGATTACAGATTTGAGCCACCACGGCCGGCCTTACAAAAAAAAAATTAAAATGAGCTGAGCGTGATGGTGCGTGCCTGTAGTCCAGCTACTTGGGAAGCTGAGGTGGGAGGAGAGCCAGGGCCCAGGAGGTCAAGCTGCAGAGTCCAGATGGTGCCACTGTACTCCAGCATGCGCTATACGGGGAGACCCTGCCTTTAAAAAAAAAAAAAAGTCCTGGGGAGGTTTTTATGCTAATCTCTGCTCAGCATCCTTTTCAGAATCTTTATTTATTTATTTTGAGACAGAGTTTCACTGTTGTTGCTCAGGCTAGAGTGCAATGGTGCGATCTTGGCTGACCGCAACCTCCACCTCCCGGGTTCGAGGGATTCTGCCTCTGCCTCCCAAGTAGCTGGGATTACAGCCATGCACCACCATGCTGGGCTAATTTTTTGTATTTAGTAGAGAGTGGGTTTCACCATGTTGGCCAGGGTGTACTCGAACTCCTGACCTCAGGTGATCACCCACCTCCAGCTCCCTAAGTGCTGGGATTACAGGTGTGAGCCACTGGGCTTGGCCCTTTTTCAGAAACTTTTAAGTCCATATGAGGTGAGGATTACCAAAGCCCTTTGTAAAATGAAAAGTACACCTATGACATAACAAAATCATAAGCATTTTTCCTTGGGGAAGTTGTATTTTTAGTAGACAGGGTTTCACAGTGTTAGCCAGGATGTTCTCGATCTCCTGACCTCATGATCCGCCCGCCTCGGCCTCCCAAAGTGCTGGGATTACAGGCATGAGCCACTGCACCTGGCCTCCTTAGGGAAGTCATAATGCCCTCCACTTATTTGTGTCCCTGTATTCCCACAGTACCCAGTACCTAATGAGTATATCGATGACCACCTCCAAAGCCCAGATTTCCTTATGCTTCAGCAGACACCTCTGTTTTCTATTCTTTCCTTCACCTTCTCATTACTGAGTTGACAGCCTCAGGTCCAGGGAATCTCTCTGAGGAATCAGATGACACTTGGCTGTTTTAATGACACACTTGTACTTTGAGTTGCTAGGTCTGGGGAAGTGGAAGCCATGACTCAGCCAGAACACCTGTCCAGCCCAGGGGAAAAGTGCTGGAGTCTTTCTTTACTCATCTCCTTAAAAGAGAGAAAACCTAAGAGCCTCCAACTTTCCCTCTAGAGCAACACAGAGATAGTTTTCATTCCTTCTCTTGATGAAAACCTTTCATGGTGTGCCCAGCAGTTTAACCACATCCAGTGAAATATTAAGGAAAAGTGTCCTCAACTCTTCTTTTCTAGGTTGAAGAATTAGCCCTCCAATCAATGATCAGTTCTAGAAGAGGGGATGAGATGCTGTCTTCTCACACTGTACCTGAACAGTCACATGATGTAAGCTTAATCAAGTGCAGGCCCAGGAGAGAATGCAAAGTCTGCTCTGCTCCCATGCTGCTTGGGTGGTGAACTGTTGTAAATCACATTACCTAGCCCAAAGGGCTCTGGAAAGTGCTGAAAAGAATTTTCTGGTTTAATAAGGTGGCAACTCTACATTACCCACCTTCCTACCAGCTGGTTATACACTAATTAATTTATTAAGTAGTTACTAATGTTTTACCTCCATCCTCCTCGTCATCTTTCTGTCTAGTTACTCAGATGAACCCGGGGGAGAGTGGAGATTTTTGTAGGGATATGTCAAAACTCTTGCTTTTTTGTGAATAACCTTGGGATTCAAGAGTGTGGCTTCAAGTACAAAGCACAGTGCTAAAAGATGAGTTCCAGTCCTCATCGTACTCATCTCTTACCAAATGCCCTCAAGTCAGTCAGCAAAATCGTATTTCTAAGTACACAATATTTGGGTTCTCCCAGATTTTGTGTGTTAAGACATTTAAAACCATGATACAGCAGCACATGTAAGTTGGCACAAATCTTATGGAGCTTTCTGTAATAATGTTTGTAAATGAGGTAACATTCTAGTGAATCTGGGGCATTTACCTTTGCCCGATTTTGGTAATGGAGGTGGGGGTATAAAAGGAAAGTGGCCATACCTCTTAGTCATAAGTACTGGGGATAGAAATTTTAAATCATTTTTAAGAATTTGCTGTTTTGAGGCCAGCATCTTTCCTACTAATCTGTGATGCCCTTGGCCAATACAGATGTTGGTGCATGTAGACAATGAAGCATCAATCAACCAAACGACCCTGGAGTTGAGCACAAAGAGTCATGTGACGGAAGAGGAGGAGGAGGAAGAAGAGGAAGAAGAATCAGATTCCTAAAGAAGGGGGAAAGCCAGGCTGGTCAGTTATACAAATTGCATTTCTAAGTCTCAGGCTACTTCTCCTCAAGGAACTCATCTTGCCCTGGGCCCTGTGATCTGCTTGAAAGGAAAGCAAGAACTATAAGGAGATGTGTAGTTGCAAAAATGGCTCCATCAGTAACTCAAGCTTCAGAATGTTATGACATACAGAAAATCAAAGATGCTGTGTCTTAGCATTGAGCAATATGGGTGGTGCTGTCTGTAATCTGGTCAGATTTGGTTAACTGTTCAAAACAATTTCCTTTGAAATACTGTTGAGAAAGTCTGGCATTTGCAAAAAGAGCAGAGTTTAAATACAAGCCAGTCTTTCCAGTCAACAATGCCTCTTTGAAGAAAACCAATTAAAGGCTGTTTGCATGCAGCTGAGTCCTTATGAGCAGTTAGCCCACAGTCTAGGACAGAAAGATGACAAGGGGAAGGACTGAGGGCCATCTGAGAGCACAAGCTTGCTACCTCTCAGAGGCATTGAAATATTGCATGCTATAAACTGCTTTGTGTAGCTGTTACCACCTCTCACTTGAGACATCACTCACTGGTAAAATGTTTTTATAAATAAATTATAAATAGCCATCATGGAGCCTGCTGGTTTCTAGATCGCGACAGAGAGAAGCAGCAGTTCCTTCTCTGAGGAAAAGATACAACAGGATGGTTTGAAATCCATTTCTAGCCCTTAAGAGAGATGTGCCATGCTTGGAAGACTGGATTTTTTTGTTATTTGAGACAGTTTCACTCTTGTTGCCCAGGCTGGAGTGCAATGGTGTGATCTCAGCTCACTGCAACCTCCCCCTTCTGGGTTCAAGTGATTCTCCTGCCTCAGCCTCCTGAGTAGCTGGGATTACAGGCACGCATCACCATGCCCGGCTAATTTTGTATTTTTAGTAGAGACAGTTTCTCCGTGTGGTCAGGCTGCTCTCGAACTCCCACCGTCAGGTTTTCCGCCCGCCTCAACCTCCAAAAGTGCTGGGATTACAGGCATGAGCCACTACGCCAGGCTGGAAGACTGGATTTTTCTAACAGATGACAGTTACAGAATAAGAGTTGTTACTTCATATTTGAAGTTGAGGTTCATTTCTGCATACTGTCCCTTTTCCACTAACTACTATGCTGTGAAATAAGTAGTTGCTTAATTTTATAAAATTAATTTCCCCTGCTCAAGCAACAGTAAAAGCCAAACAAAACACAAAGACTCATGTCAAGCAGAACTTATGCAGCAGTTCCCAAAGAAAGCAAAGAATACCTTTTTTTGTTAATCCACATTTCATTGAAGTTATTTTGAGCTGCTCTTAGAGGAAACAGCCAGAAGTTTAAATGAGCATGTTCCTTAGAACACACAATGGGAAGATAGATTGGGAACAAAAAGCATCAAGGTACATAAATTTTGGGGGTCTAATTTAAAATAGGAGCATGGGTTTGCAAAGTTGGAAATGTGGACTATGAATTCCAGCTCTACCACTAACTGGTCCCTTGTCCTTCCACCTCTTTGCAACTCACTTTCCCATCTGTAAGGTGAAGATACTCACATGTGTGTTCTAGCAGTTTCACAGGTTGCTATGAGGTGCTAATGAGATCATTTAAAACTCCTACTAGTATTGGTATCTCAGTAAGAATCTGGCATTGGGAGCTCAAAACACTGCAAGATTCATGCGGGGATCATAATTCTTGGTTAAAAATTTAAAAATGGCTGGGTGCGGTGGCTCAAGCCTCTAATCCCAGCACTTTGGGAGGCCGAGACCATCCTGGCTAACACGGTGAAACCCCGTGTCTGCTAAAAAATACAAACAAACTAGCCGGGCGAGGTGGCGGCGCCTGTAGTCCCAGCTACTCGGGAGGCTGAGGCAGGAGAATGGCGTAAACCCGGGAGGCGGAGCTTGCAGTGAGCCGAGATCCGGCCACTGCACTCCAGTCTGGGCGACAGAGCGAGACTCCGTCTCAAAAAAAAATAAAAAAGTAAAAAATAAAAATTTAAAAACAAAAAAAAATCTAAGCACCCCTCAAAAGACACCGAGCATGAAAGTGGTCAGATCTGGGTTTTGGATACCAGTTCATAACATTTCTCCTAAGGATGTAGTATTCTCATTTTAATGAAACATTCTCAGTAGTGGTGGTATCCTGTCATTTGTAAAAGACACAGGGTGTAAATGTTAAAACCCAGCCTGAATGTTTATGTGTTGAAAATGTGTAAGTTGAACTGTTGACTTAGAAAAGCTATACCTCACGGTGAGGAAAAAAAAAAAAAAAAAAAGCTGACTAGCTTAGGCAGCAGTATATACAACACTGATCATTTTTTAAAAATCCTGGCAGTATCCCAATTTCTGGTACCTCTAGATTGGAACTACCTACTTAGAAGATTATTTACTCAAGTTTTGTTTTTAATCTAAAAAGGAATGGGCCTTTTATTTATAAATATACATGTTGCCTTTAGTTTCTATAACCTGCCCTTTCAAAGAAAATAATGAGGGGAGGTATTGACCAGGCAACCTAAAATGTACCTAAAAGTTCCCAAAGTCTTCTCAGCTAAGGAAAGGGATCCTGTGGCCAGTGGGCCATGGCTTTGTGACATCACTGCCACCTCACAGGCAAAGCCAGCATCAGGCACATTCCTCCTTTCCAGGAAGGTGTGCTTAAGTGTAAGTGGTGAAAGAAGGGAAACCATTGCTTAATGTCGCAAAGCAAACAGACTATCCTGTCGTGCAGAAAACTCCCAGGTGAAAGAAGGGAAACCATTGCTTAATCCTGTCGTGCAGAAAACTCCCACACCAGGTAGGCAAGCTGGTTACCAGCAAGCCCCTCTTGTGAGCATGACAGCCTGGAAGTGCAGACAGGCCCTCAGCTCAACTATTGGTATATAGAAAATGAGAAATGTTATGTGAGATAAGAAATATTTTGTGATTTTTCTCAGATTTGCTCCCAGACCCCCATCTGCTGCTTTTCCCTTGTATAAAGAGATCAAAGGAATATACAGGATCTATTCACAGGTCCCACAAGGAAGGGGGTTGGAACAACAGAGAAGGGTGTGGGATGAGAAGAGGTGGACTGAGTCCAGAGACTGAAATTACAGGAAGCCCCATTAGTCCAAAGCACTGAACTTGGTGTGGTGTTTCTGCCTTCCAGCCTCCTCCTCATCTTCACCTTTCCCCTTCACCAGTAATGCTTGGCTCAACCAGTATTTCTTGTGTACTAAAGAAATTGAAAAGCTTACACAAAAGCAAAAGTAGCTTTCATCCTTTTTTTTTTTTTTAAACTTCATAGTATATTTATTAGAATAAGAGATTAGATTTGTTAAACATCTAGGTTAAAATGGTTAAAAGGATTTTCATACAATTTTAGGCACTATACACGTTGTTTACAACAGCATTGGTACTTGGATATGGGGAAAGATAAATCTGACATTTTAATGCCTTGATCAGTTTGTGACATTCAAAATAATTCCACCATTTAAGAAACATTAATCAAAACTTAGAGAGACATACCACTAAGTATCCCACACAGTATACTGAAAATAAATATAGAAATACAACCAGAAGTCTACAGATCACCACAGTAGACAGACTGGTGAAGCCCCAGCTATCATGGCAGTGAAGGGCTCTGGCTAGATTTGGATGTAAACTGCTGAATTCTACATGAAAAGCTAATAATAATAATAAAATAACATGATGTACACTTTCTGATGCTCATTTTCATAGCAGCAAAGCATGCTTCACATGCACTGCCTGTGAAGGATCTCACAAGGCTCCCTCCTACTCAGAGAGAAAGTATGCCCAGCAAGAATAAAGTACCACCAAATGTCAAAGAATCCCGAAAATACAGGCAGACAGCCAGTCATGGAGCAGGAACAGCAGTGCAATTGTAAGAATGACTACTCACAGTCACCAAAATTTCACTGTAATTCAGCCTGGCACGCGTTTTGATCATCAACATACACACAAATAGCCCCAAGCACAAAGCCAATCCACTTAGGGGAACAATAATAGTAATAAGAATAAAGACAGTAATATTAAAAATGACAAGAGTAGAATCTTGGCACATGCTGTGTTCTTCATCCTTTGTCACAGGTGAAATGCACATCTGAACAGAGACAGGCATGGGAAGGAGGCCCGAAAGCGACATGGCAAACCACTGGGCAGGGGACTCGCTCTTTGCTGCTTCCTAAGCACTTAGACGCCAGCAGCATGGGTTGGTGTGCTGGGCTGGTGAAGGCCGATGGTGGAGCAGAGCCAACCTGCAAAATCCACTTCCTCAGCATCAGATCTCTTGATAAAAGCATGAACCTGCATGTAAGGAAACGAGAGAACGTGGTGTTAAAAAGAAACAACAACAAAAACACCCACCAGGAAGGAAAATCCCAAGAGTTTCAGGTCTAGAGCTTGTGCTACACTTGGAAGGAGCACCTGGCACCTGCCCCTAAGCAGCAGTGGGGCCAACTGCAGGTCCAAAGACCCGCTCCATCAGTCACAGCAGCTGTGAGGCCTTGGGCAAGTCACCTCTCTTGCAGTATGGACACAGTAACTCTGCCTTAAATGCCTCACAGGCTTGTTAGAAGGGACAAAGAAAATGATGGACTTAGTGCATATTATACTATATGCATAGTCTGGCTCTCCACATATTTACAGTATTACTTAGCTAATCCCACTGCCACCAAACGAAACAGCAGGCGGAGAGTGACTCAGGAAGGAGGCTGAATGTAAGGTGAGGCAGTCAGTATTAGGGAAAGGCCCCATTCCCATGAAGGGGGTGGGCTGGCCTTTTCTTTCCCATGGCCCCCTAAGGCCTTTCTCTGGCATGCTTACTCAGGCTGCAGGGGTCACCCCAGCTTTCCCTTAAACTGATGGGAGGGCAGAGGAGACTGCTGTTTGGCATTCTGCAGCCCCAGGTTCAGCTGGACCACAGTAGGCAGGGAATGAATGGGCTCTGGAAGTACTGCACAGGTGACTGACAGAACAACAAATGAATAAACAGGTACTGTTAAGAATCTGGAATAAATGGACTCACCATGAGTTGCTTCAAATCTGCTCTCTCTGCGGGGTTTTTTATTAAGCTTAAAGAAAGAAAGACAAGGTGAGAGCTATTGCCTGGCACTGGTTCTAGCTCAAATAATATGTTTGCATGCCTGTCTTCTCTGCACACTAGAGGCTGATGATTGCCTGGGCTTGACTCATCCTCCGGTTCTAAGCACAATATCATGCCCACAGTAAGTTAATACATTCTTGCTGAATTAAAAAGCAATATGCCAATCCCTGGAGAGTAAGCACCAAAAGGAGCAGCTACTACATCCATGATGTAGTTAGACATGTCACATAAGTCTTGGCACTCTAAAAAAGGGCTTATGGCAGCAGCTGAGAATCATCAGAGGGGAGGGGAAAGGGCAAAGCTGTGCCTGCAGAAGCAAAGCTGGTGCTTCCAGAAATGGGGTGGGGAGCCTGACAAATCCAGAGTACCCTTCCAGAGAACAAGGAGCCAACTTACCATTTATTCACAAAATCTTGAAATTCCAGACTGAAAACTCCACTGGGCAATTTTGGAGGAGGCTGCAAACACATGTTGAGATAAGAAAAATGCCTGGCTCCTTGCTCCAGCCATCTCCTCTCCCCATCCCACCCCTCCTGCCAGCCAGTGCTATTTTTTTAAAGTCTTCTCTGCCGTCCAAAGGCAGTGCTACTCTCATCCAGTCAAGGAAAGGCACAGGTGGAAGGCCAATGCTGCCTTTTGGGTAACCATGTTGGAACCACTGGTCTCAAATAGCACACTTAGAACTGGGACCAAGTCAAGTCCACTCACTTGTCTGGTGATTTTGAACTAACCACTGTTCCTCTCTGAGCCTCAGTTTACTCTTCTGACATGAAGAGGTTGGGCCTAATGATCTCAGGGACCCTTTCAAGCTCTGAAGCTCTACAATGGTAAATCTTGGAGTGCAACATGGAAACGTAACCAGCAATTTACTGGCAGCAACAGCTAGGGGCACATGCAAACCACCAGGCTGGCCCAGGTCTGACAGCACCTGCAGAAGCAAACTGGTTTTTAAAAATCCCTTTTCTGAGCCCTAGAGAGGCAGTGCAAAGTTGATGAAACATTAACTGACAGGGCTGGGTCTGGAAGAATGTTACCTGCACACTCCAGCAGTGAGGCTGCTGTCAGATCCCCATAGCGATCATGCAGCGATATACACTACAAGGCCCTGGAGCACTGGGCGCACGGTGTCCCATGCAGTCCAGGAAATGTGGGCCCACTTACACACCCGGGCTGGGAGCTGCGTGTAGCTTCTTTGGGAGGTGCTGACCCACAGACATAATGTCCATGATGTCACTGCTCTGATGTACAGCCCCAAATCTGACACTGATGCCCACCACCACAAAGCCCAACCTAGTGCTCTTCCTCTGAGGGCCATGTCAGTCTGATCTGAGGTGGAGACTAGAACTCAGCTCTTAGAACAGTGACCCAGAGCAAGCCCTACTCTGCAGACTCCCTGCTGCTGAGGGAATCAAGGGACTATTCAAGGGAGAGAGGAGACCAACAGCTTGGCCTCCAGAGGCAGCATCCATTCCTTCTGACCAGGAAAGAGCTAGGCAACAGAGGGGCTGTGTGTCAGCAGAGGCTGCAGTGGATCAACTGCCATGCAGCCAAGCCTCCTAGGAGGTAAGAATGGGAGGTGGGAGGTGGTGAAAGGAAGAAAGAGCACTGGGTGGGAATGACGTGGGCTACTTTTCATCTTGGAGGCTCAATTTCCTCACCTGTTTGAAAAGGAACCAATTTGGCCTACCTCAGCAATGCTTGGGAGAACCACATGGGAAATTAATGTGAAAATTTGGAAGAGAGCAGTGCATGCTAGGAGACCAGCAATGGCATATCTAACCTCAGATATCCCTTCCCTTAATATGACTACCACCCAGAACCACCCAGCTTAGGTCCACAGCAGTAGAGGATAGATGGCTTTTTTTCTGACTCCTACAAATGCAACATGCTCTGCCTCCCTCATTATCCTTAAGCAGCAATGATCTGATCCTGAAACTGCTTTTCTACAGCCCGTGGTGCTTAGTATAAAGCTGTGCATATAGTAAAAAGAGGTATATTAAACTCTAGTAGACTGAACCTGTGACAGGGATGTTTTTTGGTTTTTGTTTTTTCAGAGCCAACCTCTGCCTCCCAGGTTCAAGCAATTCTCTGCCTCAGCCTCCCGAGTAGCTGGGACTACAGACGTGCACCACCATGCCCAGTTAATTTTCATATTTTTAGTACAGATGGAGTTTTGCCCTGTTGGCCAGGCTGGTCTCAAACTCCTTACCTCATGTGATCCAACTGCCTCAGCCTCCCAAACTGCTGGGATTACAGGCATGAGTCACCGCGCCCAGGATCTGGGTGTTTTCTTAAGATGAGCAAGTAAATTCCAAGGTGAAGGAAACCAGGCAGTACTTACCTCGTTGACTATGTAATCCAACAACTCAAAAATTGCCATGGGAGGTCGGCTGTCCATTCCATATGCTACAAATTTTATAAAAAGAAAAAATACTTCTCAGAAACAGATTACTTTTTTTTTTTTTTTTCTTTTGAGACGGAGTCTCGCTCTGTGGCCCAGGCTGGAGTGCAGTGGCCGGACCTCAGCTCACTGCAAGCTCCGCCTCCCGGGTTTACGCCATTCTCCTGCCTCAGCCTCCCGAGTAGCTGGGACTACAGGCGCCCGCCACCTCGCCCGGCTAGTTTTTTTTGTATTTTTTAGTAGAGACAGGGTTTCACAGTGTTAGATAGGATGGTCTCGATCTCCTGACCTTGTGATCCGCCCGTCTCGGCCTCCCAAAGTGCTGGGATTACAGGCTTGAGCCACCACGCCCGGCCCAGATTACTTGTTAATATGAGGCAAGGGGTTGGGTATGGATCCCTGGGACCAGAACAGGGTCATGGACAATAAAAATTAAACATCCACAGATAAGGCTTGAACACAGAGGGGACCAGCAAAGGCAGGGTACAAATCTGGGCTCTGCCACATCTTAAGTTCATAACCTTTGGCAAATCAGTTCATTGCTGAGCCAAAGTTCTGAGGTTTGTAAAGCAGAGACATAATAATTATGTCTGTCCTTTCCCCCTTCCTTCTAGTGAGAGAGGCACAAATGAGATAGCAGCTAAATAACTAAAGGACTTAGTTTTAATTCTCCATGAACTTGCGTTTACTCCTTTTGTCTCCTAGAGTCACAGGCCAGCCTCAGAGGCCACAGCCACCAGCCCCTCCAATGACCTGACATCAGCTACCCCTAGCCCCCTCTGCTTTCCCCTTCATACAAGCTCTCTCTCATGTGGACCTCATGGAGGTATAGGGCAGGTATCCTTGGCCAGACAGGAGCTACATAAAAAACAGTTGGCTAGGTCAGGCTATTCCCTGAGTACCAGGTTTACTTTCCAATATTCACATGCAGAGAGGCAGGTGGTACTGCACAGTGTTTATCATCTTGGGAGTCAGACTTGGCCACTTACAAGTCTATGTGGCCTTGACAAGGGCCCTGTGCCTCAGTTTCCTCATCTTTAAAATGGAGATTATAATCATATTCACAAATGAAATGCTATTAAAATTCTATAATGCTAGGCAAATCCATGGACACAAAGTAGATTAGTGGTTGTCAGTGGATCAGGCGAGGGGGAGTGGGAGATGGGGTTTCTTTCCGGGGTAATGAAAATGTTCCAGAATGAGACAGTGGTGATGGCTGCACAACATGGAACAATATACTAAAAACCACTGAACTACATACTTTAAAATGTGAATTTTGTCTTATGTGAATTCTATCTCAATAAAAAAAAACTACCAAAAGTCATGATTAAAAAATTAGAACGCAGTGGCTCACGCCTAAAATCCCAACACTTTGGGAGGCCAAGGCAGGAGGATCACTTGAGCCCAGGAGTTCCAGACCAACCTAGTCAACAAAGCGAGACCTCATCTATACAAAAAATTTAAAAAATTAGCCAGGCATGCCGGGCGCGGTGGCTCACGCCTGTAATTCCAGCACTTTGGGAGTCTGAGGGGGGCGGATCACCTGAGGGTCGGGAGTTCCAGACCAGCCTGACCAACGTGGAGAAATGCCATCTCTACTAAAAATACAAAAAGGCATGGAGGCACGGTGGCGCATGCCTGTGGTCTCAGGTACACAGGAGGCTGAGGCAGAAGAATCACTTGAGCCCAAGAGGTCAAGGCTGTAGTAAGCCATGATTGCACCACTGCACTCCACCCTGAGTGACAGAGCAAGACCCAGTATCAAAAAAAAAAAAAAAAAACCCACACAGTAGAAGCCAGGCATGGTGGATCATGCCCATAATTTCAGCACTTTGGGAGGCTGAGGCAGGAGGATTGCTTGAGCCCTAAAGTTACAGACTAACCTGAGCAACATAAGGAGACGATGTCTCTACAAAATAAAAAACAACCCAGCTGGGCATGCTGGCATGTGACTGTGGTCCCAGCTACTCAGGAGGCTGAGGTAGGACGATCACTTGGGCCTAGGAGGTTAAGGCTGCAGTGAGCTGTGATCGTGCCATTGCACTCCAGACAGAGTGAGCCCCTTCCCTCCCAACCCCCCAGATAAATTATAGCCTGTAGTCCCAGCTACTCTGGAGGCTGAGGGAGGAAGACTGCTTGAGCCCAGGAGTTGAAGACTGTGACTAGCCACTGCACTGGGCAACACAGCAAGACCCTTAATAATAAAAATAATACGAAAGGTTAAATAATGTATATAAAGTCCGAAGTGCAGTACCTAGAACATAGTACGTACTCAACAAATGGTAGGAAGTAGTTGGTAATAACAACACCGACCTGGAGACCCTTGCTGCTTCCTCCTAGCCCTAGCCTGGCATCCAGGGACAGAGAAATCAGTCTTGGCAGAATGTACAGAGAATCAGCCCTCCAGAAACCCCTGAAAGTAAGGGACCCCCCCCCCAACACACAGTCCAAGATGGGGACACACCAGGCTACTCACAGCTAAGGGGCCTCCCAGGGGTCCTTGGCCTGGGTGGGGTCTCAGCCGCATCTCCCTCCACCTGGCACCCAAACATCAGCTCCAGCTCCTTGGCATCTGGAGGAGGGATGGGATACCTCCCAACCGCCATCTCTACCAGAGACAGTCCCATGCTCCAGATGTCTGACTGCACAGAGTAATGAGTCCCCTGGAGTCTTTCTGGCTGCAGGAGAGACAGACAGTTACAAATACCTGACCTAACATAGACCCCTGGGTCTGCTAATGCATTTTCTCTTCTGTCCCTTCTCAATAGTTCATATCCTGTTTCAAGAGCTCCACTAACCTCTTGAATTTGGCCTTCCACCTACCCCCAAACATTGTGTTTACCAAATCCTAGCTGGCTTCTGTGGCTTTGACCCCTCATCCCTGCTCTCTCTCTCCTACAATCTAGCCTAAACTGACAGACCACATGTAATCGGCTGGGCCCTGGCTGCCACTTCAGCCTGTGGTTCCAGCTTTACCCAGTTTGGCCACAGTCTTACACGCACAGGGCAGCCTGTCCGAAGCCCAGCATGAGTGGCTCATCTTGTCACTGAATGTGAAACATGAAGCTTATGGAACGCGGGTTGGGAATGAGGTGTGCCATGGATATATAGAACAAAAGATCTTCGGTGAGTGGGCCTGAGACTTAAATCCCAGTTCTGGGACTTACAAGCTAAAGGATCCTGACTATCAGCCTCATCTATAAAATGGGGCTGCTGCTGGGCCAGGGCGCAGTGGCTCACGCCTGTAATCCCAGCACTTTGGGAGGCCGAGGCCGGAGGATCACATGAGATCAGGAGTTTGAGACCAGCCTGGTCAACATAGCGAAACCCTGTCTCTACTAAAAATACAAAAATTAGCTGGACGTGGTGGTGCATGCCTGTAATTCCAGCTACTTGGGAAGCTGAGGCAGGAGAATCATTTGAACCCGGGAGGCAGAGTTTGCAGTGAGCCAAAATCATGCCACCACACTCCAGCCTGGGCAAGAAGAGTGAAAACACCGTGTCAGAAAAAAGGTCAGCAGTAACAATGACATAAGAAAACTCTACTTAGGGTTACTAAGAAGATCAAATGAAAATGTATGTCAGATGTTATAAAATGCTGTACAAATATTGGTTGATATCGGTGGGAAGAGCCAAAGAGAAAAAATGTATATGGTGCTATGTAAACGCATTATTTTTAATGAGCATTATTTGAAATAGCACATGTATTTCAAGAACCCTACCAAAAAAATATTTATTCTGGCCATAGTATATTCATTTAGACATTAACTTCTCCTGTAGCATTTTTCACTAACTCCAACACTGGACTATTTTGGAACTGACCATATAACCACAAAAACCCAAACCATTAAACCCCTGACCGGTAACTCCTAGGGCCTGTTAATGGATTTTGAACTTGAGAGTTGGCAGTCAAATGGCCCAGGATGCCAGCTGCTCAGTGATTAGACATTTAGGGAAGAAACAATAAGGAGATGACAGAGAAAGAGTTCCACTGTGGATCACTGGAGTGGAGGGGTAGAGATGTGGGTCAGTGCCAGGTAAGTGATGTCGACAGTGGCTGGAGTCACAGTGGGAGGTAGGCGCCAGCAAGAAGGAATGAAGATGTGTTCACACTGGGATGTGTTCACACAAGTGCCAAATCCTCCCTAAGAGGCAAATGAGGGTGTGCTGTGCAAAGGGCATCTGCCTGGCAAGGGGGCAGCTAGCTTTCAATCCTGGCTCAGCAAGGTTAAGTAGGCAGGTTGCTTAACCTCCCTGAATCTAGACTTCCTCACCTCTAAAATGGGAACAATAATGTTTATTTCCTGGGACAACCACATGGATCAAATGAGACCTTCCAGGGACATGACATGTGCTTTGACAGAGAACACATAAAACGCTTTGTACAAGTTAAGATCTGAGCCTCTGCGCCTGTCCCCCTTCCACGCGGGCCTGCACTCCCTGCCTCTTCTGTAAAGACTGCCTACTCACTCCAACGCTTCTCTACTCTGCCACACTTCAGCACTGGCCCAGACTCACGTTTCCACCTTTCCAAATCATTCTCAGAAATGTGCTATCCATGTACCCTCCCACTCAGCCAACTAAACATCTACCCACTTGCAAAGCATTCCCTGAACACTTACCACATGCCAGGCCCCGCGCCAGGCACTAGGGACAAGAGAGACACCTTGTCCCTGTCCCCAAGGAACTGGTGGTATGGAGGAGGGAACATGCTGGTGCTGCCATAGCATGAGGATAGCCCCACACAACACTCTGGTGACAGTGGGAGCCAGCAGAGCTGGGAGCAGGAGGGAAGACCCCCAACACAGGGTGTTGGCTGAAATGGAGCAGAGACTCTGGCGAGGGGTCCAGGTGTGCTGCAGTTAGAGGGAGGAGTAGATGACTGACAGACATAGTGAGGAGGGAGAAAAGAGGCTGGACAATATTGAACAGACTCTCAGGAGTTGGGAGCTACAAGATACTGAAAGGATGGGCTGCTGAGAAGGCACATTAAAAGCCAATGCTCAGGTTTCTACCTTGGGAAACCAGGGAGATGATGCTGTCTATTTACTGCTAAGAGAAAAGGAGGAGGTGAGGTAGTTTGGGGTGGGTCATATCTGAGCATCCTGGGTTTGTGGATCTAAAGACGATCATGTAGAGATGCCCAGAGGGGAGCTGGAGCTCACAATCCTTCAGAATGAAAAGCTGCATTCTGGAGCTGCACAATCCTCTCAGTGAGTCAAGGCCCCAATATCCCAGTTATGCTCCAAGGCCTAAGAAAGACCAAGACCATCTTCCCATTCAACTTCATCTCCTCAGGGAGGACCACTGTGCCTCCTCCCTCACTTCTTGTCCCCCACCCAGCACAAGACTCTGGCTCCACAGGAAAGATACCCACTGGGCTCCTATCCCTGACCGTACAAGAAGCTCAAGCAATGGAAACTTCTGTTCATACCGACATGTAGGACCTTGTGCCCACGAAGGAGTTGGCCATGGAGTCGATAAGCTGCCCGCTGACCCCAAAGTCACAGAGCTTGATCTCCCCACGGGAGTTGACTAGGATGTTGGAGGGCTTGACATCTGCAAGGAAGAGAAAATAGAAAAGGAAGGAATTGACACAGGTAGATTGGGGAAGAGAAGGGTCAGCATTCCACACAGACCAGCCCTGACCCTGAGTCCCAGGACAACACCCCCGTCCACCATCAGGCAGCCTTTGGCTTGCAAACACTGTACACCAAGGCCCCTTGTTCCGAGTTCAAGAAGCAACTGTCAGGAGATGAAATGAGCAGCTGCTTTAGAAGCAGAATAGAAAGACAGTCGATTTCCACTCTGAAAACGCAGACTTGGCCAGATGACCCACAGGAAGGAGTCCGTTATCATGAACAGTCAGGATTTCAAAGTCTGTTGCTTCAACCACCCATACTGGTAAGACATACTATCTATGGTTGGATCATGAAGGAAGCAGAAAAAAAAACAATAAAACCTATCTGCTTGCTGAAGCTACACAGGCTAGAAGGGGACAGGGTTTGGCGGGAATTCCCATTCTAGACGTCTGCACCAGGCACAGAGCATGTGGGTCTTTTTCTTATGAGTATGTGTGGCAGGGGTGGGAGCTGAGTGATGATTCCATTCCACTGGAGTCACTCACCTAACAGCCTACACAGCTACACCTACCCTGCCAGTCAAGGGGAACCCCTTGCTACCTGGCGCTGGAACGTGAGAGGGCTTAAAGCTGCTCCTCAGAGGCAAAACAATGTCCCCATCCCCCTTCCTTGCACTCTTATTATCACCCCATCCCACCCATCCGGTCACTGTCACAAATACCAGTACACTGGCCCTTAGTTTGCAGAGACCTAAATTTCCAAACTTTTTTTTCCCCACTGTATCCTCTGATTCATACAAGTATCCTGTAAAGTGCATAGACCAGGGCCAATTATCCTCATTTATAAGTGAGAAAACCAAGGCTGGGACTTGGTGAAGGCCCCTGGAGCAGGGCTTTGTGGAGCAGACATCAGCAAACAATGAGACTCACTTTGAGGGCAGACCATGTCTAGGGAAATCCTTAATAGTCGTAATATAGACACCACATAGGACATCTAGAAAATCACAGAAAAAATCCAAACCTCCTATAATACAACCCAGCAGAGTCACTACTAACGTTTCATTATTTTTCCCTTCAACACTGTGTTATATGAATGCATTTATTTATTATTATTTTTTTAGACACAGAGTCTCACTAAACTGCCCAGGCTGGGCTTGAACTCCTGGGCTCAAGCAATACTCCCCGCCTCAGCCTCCCAAGTAGCTGGGAGGATAGGTGCGAGTCACCATGGCCAGCTATTTATTCTTAAACAGATTTAAACAGGTCTATTTAAGTATCTTTCCAACTGCAAATTGAAAAACAAAAGCTGGCGATGCCGCATGCCTATAATCCCAGCACTTTGGGAGGCTGAGACAGGAGGATCACCCGAGGTCAGGAGTTCAAGACCAGCCTGGCTAACATGGTAAAACCTTGTCTCTAATAAAGACACAAAAATTAGCCGGGTGTGGTGGCACACGCCTGTAACCCCTAGCTATTCAAGAGGCTGAGGCAGGAGAATCATTTAAACCCAGGAAGCAGAGGTTGCAGTGAGCCAAGATTGTGCCACTGCACCCCAGCCTGGGTGACAAAGTGAGACTCTATCTCCAAGAAAAAAAAAAAAAAAAACAAGGCTAAGGTCCAAGAGATCCAGCAACTTGTTCAAAGTCACACAACAAAAACTGGGTAAAGCTGAAAGCAGATCCCAGGCCCTCTGACACTTAACACCTGTCCTCTTCTACCCACCCTGCTGCCATGGTCTAACCGTCGCCACCTACTGTCCACTGAGCACCTGCTACCTTACCTGTGGGCTCTGTGTGGGCACCAGGCAAACAGCAGGCAAGAAACTGACCAAGTCCCCCACTGTCATGAAACTTCAATTTTAGTATGAGGAGACAGACAATAAATCAATCAATGAACAAATGTGTAACATCAGGTGGTCTTAAGTGGCACAAAGAAAAATATAAAACCCAGCCGGGCATGGTGGCTTACACCTGTAATCCCAGCATTTTGGGAGGTTGAGGTAGGCGCATCATTTGAGGTCAGCATGGTGAAACCCTGTCTTTACTAAAAATACAAAAATTGGCTGGGTGTGGTAGCACAAGCCTGTAATCCCAGCTACTCGGGAGGCTGAGGCAGGAGAATCGCTTGAACCCAGGGGGTGGAAGTTGCAGTGAGCCAAGATCATGCCACTGCACTCCAGCTTGACCAATAGAGTGAAACTCCGTCTCAAAAAAATTAACAAAACAAAACCCTGTGAGGGCAGAGAGAGTAAGGGGGTACTGCCATGACAGGATGGAAGGAACGGCCCTGTGAGGAGAGGACACTTGAGCAACTATGTGAACAGAGAGAGGGAGCGAGCCACGCAGCCTCTCAGAGAACCACGGGGAGATTCTGAACTTCGGGAGGAGAGGGGCGAGCTCTGTTCTTTCCCTGGGCCTAGTGTTAGGACAGGGCCCACAAACACTTCAGCCGAGGCATGAGTCTAGCAGTTGCTTGTTGGAGTTGTACTTCCTCATCCCACTATGCCCATGGCCCCTCAGAGGACAGGCGTCGGGTGCCTGTCCCGTCGGGTGAGAAGGGTAAGGGTGTGACAGTGCCTGCTGGGGAGGCACACCAAGGCGCTCCGACACAAGCCCTCTTCCACACCTCCCACCCAGTGCCATCGCCTCTCATCCATGCCAGGCCACACGGCACCAGGCTCCCTCACCCGGCCCACACTCTCCCCATAGGCTGTTTAGGCATGACCTGCTAGGCCTGTTTTAGAGTAAAAAAGTAGCACTGGCTAGTGAGACAGAAGCCCTGTGTCAAATCCTGACCCTGCCAGTGCACTCTCCATGTAGCCCTGAGCAAGTCACTTGACTTTTCTGGGCCATGGTTTGCCATGAATGAAGCAGTCACAATGGCAGCTCTCATACCATCACAGACCAGGATCGATGTAATAAGGCGTGGCATATGAGCAGCACACCATGTTATAGGAATAGAGAATGACTGCTTCACAGGCTGCCCTCCAAGATCAGCAGTTCACAGAACCAGACACCTCTCCTTCCCCACAAGAACACAGTCTCCTCCACCCAGGCCAGCAGCTTCTTCCTCTGCTGGCTCAGACACCTCTCTTCAGGCTGCAGCTACTGCTCAGGCATGACTGTGCTGCATCTAGCTGTCCTTGTATCCGATCTCTATTCACATGGCAAGCAAGCCTCCCTTTTTCAAACTTACATAACACAGCGTGCCGCCATCCCTGGCTGTGAGCTCCAGCTTCTCCCACCCATTCCAGGAAACAATACTGCCTAGGAGGCAGCAGAGATGCAAGGGGTTGGAGAGGAAGAGAAGGGAAATTCTAAGGGGCTTTTCACTGCTGGACCACATTGGTCCTGGGAGCCAGATCCCAGAGGGCCTCACAAGAAGCCACCTGGAAACCTGGGCACATGAGATCACTGAACCCCAGAGCACGCTGCTGGAGCCGCCAGGCTAGGACATCCCTCTTGTCCCTGCGCCTGCCACACCCAAGTCTAGCTCTTCTCTGGGGACAGAAAAGAGGTACATGATGGCAGACAAGTCCAGAGAGAGTTCATTTCTTGACCTCCCTCAGCACCCCACACTTGCTGCCCACAATAGCCAGGCCCTTCACACACTGTTCCTGTCTCCAGCATCTTCTCCCTCTACCTGCCTGCACAGAAACCGGCACTCCTCCAGGGGGATGCCCCTGCACAGAGCCTGCCATGGCTCCCCTCTGCCTCAGAGCACAGTCCCAAGCCCCTGTGCCCAGGTTTCCATGCCCTTCACTGTTTCTTCCTTTCCTCTCCAACTTCACAGCACAACACATCTCCACATCCACTTTCTCCTGGTTGGGGCTGGTCTGCCTCTAACTGCCCCTGTGTAAGAGTCTCGCCTTCTCTTGTGCTGGTCCTTGCATCTAACAGGTAGTCCTTTCAAATCACCCTGTCACCTCTACTCCTAGGTGCCTAGTTCTTCTGAATCCCCTTCTCAACTTGGGATAATGCCCTGCTCCTGGAGTCCTGGGAGGATTAACTGGGCTTCCTCTCACATTCTCCTAGCAGAGCCCTCAAACATTCAAATCACAGGCCCAGTCCTTCTCTACTTAATGAGGCCACCTCTGGGCCTTGGGTTCTCTTTCTGATCCTTTGTTAACCGAAAGGTGATGCTGAGAGGGCCCCCAGCAGCTGGTGGGCCAGGCTGCATTCTGGAGGAAGCATCAATCACCGAGTAGACTCCCAGGCTCATAAGCTTCCCTAGGAATCCCACAGGAGGCTGAGATCTAATAACCCCAATTCTGCTCAGCTTCTGTGACAATGAGTATGGGTAACCCCTCCTTCCTCAAAAATGAACAAGGAGGTTTTTTGAAAAACTCAGAAAGTATGTTCTTCTCTGGTATTTTCTGTCCCAAAATAACACTATTCAAAGCCTCCTGATTTTTCCCTCAAGAGCACATATTTTGAAGTTTAACTATTAAGTATTTTCTACCCCTCTAAAACAAGGTGTTTGGATAAAACAATTTAGGGAGTCATTTGTTTATTCTAGAAACACAGAGTATCTGCACTGAGCTATGAGTAAAAAGGACACAGGGATTGTCACCATCAGGGGAGACAGAATCCAACAAATGACAAGAACACGTGCACGTGTAAAGGCAAAGATGAAGATGTGGTCAAGGCCCCATGGACTAGTTCTAAATTCTTCCAACTAGGTGGGATGGGTGCCACCCATTGGATGATAGCCTGAGTAGCTGACAACGCCCTGGCAGGCAGATGAATCAAGGTGAATCTCAGCCTTCTATGTGTTTCCACTATATCCTAATACCTTTATTGTGTTTAGTTTAGGCTAATATTAAAAGCAGCTTAATTCCCTAAGGCAAGATGGAAGACAATGGGGCCTGGAGGAAGAGAAAGGCAGAGGAGGGGTGGAAGTGGGGAGCCCGAAAGAAAGAGAAGAGGTGGCGCTGGGCGCAGTGGCTCACACCTGTAATCCCAGCACTTTGGGAGGCCGAGGCAGGTGGATCACGAGGTCAGGAGATCGAGACTGTCCTGGCTAACATGGTGAAACCCCATCTCTACTAAAAATATAAAAAATTAGCCAGGCGTGGTTGCAGGTATCTGTAGTACCAGCTACTTGGGAGGCCGAGGCAGGAGAATGGCCTGAACCTGGAAGGCGGAGCTTGCAGTAAGCTGAGATCATGCAACTGCACTCCAGCCTGGGTGACAGAGCAAGACTCTCTCTCAAAAAAAAAAAAAAAAAGAGAGAGAGAGAGAGAAGAGGTGGAAGGAAGGAGTGAGGGGCTGCTGAGAAGCAAGCAGAGTGACACAGGGAAGCTGCATTCTTCCTCATCTGTGACAAAGGCTGAATCCAAAAGTAGATAAGCAACAGTTAAAGGATTTAAAAAAAAAAAAAAAAAAAAAAAAAACAAAGGCAAATGATTTTTAAAAGGCGACTTTAGGCTTCAAACGACCTCTTCTTAGTATCCTTGGCAGAGCCTTAATAACTCTCCCCACTGAAGATGAAGAAACAGAAAGGGAGCTGACTGGATGAGTCAAATTGCACCCTCTACAGAGCCCCTCCAGCCATCCATGGCCTGGGGGAGCTAGTTAAGTAGCAGAGATAATTAAATTCAGAGAAAATCCCCAACTCTTCAATTAGCCATTACCCATAACCTCTTTTCCCCCACCCAAATTTCCTTCCCCAGGAGCACCGAAAAAAAAAGCCAGGATGCAGCTGGGAGACTAGGTGGGAGAATGAGGTGCAGGTGAGCCTAGCAGGCCTACAAAGATCCTACAGCAGCTCTGGTTTATGGAACACCTGCTATGGCAGGCCTTTTAAATATACTAGCCTCTGTTTTTGTTTCTTCGGGGGTGTTTTTGTTTTGTTTTTTTTCAGACAAAGTCTTACTCTGTCACCCAGGCTAGAGTGCAGTGGCATGATCTCGGCTCACTGCAACCTCTGCCTCCCCAGTTCAAACACACTATCTTCTTTCATCCTTACAGTAACACTGTGAGGTAAGCATTATAAACCACTGCACACAGATGAGAAACACTGAGGCCCAGAGTAGGGAGGCGTCACCTGTCAGGGTGGCACAGGTAGCTAACGATAGGGCCTAGGGTTAGAACTCAGACCCCTGAGGGAGTATTCTCTCCAGGATCTAGAAAATCAGGGCCCAGACAACAGGACTAAAGGCAACCCATTTCAGAAGAGCCCTTATTGAGCTGTGGCTGGGGAAGGAATCACTCACATTACAGATGTAACGAGCTTTACTTCTGGGAACAAGGATTTGACTTGGGACAGGCTGAAATCCCTGAAATTCAGTAAGGAGAGAATAATTCTCCGCTCCAGTTTAGCGAGTGAGCACGATGCTTCTTTCTCAGCTGCAGCCCATTATCCTTCTTGACAAGGCCAACTGCAAGAAACGTGCTAGCAGCAGGAACCACTGTCAAGTTTATCTCCCTCACTTTCAAGATTTTTACAACCAAGCCCAGCAACTGCATTTTCTTTGCTTCCTTCCCTTCCAAGCCTCATTAGTTTTGAAATGCTTTCCTTCTCTACCCTCCCTACACTCCTCTCTGCCAATTCACTGCTCATCCTCTGACCCAGAGGGCCCATAAACCCTGACAATTAAACACAGGATGATGTTGCAGGAGTTTAGGATTTGCTTTTCATTAGCACACAACATTCCAATAAATTATCTAAATTTTTAGGCCGGGCGTGGCGGCTCAGGCCTATAATCCCAGCACTTCAAGAGGCTAAGGTGGATGAACTGCTAGAGGCCAGGAGTTCGAGACCAGCCTGGGCACCATGGCAAAACTCTACTAAAAATACCAAAAAAAATTATCTAGGCATGGTGGTGTGCACTGGTACTCCCAGCTACTCAGGAGGCTGAGGCATGAGAACTGATTGAAAACAGGAAGCAGAGGTTGCAGTGAGCTGAGATCGTGCCACTGCACTCCAGCCTGGGTGACAGTGAGACTTTGTCTCAAAAAAGTAAACATAAAATAAATTATCTAAAATTTTAATACAGAATGTAACAAAAGCCAGAGCAAAAGGTATAGCGGGTTACAGAGAGAAGAGAGGTGTAATAAAAGGAGAAAGAAAGGAAAGAAGAGCAGTCAAGGGAAATGCTTATGATTCCCTGATAGCACTCTTTTTTTTTTTTTGCTGAAGTGCGGTGATACGATCATGGCTCACTACAGCCTCGACCTCCTAGGCTCAAGCGATTCTCCCACTTCAGTGCACGCCACCATGCCCAAGTAACTGTTTCTGGTTTTGGTACACAGGGTCTCCCTGCTTTGCCCAGGCTGGTCTCAAACCCCTGGGCCCAAGCGAGCCTACTGCCTCAGCCTCCCAAAGTGCTGGGATTACAATTGTGAGCCACTACGCCCAGCCTGATCTCTCGTTTTCAATGACCCTTCATAATATTTGGCAGAATAGCCCTAGTTTACAGAGGTAGAAATTGCGGCTGGAGGATAAAATCTCTTGCCAAAGGTCACAAAATAACATGAAAACAGCATATTTCCCCCCCACCAGATTATTTGGGCTACCTCAGAAGAGCTGATACACAATGTCTCACAAAGCCAATCAACCACCTACAGGCAGGAGAACAAACTTGGCTAACTTGAGTACTTCTCATATGCTATTCAAGAAACGGAAATTAGCTAAAAATCTGTTTTGACCTGCTGAAGGCTAATTTTGTTCAGCAGGAGAGGTGGGAGGTAGTGAGGTGGGTGTTAAAACAATGACAAAAGAAGATAGGCCAGAGTTCTGTTCATTATTAAACAATGAGTAGGAAAGAATTTCTAGTAATGTCACCATATTTACGTGACCCTGCTCCACCAAAGTACGGCCTGCCCATTTGTGCCTGGGTCACAGCTTAACATAATTCACCAAAAAAGGTCTGGAAAAAAGGTCAGGAAACTACTCACCAGTTATTTCTAGCTTGGGATAACCCCTAACGGAAAGACTTAGAAGAATGTGTTTGACAATTTAAACACAGATGTCAGGCATTCCTTGTCTCCCCATCACACATACTTCTTTGGGGCAAATGCAGCTTTAGGTGGAGACTAACGATCAGAAAAACTTGTCCCTGGCTACAGGGGCAGCCCCCTGACCTAGGCTGGGCCACTCATAGCTCCCTATCCCCTGGCCATGGTGATCTCATAGGTCTGGGCACATGACCCCTAAGAGTCCAATCGGGAGTCCTCGCTCAGAACTTTCTAATTGAAGTGAGAAAATTCTTCTGATAACAAAACTGTAAAGCAGGAAACCATGGTTCCATCTGGTAGACAGCTGGCCTGAGAGAAGAAAGCCAACATCGAAGAAAGCCAACATCGAAAGGGAAACAAGTGAGAGGGAGAGATCTAACAGTTTTTTTTTTTTTTTTTTTTTTTTTTTGGAC
>NC_045439.1:139594557-139597274 GCF_002776525.5 Piliocolobus tephrosceles | reverse complement strand
TTTTTTTTTTTTTTTTTTTTTGAGACAGTCTCACTCTGTCGCCCAGGCTGGAGTGCAGCAGCATGATCTCAGCTCACTACATCCTCTGCTTCCCAGGTTCAAGCAATTCTCCCTGCCTCAGCCTCCCAAATAGCTGGGACTGCAGGCACCTGCCACGATGCCCAGCTAATTTTTGTATTTTTTTAGTAAAGATGGTGTTTCGCCATGTTGGCCAGGCTAGCTAACGGCATCTTTTTTTTTCTTTTTCTTTTCTTTTCTTTTTTTTTTTTTTTTTTTTTTTGAGACAGAGTCTCGCTCTGTTGCTAGGCTGAATTGCAATGGCACACTCTCGACTCAATGCAACCTCCGCCTCCCAGGTTCAACCGATTCTCCTGCCTCAGCCTCCTGAGTAGCTGGGACTACAGGCACCTGACACCAGGCCCAGCTAATTTTTGTATTTTTAGTAGAGACGGGGTTTCACCATGTTGGCCAGACTGGTCTCGATCTCTTGACCTTGTGATCTGCCCGCCTGGGCCTCCCAAAGTGCTGGGATTACAGGTGTGAGCCACCGTGCCCAGTAGCTAACAGTATCTTTTTAAAGTACATTTTAATCAAAGTATAAGAGCTAATGACATTTGAGCCCCTGGATACAATTATCCATCAGGCCAGCTGTATTCCTATCCTTTCTGGAGTTTGGTTAGCTGATACAAAAAAAACAAAACAAAACAAAAAAAATCATCTTTATTGTCTGAGCTAATTCAAGTTCACTAGCAACCAAGAATCTTAACACCCAGTGATTCTTACCATCAGCTGGCATCATAAATTTCATTATTAAGTAGGTCGTTTAGTGTGATGTGGAAACAGCACCACTAACCTAGATCTGGAGTTAGGCAGATTTGGGTTTGAATCCTAGCTCTATCATCTACTAGCTCTGTGGCCCCAGCCCAGTTCCAGAACCTCTCTGAGCCTTTCCTTGACTCAGTGGGAATAGTAACTCCTACCTGCTAATGTCTGGTAGGTACTAAGTACTCAAATCAGGAGGCTTTAAATGTGAGAAGCACAGAAGTTAGAGTTCAATGGCTCTTGCAGCTTGGAGGGAAAATAAAAGCTAACATTTCAGAAAAAAAAATACAACCAATATAAGGAATCAGATTCCTTCTCAGCCTGGCTTCTACCTAACACAGCACCTGTGAAAGGAAAAGAAATCTTGGGGCCCCAAAAATCACTAAGCTAAAGGGAAGTCAAGCTGGGAACTGCTTAGGGCAAACCTGCCTCTCATTCTATTCAAAGTCATCCCTCTGCTGAGATAAATGCATATCTGATTGCCTCCTTTGCAAAGGCTAACCAGAAACTCAAAAGAATCCAACTGTTTGTCTCTCACCTACCTGTGACCTCGAAGCCCCCTCCCTGCTTCCAGTTGTCCTGCCATTCCCAACAGAACCAAGGAACATCTTATATATACTGATATATCATGTCTCCCTAAAATGTATAAAACCAACCCGTGCTTGGACCACCTTGGGCACATGTCATCAGGACCTCCTGGGGCTGTGTCACAGGGTCCTCAACTTTGGCAAAATAAACCTTCTAAATTAACTGAGACAGGTCTCAGTTATTCAGGGTTCACGTTTTGGTAACCACAAAGGGATTCTGAGTGGAGGTGCCCCGACCTTTGACAAATCTCCCATTGGTGCCTGGTACCAGCTTGAGCTATCTTTATGGCTCAAACCAACTGGACAATTTGCTGAGGCCTGGAAGCACCTCCTCCAGAGAATCCCTGATCTCCCAAAATCCGGGAGTGGTCTCAAGTTTTTTTTGCTGTACAACTCCTTTTTTTTTTTTTAGTTTTACTTACTTCCAACACAAGGAAGGCAACTTTTCCTGCTTCCGTGACAATGGAAGGCAAGTAACTCCTTTATGGAGTTTTGAGCTTGCTTCCAACAGGGAGGGCAAGTTTGAGTCTCTTTCTGCTTCTAGGATGGTAGAGGGCAGTCTTCAGCATGAAACCCATCCCTAAGTAACTGAATTAGGGTTTGTCTTGGCTACAGTTAACAACCAGCTGGTCTTATTTTCTCCTTATCATGAGAGCTCTCAGTACTTGTATAGGTTGTGTGATCATTTGTTTTACTTTACTGTTTCTTTTTGTTGTTTCTGTTTTTGTTGTTGTTTTGGTCTTTTTCCCATTGGGTTTGACCAACTCCATGCAACCTGATCAAATTTGAAGGAAAGTTCCAAATTATGGGGAATGAGGCCTCTGAAGTGGCTAAATTCTTACAAAAAAAACAAGCAAAAAAAAAAGTGGCATGGTGGGGGGAGAAAAATGGCCAGCAAAAGAAAAGAAAAAAAAAGGAAAGATAATGGCTATCACCTCAGGTTGCAGTTCCATACCTAAGGTTCCACCTTCTTTTTTTTCATGACAGCCTAGGTTTGGTTCCTAAATCAAGCCCTTTCTGAAAGGTTTGATATTTGGTACTTCTGAAATAGCAAAAATCTGTCCAAGCAGAAATACAGCAATGAGATCTAAACAGATTTTTTTAAAGGAGCTCAATGGTTAAAAGTCAGCTTAATGAAAAGCTAACATCCAAGATGTGTGTGTGTGTGTGTGTGTATGTGTGTATGTGTGTGTGCGTGTCTTTAAAAGGACTTTATGTTTTGGGTTTGTTTTTTCTCTGTCTAGGGGGGTGTGTGTGTGTGTCTTTAAAAGGACTTTATGTTTTGGGTTTGTTTTTTCTCTGTCTAGG
>NC_045439.1:139210335-139252414 GCF_002776525.5 Piliocolobus tephrosceles | reverse complement strand
TTCCTTCCTTCCTTCCTTCCTTCCTTCCTTCCTTCCTTCCTTCCTTCCTTCTTTTTGTTCTTTTCTCTCTCTCCATGAGGGTTTTAAAATCTCACAGATTACAGCAGTGATCCAAGTTACCTCTCTCTCCCAACACATGGGTCAAAAGGGAGCAGAGGAACAATCTTCTCTTATCCAGGTGGCCTCATCTTTTGATATTCTTGGTGTAACGAGTTTGAAGACACTGTCAGAAGGTTCTCTTGGGAGAATGCTGGAGATTATAGGAGTGACCCAAGTAATGAGTCAGGGCCACAGAGAGAATCAAGACAAGGCAGGGCATCCCCGACAGCTGGCATTCAGACTTCATGCCTTCTGGAGCTCTGTGTCCCATTGTTTATTTCTTTATTTGATGCCTGACTGGCCCAAACCCCACTTTGAAGAAGATGCTTGTTCCACTTTTGACTCTCCGCATATGTCAATGCCATGTCCTGGGCAGGCCCTTTCTCCGCACTACGTTGAATCTCCCAGAGGAGAATGGATTGAAATGATCGCTGAGCTCCTCTGCAGCCCTGGTGTTGCACAGACTCCAGTTTGTGTGGAGCCTTCTGAGGTGCTGATTGGGTCTCTGGGGATGGGGGAGGGGGTTGGGGGGAGTGGGTGGGGAACTCTGAGCAGCTAGCTGTGCTTTGCATACTCCTGGACTCTGCACATGGAACAGAAACACCAGAATCGCTCCCCTCTTTCTGATTTTCAGAATGCATTCATTTGAAATCTGGCTAAATCTGCATTTTAGTCAGATGATTTCCAGATCTCAAACAGAAACACCTCATTAATCATTAATTTAGACCCCCACGGTTATACAGAATTTGTGACAATTTGTTTATCTTTGAAGGAGCTGCTGAGAAAGAGTTTAACAAGGAAATTATTGTGGAGCGGAGGAGAATGTTTAACCTTTCAGAAGAAAGGCACTCCATTTAGCTTCCCTGAGGGTACAAATGGGGGGTGTGTGCAAAATACATGCCGGCTTTTATCTGTTCTCCTAAGTAGGGTGAGCGCTTCCTCATCTGCAAACCCAGGGCCAGTGGGGTAGATCCCCAACCATTTCAAGCCTGTGACCCCTTTCCAATGTCAAAATATTTTCTATAACACCCCCACCCGTGGTTATTAGAAGCTGCAATTTTTATGTTGCTGGTTAAGAAGAAAAGCTACTCTGAATTCAGTAAAGCTTTTAAATAAATCATGATAGCATCTACACACACATGAAAAATAGTTCCGTCTTTCTGAGTCACAGCGTTCATTCAGCCTACAGATGATGTTTGGGTGCTCATGATTTCCAGCTCCTCCGCACCCCTCAAGGTCAGCGACCCAGCAGGTTACAACCCTTGGAATAGAAGTTCTCTGAGGCAGGAGGAACACAGAGTCCTGGAGTGCCCGGACAGGAAGGAACCTCAGGAGGCATTTCAGCCACTCCCACCAGAAAGGTTGTCTGCCCTCTGTGAGGAGCCCCTGGTTGGGGATCCCTAGTTTAGTGAAGCAAGGGAGTTGGCATCCCATGTAGGCACATACCTGCCATAGCTGTCACCTCAGGGGCCTGGATGTCTGCAAACTCATTCCTTACGGTCCCTTACCAGGTGGTCTAGGCCCAGCATCCCACAGTGGGAATGGCATGTGATGACTGCATCACTCTGGGCAGAAGTAGCTGATACCCCACAGGAGACAGAAGAAGCAAGGTCCAGTCTTCCGTGGCTTGTGGGCCCAGAGCTCAGGGTTTTCTTGGCTCATTTCCCCCCAGGTCCACACCAGACATCTTTTTTCCCTTTCTTCTTGGCAGGAGGGAGTAGGGAAAGGAAGCAGACGGGCAAAGAATGTCAGTGATGAGGGATAAGGGAACGGGGAGGGCATTTCCTTTAAAGCAGTCCAGATCTGGGGTCCCAGGGTCCAAGGATGGGCCCGGGGGCCTGAGGACACCCTGCAATTATAGCCAATTTTGCACTTGTGGGCATTTTTCTGGGGAGGGCATCTATACCTTTCCCTCGATTCTCAGAGCAGTCCCCGAGTCAGAAAACGTTCAGAACCCCTGGCCTGGAATTTGGACGTTTCCCTGACTCAGGCTTCCCACTCTCCTGTTACTCAGAACCGGTGAACTGTTACGGTGTTAGTCAAAGCCTGCAATGTGAAATATCAAAAGCTCATTACCCATGACGATGGGAAAGTAAGTAGATGCCAGGAACACGGTCTGATCACAGACGCACCCTCCTTTGTTCTCCCGTGCAGGATCAGCGATGGCGCTCTCCCTGACCGGGCTCGTTGCCTTCTCCTTCCTGCAAGCCACCCTTGCCCTGAACCCCGAGGACCCCAACGTGTGCAGCCACTGGGAGAGGTAAGGTGTGGGCCTCAGATGGCCAGGAACTCTCCGGGGAGTCGCCCTGGGCATGGAAGTAAGGGACAGAGGCAGTCAGGAGATCCAGGAGCTGCCCTCTGAGGGTCTGCACCTGGCTGGGGAGATGGCCCTGATGCTGAGAGACAGGACAGAGCAGTGTAGATTCTGTCTGGAAGGTCAGGGTGGAGGCAACTTACATTGACTGCAGTTACGACGCACTGTCCTACCCCTCCCTGCACTGGCGCTTCCCAGCCATTGCACAGATGAGAAAGTAGAGACCCAGAGGGGCTCAGTCCCTGTCCACAGCCAGATAGGGTGCAGGAAGTGGGGAGATGTGGACCGTGGTTCCAGGTGGCACGCTCTCTGATGCTGTGATGCCTTTCCTGGTCTCCCAGGACTGGCAGCCACGTGGCAGCTTGGATATGTGGCCCCAGCAGCCTGCCTTGAGGAGGACGGGTGAGGGGGTCCTATTACTTCCGGTCTGGTGGGAGCAGGGTGTTGCCAGGGGAGGGTGGCCGAGGCTGCAGTGGAAGAGCAGGCTGCATTCCAGCTGCGGCACTAGGTCCTGGGGGAACGGGCTGGGTCCCTGCAGACGGCCTGGCTTTGAAGCACAAGGTTAAAGTATTGATTTTGGTGAGCAGAAAGATAGTGACCAGAGACCCAATCAGGAAAAACCGAATTAAACCCTGGAATTGATTGGCCATGCTGACCAGGACGACTCTGCCACTTAGATGTTAATAAATCAAATGAATAAAATGAAGATGAGGGCCCTATGGGAGAAGTGAATGGTGGAGGAAGAAAGGTGGGGGACTTGGAGGGGGTCAATGCTTCATGCCCATGAGGGTGGATAGCCCAGCCCTAGGGCAGGGAAAGGCACCTCAGCCAGGCAGGACCTGGCTCTGGGGTAGCCTGGACACTTGCGGGTCAGGAAGGATCAGCTGGGAGGCAGAGGGACAGTGTCTGCAATTGTGTGATCCCTGGGGACCAGATCCTGTGTGTGGCGTCCCAACAAAGTTGAGGATGGAGCAAAAGGCAGTACTGTGGTGTGCCCGTTTTTGGTGAAGTGGGAAGAAAACAAGATCCGTGATGAGAAGACCTCAGTTCATTCCAATCTGGATTTTCCCACCTATTAGCTGTGTGACTCTGGGGAAGTCTCTGAATGGCTCTGCGCCTACTTCCACCTCTGTAAAGTGGGGAGAATCATTATCCTTGCCTCACGGGCTCACTGGAGGATCAAGGGCAGCAATTTCACGAAAGTGCTTTGAGGACCATAAGTGTCAGTTGCTGTCTTTTCTTGTTGACAACTGTGGCTTTGCAGGAACTGGTTATCACAGACTTTAGTGCACATCAGACTCATGGGAGGTGCATATGAAAAAGTCTCCTGGGGCTATCCCTGAGATGCTGATTCAATATTGCATATTTCATAAGCATTCTACATGATTCTGAGGTTACTCAGGCCCCTTGCCCATTCTGGCTTTGGTGAATTTAAACCTTTATTTCCCAGTGGGTCAGAGAGGTATTGGGAAGAGCCCCACGTTATTCTGTGGGTTTTGGACACCAGCCTCAGAGGACCCCTTTCATCCCTCTGGTCCTGTTAAGACACAGCTGCTTCCTGCTACTGTCTGTGCTGCATCACAGCCTCTCGAGTGCCTCCTTTGCAGCTGCTCACCTCTGCCTGCCCCAGTGGCTCTATCCGGAGTCCCTCTCTTCCAGGGAGCGTCCCCCACAGGGAGGGCCCCCTCTGACTTCTCTCTCTGTCTGAGCCCCATTTGTACTCACTAATTTTCTACACCTGCCCAACATGAATACATTTGGAATGTGAAAATATTCTGAACTGAGTTGAACCGAGCTGGCATTTCAGGCTTCTTACGCTATCAGCCAAGGTTACAGCCTGGATAGGAAGACAAGGAGTGAAACCTAACAGCTAGAATGAGGTCTGGGGACTCTCTGGGCTTCTCCGGCCCCAAGGGGGAAGCCCTGTGGGTGATGCCTGGTGACACCAGGTGCTTTCTTCTTCTCAGTCTTTCCAGCTGAGCTCCGTTGTAAGTTATGTGTGGATGGATCTAGGCTGTGTTGTTCCAGAAACACACCCCAGTCCCTGGAGATCGCTTAGGGAGAATTTCTCAGCTGGATTAGTGCTTCTGGCGGCTCCTCATTAATTATGCCCCTCCACCATAAAACCCAGTGTAACGACCCCTCCCGGCTAGTAAAGCCTGGCTCTCCAAGATTAATCTGGCCCCTCATTAGCATGTTGGCAAATGAGCAGTGTTAAGCCACCCAGACATGAAACCAGGGGCACACACTTCAGGTCAGAGAACTTGGAGTTGGTACAAGGCATTGTTACCAGACTCGTTCAGCCCAGGGCATCCTGCAGAGCCCAGTCCCTGCCCCGTGACTGCCCCCTCCAGCCCCCTGCTGAGCTTCTCTGTGGGCATCCAAGGTCTATGTTACGGCTGAAAAGGGAGGCTGGACCCCCAAGTGCTTAACAAAGGTGGGGAATGCATTCTGTGTGCTGGTCTTGCTCCCTGTCTCCCCAACACTGGTCAGAGAGGAAAGATCCCTCAGTGCCTAACATGGGAGGTGAATCATTGCCTATCAACATCTATTAAACACTTACTGTTTAAGCATGTTACATGTATAGTGTATCTTGTTTTATTTTCCCACTGCCCTGAGAGATAGAAAATATTACTGCCCTCCTTTAATCCTCACAATAACCACACAACCTGGTTAGACTTACAGGTGAGAAAACAGAGGCTTATATGAGTCAAATAACATATCTAAGGGCATGCTGCTGACAGGCAACAGGCTTCAAACTTGCCCCTTCTCCTGCTCCCGTGCTTGGATTCCAGGGCCCGTGCACGCTCCCCATTCATCCTCTTGCTCTGAGTGAGGTATTCAGGAGATGTGTTAGAGCAAAGAATCATGCAATCCCAGAGTTGGAAGAGGACTCTGGGTGGCCGGGGTGAGGGGCGAGTTGCCTCAGTTTCCCCAAGCCTGGAGATAAAACAGGATTTGGGCTGTTTTTTCCTGGATGTGTGCCTCTGAGGCACATCTCAGGTATGCCAGCTGGTGGGGGCACACCAAGAGCCCTCCTTACATCCCCAGTGCTTCAGAGAAACAGAGTCTCCCACCATCCAGGCCTCTGAGCATTGTTGACTGCTTCTGGCCTCCTCCTTCTGGATGCCAGACCTTTGACTTTTCAGGCATCAGAGAGCCCACTGTGGACCCACTGGGGGAGCTGGCCTGCCCAGCCCCCTTGCAAGTTAACCAGTGCAGTTTCCTCAGGCAAGGCAGACGTGCTTTTACAGCCTGGACCCGGCCATCTGGCCCAGGTCAGTGAGCCTTCTGGGAAAAACACTGAATAATATCAACCTACATAGAAATTAATTCCTTAGATCTCAGCTGAGGTCCTCTCTCCAGCCTGTTTAGGAAACGTGAGTCCTCACTTCAGCATCCTGGCTTGAATGCCATTTCATGCAACCCCTGCCAGGGGCCGGCAGGTAGAAAGGCTTATTTTGGTTAAGCTGAGATCTGCTTCCCTGTGGCTTCCACCTGCTGGTCCAGGTTTACAGCTAACAGGCAGGATGACAAGAAGCCACTTCTATCAGGGACATATCTTCGATGTACCCCCAGCTATACTAGAGGCAGAATAGAGTAGAAGGTAACTGGGGGAGCTTGTGGAAGCCACTTATGCCCGCCCCCGATGCTCAGTTTCCTAGTCTGTAAAGTGAGAATAATTTCACCTACCTAAGATTGTGAGGAATAAAATGTATTAAAACACTTGACACAGGGTGCTCAATAAATGTTAGCACCTATTGATAATGCAGTGTGGGCTGGGCAAGTCACTTTTCTCTGAGCCTTAGTTTCTTCCTCTATGAAATGGGGCCACTTACTTCACAGAGTTGCTGCAAAGTCCAGCTTCCAAGCATGTTCTTTGAAAATCACAAAGATATGAACAAACACATAAAGTATTTTTAAACTTGTTGGCTCTGCCTTCCAGAGTCACATAGAATAAAACTACCCCCTGCTTCTTTATTCATTCTCTGTTAAATGAACAAATGAACTTGAATTTTAGAAAATGATCTTGGCCAAAGGTCCGTAAGGGATATGTCCTGGGGCCAACCTGGGGTCGGGGAGGCTGGAATATGAGGGCATTCAGGGAAGGGGTAGGATAGTCGGGAGTGGGGAGGTCAGAGCCTCCAGACACTTGGCTGTGGAGCTTGGCCTCAGGGCTGTGGGCTCAGATGCCCTGTGGAATATCAGCTCAACGTCCCAAGTGCTAATCATGGCTCCCATCTCCCATCTGGTTCTCAGCTACGCTGTGACTGTCCAGGAATCGTATGCACACCCCTTCGATCAGATCTATTACACACGATGCACAGACATCCTCAACTGGTTCAAGTGCACCAGGCACCGGTGAGTACCTCTCTCAGATGACGGGGCAGGGAGAAGGCACTGGGCTCTTAGGGCTTGCCTCTGTGCAAGTTAGAAAAAGGCCACTGGAGCAGATGTTGTCATGCGCCTCCACTCAGAACACCCAAGATGCTCTGCTGATGGCTTCTTTCTGGCCAAAAGAGCTTGTGGGTAGGACAGGCCAGAAGTGCTGGAGAGTTAATGCTTTTGAGGGCATCCCTCAACCAGGGATGGGGAGATGGGGAGTTGGTAGATAACTACTCCAACTTCCTCACTCTTGGGATGGCAGAAACATCTCTTAGCCACGTTCTACATGTATCCTAGAAGTCTCCAGTTGCCCGTAGAAGTAACCTGCTTGATAATATACCATAGATTGGCTGCCTTTACTTCCCTGTCTCACTCTTCCATCCTCCTACCAGTACTTCCTAGGATTGCCTCCAAAATAAACTACTTGTTCTTGAATCCTTTTCGCAGGGTCTGCCTTTGGGGGAAAACCCAACCTAAGAGAGTCCCCTGCCCTGAGCAGATGTAGCCCCATATCAGGGCATCCAGCTTGAAGAAGGGAGTGCAGGCTAGAATTCAGCAACCTCACAGCACCTTGGCCAGGCTTCCCTTAGCAGTGCTCAGCATGAACAACTGCACATGACAGTCCTGCACCCTTGTCTGCAGCCCTCCTGCAGATCATATGTTATCATGTCACTCAGGGAAAGGCAGGAGGAAGGAAGAAACAACATGCTTTAAGGGATGACCCTGAGAAAGACACTTTATTTTGGGATTCCCAGTGCACTCATCAAACTTAATAATCCGGCCAGGCGTGGTGGCTCACGCCTATAATCCCAGCACTTTGGGAGGCTGAGGTGAGCGGATCACAAGGTCAGAAGATCGAGACCATCCCGGCTAACACGGTGAAACCCTGTCTCTACTAAAAATATAAAAAATTAGTTAGGCATGGTGGTGGGTGCCTGTAGTCCCAGCTACTAGGGAGGCTGAGGCAGGAGAATGGCATGAACCCAGGAGGCGGAGCTTGTAGTGAGCCAAGATCATGCCACTGCACTCCAGCCTGGGTGACAGAGCAAGACTCTGTCTCAAAAAAAAAAAAAAAAAAAAAAAAACAACACAAAAACCTTAATAATCCTTGTTCTACCTACCCTGCAGTGTCCAGGGAGGTCAGGAATGTGAAAATTACTTCGAAAAAATACAGGGGAAAATGGAGGAAAGTGTGACATATTAGCCACATGTGAAGCGACACTATTTGAAGGGTGAGAGACTAGCTGTTGAAGGATAAATAAGGAAGTAAGGGAGAGACCCCAGGGTGGGCCCTTTTCCTAGTTGCTGAATATCTGTTGATTCCAGATTTCTCCTTTGCTTTCTCCTATGAACCCAGTTCCTCTTTGAGGATAATTCAGGAATCATACTGGGCAGCAACACAGATGAGAAAACTTGTTCTGTGCTGAGAAGCCAAAGTCCTGGTTTTCTTTGAGGTTTTGCTGCTAACTGGCTATGAGACATTGAGCAGAGCTACACTTGCTGCTTTAAAATTCTTACCTGCTAATTCCAACATCTGGGTCATCTCAGGGCTGGTCTTCATTGATAGCTTTTTTTTTTTTTCTGCATGGGTAGTGTGTTTCTTTTTTAGACGGAGTCCCACTCTATTGCCCAGGCTGGAGTGCAGTGGCGTAATGTCGGCTCACTGCAACCTCTGCCTTCCGGGTTCAAGCAATTCTCCTGCGTCAGCCTCCCAAGTAGCTGGGATTACAGGCACTCACCACCATGCCCTTCTAATTTTTGTATTTTTAGTAGAGATGGGGTTTCACCATATTGGCCAGGCTGGTCTTGAACTCCTGACCTCGTGATCCATGCCTCGGCCTCCCAAAGTGCTGGGATTACAGGCATGAGCCACTGCGCCTGGCCAGTGTGTTTCTTTATATGCCTAGTAATCTTGGATTGTATTCTGAGCATTATGAATGACATGTTGTGGAGACGGGATTCTGTTATGTTCCTCGAGATAATATTAATTTGTTGTTTGTTTGTTTTGGTGGCCTGGTTACTTGGCTAAACACAAATTACAAACTCTGAAAATTTAATATTTTTAGCCTTAGCAAGGCTGCTTGGAATATGCCCTCCATAAGGATAAATCAGTGGTCAGACACCTGGGCAGGGATTTTACAAAGATTTTGGGGCTCCCTCTTTGTGGCTCTCCCTTTCTAAGGTTTCCCCTTTCACTCTCTCCTGAGGGGCTTTAATGAAGCCCAGACCACCCCACACTGGGGGGCTTGGGGATAATCCTGTTTGGTGGGGAGAACAGGCTGGATGACCCCTGAGTTGATTCCGAGTCATTCGTTACCTGAGAGGCTTATATAACCTGTGAAACTGCCGGGAGCTGCCTTCTGTGCTAGGGAAGCAGCTTTACTTTGAGGCCAGCTCTCCTTCCATTATGGGTTTTTGACAAAGTTGAATGACCTTAGCTTACGACATTCCCAAATATCACAGATCTCCCCACCTGCATACCCAGCAGGTTTGCTGGGTCCACCCTGGACTTGGCCTGTGGTTCTACAAACGAGCAAGGTTGTGTGTTTTCTATCTGAATTTTAGTTGCCCGGAGTATTGTTGTGCTAACTCGCCCAGCACCATTCCCTTCTCTCAAATGTCCACTTGACTCCAGTATCTGCCTGCTTTTGTCCTCCCTCAACAACTACCTCCTTCAGGTAGTTGTTTTGTATATTTCCCCCTAGATTTTATAGTTGCTATTTGCAGAAAGGTGGTCCAATAGGGGCTACTCAGCTATTACTGTATCCCCTTCCTCTAGCATTTGACTGTGGAATGAGGAGGTGGGACTGTGGAATGAGGAGGTGGGACTAAATGCTCTCATTCACCCCACCAGTTTTGCCAGAGTTGGCTGCTCGAGGCCCTGGTCAAAGGCAGAGGCAGAAATAGTAGTGTTGCTCCTCCCGAAGCCCTGGCAGGCCCAGTGTGAGAGCCAAGTTTGCTCAGAGGTGTGGCTCTTTTGGGTACTTGGAGGCTAGGGCTGCCATCCATCACCACTGAAGTGGTGGCTGCTTATTAAAATAGGCTGTATTCCTAGAACATGAATTATTTTGCTAAATTATTGAGTCACTTGCAGCTTTCCTGACGACCTAGAGTGTGCATGCTAACAGCTGCACCCTCCGTCTGCTTTGGTATGGAATGGCATGTTTTAACTCAGCATCCTTCCCCTGAGAGCAACCTGGCACCTGGCCTTGCTTCCCTCTCTTGCCTTTCCAACCTGCACAGGGACAAAGATGGGTGAGCCAGAAACAATGGGTGGCAACTCTCTCCTGAGGGGCTTTAATGAAGCCCAGACCACCCCACACTGGGGGGCTTGGGGATAATCCTGTTTGGTGGCGAGAACAGGCTGGATGACCCCTGAGTTGATTCTGAGTCATTCGTTACCTGAGAGGCTTGTACAACCCCTGAAACTGCCGGGAGCTGCCTTCTGTGCTGGGGACGTAGCTTTGCTTTGAGGCCAGCTTTCCTTCCATTATGGGTTTTTGACAAAGTTGAATGACCTCAGCTTACGACATTCCTAAATATCACAGATTTCCCCAGAGTTCTGCACTGTCATTTGTTATGAAGTCGGGGCTTTAAGGTGTGGGAAGGTTGTCCCAGCCTGTATTATAGGACTCTCTTCCCAAGCCGTCCTGGCCCTCCATGGAACGCAGCCTATAGACGTCTCTGATGACCAGACCCTCTGCTGTGCTGCTGAGGAACAGTCCACAGGGCAAGCTCCACTGAGGTGCTGATGGAAAAGTGGAAAGAGGTCTGGCTTCAAGGCCCAAGGACTTGGGGTCGGGTCCGAGTTCCGCTCCATGACCTTGGGCAGGTCACTTCCTCTCTCTAGCCTCTAGTGGCCACTTCAAATCTCTTCCACTTTGACTCTCCATGTGAAGAAGGGGCTTTGCCTATGGATACCCCATTTTGATTTCCTTCTAAAGATTCAGTATTTCTTTTTACTTACTCCTTCACTGTGGCCATCTGTATAGCCACAATCTACCCTGTGAAAGCTGGTAGAGGGCAGTAGGTTAAGCCTAACAGCTTTGAAATTGGAGTGAGCTAGGTTTGAATCCTGGTTCTGACTGTGATTAGCTGTGCTGGTCACTAACTTCACTAATTTTAGTTTTCTTATTCATAAAACAAAGGGTGGGGAGTTGAGGGGAACATACAAAAAATAAGAATAAAAGCTCTAAAAGAGAAATAAATAAAATAAAGGGGGATAGTAATGGATGGTGCCTGCTGCAGGGAACAGAATGAGATGTTGCTCATAGTCTCTCTGGCATGGGGCTAAGTCTTAACACTTGTGTCAGCACAAGGTCTGGAACCCACGAGTCTGACTCCCAGTGCTGCGGCTCCATGGGCCTCAGCTTCTTCCTTTGCAGGGCGAGGGGTCGGTTCGGAGCCTTCCCAGGGATGGCGTGCGAGGCTCCTCTCCTGGAGGTGTTATTTTGGTGTGGGGGAGATTAATCTACTTTCCGGGACTGAGTTGGACTCAGAGGGTCCTTTTGCTGACTCTGCCTCAGTTCTCCCAGTGGGGGGACCAATACTCAGGGGGCTGTGAGCAGTCTGGCTTGTTAGAGCGGCGGGAGGGGGCGGGCACAGAAACCCTCAGGGCCTGACTCCTATCCAGGTCACCGCATGGGCTCCTCAAGCCCAGAATCTGGGTGTTTTAAGGAACTAAAGAGAAGTTCATGGTTGCCCTCCACAATGTCACTCCAGAAAGTATCTTCTGCAGCCCTTCTATTTAGAAGTGACTGGGGAAAAGTCAGCAGGTTTAGTAAGTGCCGTGTTAGTAATACATTCTGCATCACAACAGCCCAAATCCCACTATTGATTTTTTTATTGTGTTCCTTCATATTTGAAGCCGTCATGCATTTTAAAGTAATTATTGAATGGCATCCTCAATATAGCTTAACACAAATATCATTCTAAACGGGAGTGATTGATTTTCAATACTTTCAAGTGGCTTTCTCCCTTGTGCCTTAGGATCAGTTATAAGACGGCATATCGGAGAGGCCTCCGGACCATGTACCGGCGGAGGTCCCAGTGCTGCCCCGGCTACTATGAGAACGGAGACTTCTGCATACGTACGTAGGGGCTGCTGCTGTTCTGGCCTCAGTGGGGAAGGGAGGAGAGGGGAAAGGAGGGGAGGGGAATGCAGGGGAGGGGAGGTGGGGCTGATATCCATGGTCCCTAGGCAGCAGTCCTCAGCCACACGGCTCCAGAAGTCCCCGCCTGCTGCCAGTGCTCAGAAGGAATAATGAGTTTGGTGCAAATTCAGTAGCAAGGGTTGGGCCATCAGATCAACCTCCTTACAGGGTGGATGGAAGTCCGTCAGTTCAAGGCCTTGATGGGGGATAGGGGAGAAGTGGCTCCTTCTGGAGCGGGCACTCTGAGGAGCAAGGCAGAAGAAGTGCTGGGTGCCTGACACAGGGTTAAGGTGTACAGGTGCTCAAGGCAGCTTTGCTGGATGGAAGGAGAGATGGATGGGTATGTAGATGGACAGTTGGATGGGTAGAAATGGGAAAGAGAGGAAGGAAGGCTGGGTTGTTGGATGTCAAAACCACAGTAAGAAAAGGATGGGGGCAAAGGTGAGGTGGACCAAGAGGGAGTGGTTCTGGGAGCTAGGAGGATTTCCAAAAAGGTTTTGGGGGACATTGGAGAAGAGGTGGGTGCATGAAAGACAAACGTTGCCTCTTTTCCTATTTGTCTAGAGCAGCTCAGAAAATGCAAGCCTTAGTGTCCCCTAAGAAAGGCAAGAGCTGAGTTGCTGGCAGCGGCAGGCCCTCTGGGAGAAGAGCAGTGTGGTGCAGTGGAGGCACCCTGGAGCAGGAGCCTGTAGATCTGGGCTTCCTTGCTATGAGGCTTTGGGCAAGTCACTTAACCTCTCTGGGAGAATGATTGTAGGGGCCCTGTTGGGTTCTAAGGGACTCTTTCCCCACTTACCTCTGACCCAGTGAACTGGGGCCAGTGGACTTTCCAGAGGGCCTTGGAAGGTTCCCTCTACTGCAGGAGAGTGTCAGAGGAGCTGGGAGGCCCTCATTTAATGACTGAGAAGAGATTCCACCCCCAAAGCTTCTGTCTCTTCATTTGGAGAGCGATTTTCCTTGTTAGTAGTCTCTTTGCCATTCGAGTGGGTAGAGAGAGTTCGCACCAGAGGGAAAATTTGGGCAGAGTGGGTGTGTTGATGTTGGGAATAAAATGACAATTTTCCCCTACTGTTGTTAACATCTCCCCCACTGCTGGAGAAACTCAATTCTAATTGCATTACAAGAATGAATGAAAAATATACCCTCTAATGGGTTCAGTAGTAATGGTTTTGTAAGAAAGATACAAAGCAGTTCACCTAAAAGGCTGTTTCTCAGGAGCAGGGCAGAGGACTGAGCTAGGACGAGGCCTTGGTCAGCACCTCACCTGGGATGGGGTAACCGAGACCCAGGTGTAGATGCGAGATCAGGACTAAGGCTTTCCTGCTGCTGCTCTGTCTGCATGGAGTAGTGTGAAATCAGGCCAGGGGCAGGACACGGGACTCACAAAGCCTCAGAGATAGATGTAAGCAGCTTGCCCAAGCTCTGGGCACAGTGATGGACTCAGGGAAATTATGAAGGGTGTTTGGATGTCAGCACAGAGCTCCAGGAATGGATGAGCACATTTCCTTTCTAATTTCCATTAATGAACAGTGGCAAAGCTCTTGGAAAATGAAGAGCAGGGCAGAAGTGCTAAGTGTCCTGATTGCACAGGAGGCCCAGTCTTGCTGACTGGCAAGGGCAGTTTATACCTTCCGACCTACTGCTTATGTAACCACTGGGCACTACCTTCTGGCCAGGTGACCCTAGGATGGTCCACCAGGAACTCAAGCTCAAAAAGCCACTTTTAGAATGGAAGACTTCTCCTAGGAGGGCACAGGAGAGTTCTGGCGGGGAGATGGGATGTGGCACCCTGGGTGCTGGTAGTGATGACACTGAATCACAGGGTTCTGGGTTTGATCCTTGCCCCACCACTGCCAGCTTCTTCCTCTTTATCTTCATCTTCCCAGCACCCGCCACATGCCAGGCACCATTCTGATCACTTCACATACACTGATCCATCTACTGCTCCCAGCAGCCCTGTGAGGTAGGTATCCTTATTTCTCTCATATGACAGATGGGGAAACTGAGTCACAGAGCTTCTGTAACTTGCCCAAGATCACACATCTGGAAAATGGCAGAACTTGGATTTGAATCCAGGCTGTCTGGCTCCAGAGTCTCTGCACTTGGATGGCTTGGGCAGGCTTGCTCGTCTCTTCATGAACCCAGGCAAGGCTTTACATCTCTGAACCTCAGTTTTCATTCATGTAAAATGGCAGTAGTAACACCTGCACTCACCAGGCACAGAATGGGGTTGAGTAAATGTCAGTTCCCTCCTCCATGGCATTGGTGCTCCACATTGTTTTAGTCTTGGCTTTTAGTTGCTTAAAGAGGCCCATGGACCCTGTCCCTGGGAAGACGCATAGTACCTGTATAAACATACCAACACACAAAGTCCTTTGCACACAAGTTCATTGGGTTCATGGATCCCTTGAAACCTTGCAGAGTCCTGGTTGCATGGTAAATAATTTCTGCCACATGTTCACGTTACCCATGCAGCATGTATTTGTTACTTCTTGCTACGCAAGATACAGGGGATAGATACAGATGATGGACCATTGCTGCCCTCGAGGAGTTTGCAGTCTAGTCAAAGGAGAGGACTTAGAGTATGCTACAGGGTATACTAGAAAGGTGTTTCAAGCCAGTATTTATTAAGCACCTGCTATAGCCCACCCACAGTGCTGTGCTGCAAGATAGAAGAGAAGAGTTAGAAATATGAACAGCCCCTGCCCTTGTGGAATCTACCTTCATGATAGGAAGGCGGGACTAACACTCAGCAAAATCATTCCATAACAGCCCAGAGACTGGATGTGCAAAAGGCTAGAAAGAGACAGACGAGCGCGGCAGGAGAGAATGCTGCCACCTGCTTCATGGGGCCTTGAGGGATGCAATGACGCTGTCAAGGGGTGGGTGGGAGAGGGAACCCCATCAGCAAAGGCATGGAGGTGGGCAGTGAGGAGGCTGGCCAGACCCCAGAGGGCAGACCTGGGCTGCAGCAGGAGGTGCAGGTGGCTGGGTTGGGTGTGTCGATTGCCCAGGGTGGCCGTTACAAAGTACCACAGGCTGGGTGGATTCACCGACAGGGGTTTATTGTCTCACAGTTCTGGGGCTCAGAAGTCTGAGATCCAGGTGTTGGCTGGTCTACTTCCTTCTGGGCTGAGCGAAGGGTCTGTTTCAGCCTCTCTCCCTGCTTCTGGTAGTTTCCTGGCTGCAACAGCAGGACTGTGATCATCACATGGTGTTCTTCCCATGGCTTCACATTTCCTTGTTATGAGCACACACGTCATAGTGGATTACAGCTCACTCTAATGACTTCATTTTAACTTGATTACCTTTTAAGACCCTATCTTCAAATAAGGGCGTGTCTCAGGTGCTGCAGCTTGAGATTTTAACATAGGAAATCTGGAGAGGCAGGTGTCAGCTGTTACCAGCATCCTCCTGTTCCTGTTTACCGTGATGGGAGGAAAGGGAGGGGGCACCAACTGGCCCCACGTGGGCTTTGGGTTTTTGTCACTTGCCCATGAGAGAATGGAGACCCCAGGGTGAGGGAGCTTGTGAGAGGGAGACATGGTAGTGAGAGGGTGAAGAATGACGCCAGGGCACTGGGGGACAGATGGGAGGCTTGTGAACCTGGGATAATCAGAAGCTGGTGCCTGCAGCCCTGACCCCCAGCGTCTCCCTCCCCATCGCTCAGCGGCCAGAGAACCTCCAACTTCACCAGAACCTGGTGAGAACCATCGGGTGCCGAGAGTTCTCTGGATCCTGCACAAGAACATTACCTGTGCCCTGGGCAGGGGCAGGAGGATGTCATCCTCCCTCCAGAGTCACCTTCTGGGAGCCTTCTTTCTTGCAGGCTGACAAGGAGCAGGCCCAGGTGTGAAAGCCTTGTCTGATTCAGCCACCAACTTGCTGTGCAATCTTGGGCCAGTCCTTTGCCTCTGTGGAGCAGCTGTGACATAGGATGGACCATCCCTGTGTGTGGAAGGAGGAAGAGATGGAACAGGGACCCAGAGTGTCCTGCAAAGCACAGAGCTCAATACAGATGCAGGGGGGCACTGTTTTTCTCCTCTCTGTACAATGTCCTCTGCCTTTGAACTGCCATTCTCATCTGGGAGCCCTCCTGAAACCATCCATACCAGAGCTTCCCACCCGCCCCAGGCCAACTCATACCTCTTTCCGCTTCCATTATCTACAGCCACAGCTGAGTCCTGGCCCACTTTGGTCACCAGGTATGAAATATTTCCTAGAGATCACTGGGCAGAGTGCCTGCCTGCCTTCCTCCCTCCCTCCAAGCTTCACTTTCTTCCTTCTTTCAGGACAGAGGCATTTTTGCCTCTGCAGATAGAGCTAGTTTTATGTCTTGGAGAAGCAGACTTTCACTTATGTGGTAGAATTTGAGGCATTTTGGGAAGCTCTGTTCTTTGAAAATATTAGTGCTATATCAAACCAGATGATACAGGACTGAGTTATGAGCATACTGAGTTTTGCTGCAGTAACAGACAACATCCAAATCCCAGTGGCTTGAAACAGTGAAGTTTAATTTCTTCTTCAAATTAGGTGTCCACCGTGGGCTAGCTAAGGCCTGCTCCTTGTCAGCCTCACCCCAGGATCTAGGCTGATGGAGCAGCAACTCTCTGGAATGTTGCTAGTTGCTGTGGCAGAGAGAAGAGGGCTCTAGCTAGTCTTGAAGGCAGAGGGTCAGAAACATTTAGTGAGCAGTATTAGTTCCTATCACAAGTCCCATACAGATGGCCACGGTGCTCACAAACCACAACTCATTCATATGTGTGTTTGGTAAGCGCTTAATAACAATATGAGACAGGTTCTGTGTGCTTGACTCCAGCAGTTCTCAAACGTGAGCTGCTGAATCAGAATCACCTGGGGAACTTGTTCTACCACAGATTGCTGGGCCCCAGTCCCACAGATTTAGAAGATTTGAGGTGGGGCCCAAGAATTTGCATTTCTAACAAGTTCCCAGGTGATCCTGCTGGACTGGGAACTACACTTGAGAACCACGAGGCTATGGTTTCTTTACTGACTCAGTTTGTGAATCTATTACAAAGAGGCCCAGCAGGTGCATCCCCTAAGTACTCAGGGCTTCTCCTGATGGGCAGCAGGGAGAAAGCATGCCTCACTGCAGCGGGCAAGGATGGGGAGTCTATCTGCCCAATCCCTCATCTCCTGTTTTCTCTTGGTCGACATAGTTTCCCCCATGGCAAATGAACTCCCTCAAGCTTCCAGGTGAAATCTTCTGGCCCTTTCAGTGGTGGCTTGGAATGCCAGAGGTCACCCTCTGCAGTGTGGTTTTCAGGAAATCCAGAAGTGGAGGGATTCACCAGAAACTCCAGGCACGTATGCAGCTGGTGGGCCTGGCTGTCTTGGGGAGCATAGGTTGGTCCCAGGGAAAGGGACTGTGCCGGCCTTAGGGGGTGGTCTGTACATGGTGGCTGAGGGAGCCAGCAGCTGAGGGTCTGGGAGATTGGCCTCACGGATGGACTCTGGTTGAGGGGAGAGGATTCTGGTGGGGGGTTGGGCAGGGGGCCGGCAGTGTAAGATTTAATTCAGTGAATTCAACACATCAACTCTGTGCCAAATTAGGTACTCCTGTTTCATTATTGCTGTTGCTTTGCACAATTATTGTTTAAATAATTGAATTCTTATGTTTCATAATTCCTTTGCTCATCTCTTCTTGCATCACTCTCCTAGGTTCAGCCTCATTCTTCTTGGAAGATCTTTAGTTCTTTCAGGGAAGGTTTATAAGTGACCAATGTTCCTGTGCTTTATTTGTCTTATGCTTTGATTTTGCCCTTGCTCTTGAATGGTGGTTAAGCTGCCTGTGACATTCTAGGCTTTCAGTCATTTTCTTCCAGCAGTTTGAGAAGTGGTGTTCCATTGTGTTCTGGACTTTGTCTTGCACTGCCCTGCGGTTTCCCTAGGATGTGTCTGGGTGCAGAGTTTTTGGGGTTTTTGTTTGTTTTATACTGTTTGCTTCTCGGAGGTATACGTCATCTTTGAGCTAAGGATTCATGTCCTTCATCAATTCTAGAAAATTGTCAACCATACCTCTTCAAAAATCTCTTTTCTTCCATTCTCTTAATTTCTCCTGTTCGAGCTCCAATATGTTGGATCCTCGTATTTCATCTTCTGTCTCTCCTAAGTTCTCATTTTCAGTCTCTTTATCTCTCCATGCTGTACCTTGGACATTTTCCTTAGATCCATTTATTAGATGCTGTAGTTCTGCTAATTAACCTGTCTGGTGTGGTCTTAATTTCAGTTTCCTGTTTCATTTCTAGGAGTTCTATTGGTTCTTTTTCGGATATGCTGTGCTTTTTCTGTCGTGTCCTATTCTTTCATTATGAATTCCATTCCTCCTTTTATTGCTTTAATTATTTTAAACATATTTCTTTTATAGTCTCTTTCAGATAGTTTTATCTCGAGCGATTAGTTCTATTAGCTCAGGTTCCTAGAGGATCAATTCTCCTGTTCGTGGTGCCTGCTGATTCTCCATTATGGCAGATTGTTCCCTTGTACAGGTTGTACTTTTTTTTTTTTTCTATTAATTTAGCCCTTTTTCCCTCTCTTATGCCCCGAATCATACAAGGGCCCCCTACACATTAGTTTTACATTTTCTTGTTGGGCACTCTAATGGTTTTCCCTGGTTCAAGATCACTCTTTGGTAACCTGGTTTGGGATTTTATGCTGTTTGGTAAAGGCTTGGGGTGTTTTTTTTGTTTAATTGATGCGAATTTCACATACCATAAAATCATTTTAAAGTGTGCAATTCGGTGGCCTTTAGTATATTCACGATGTGCAAATATCACCTCTATCTAATCACCCCTCAAGGAGACCCTATACCCATTCAGCAGTCCGTGTCTATTCCCCTGTCCTGGCTTTTCGTTTCTTGTGGGAGACTTTTCTCCCCCAGAATGCCTTGCTTTATCTCTAGGTTGGTGGGCAGCATGTTCAAGTCCCTCCTGCATGGAGCTGGCCACTGCCAAGGCCAAGTCTGCCCTTGTGTGGGCGTGAAGTCCCTGGCTCCCAGCCTGCGCTGGGGGTGGGAGGAGGTGGCTGTTGCCAGGTCTGATGTTCCCTGAGCTACGTTGGCTTCAGCATCTCACATTCTGCTTCCCTGTAAACTCTCGCTTTCCCCCACACTTAGAAATTTGCCTTACTCTCCTTAGAGCTCAGCTATGCATTTAAAAATGTTTTTATTTGGGGGCACTTTTGTAGCATGAGGAGCTACATTAGCACTTTCTGCCTATCTCTGGAACCGACCCTGTTTTACAGAGAGGAGTGGAATGGGGGCTTTTGTTTATTTATTTTTATTATTTAAGTTCTAGGGTACATGTGCACAACGTGCAGCTTTGTTATATATGTATACTTGGGCCATGTTGGTGTGCTGCACCCATCAACTCGTCATTTACATCAGGTATAACTCCAAATGCCATCCCTCCCCCCTCCCCCCTCCCCATAATAGGCCCCAGTGTGTGATGTTCCCCTTCCAGAGTCCAGGTGATCTCATTGTTCAGTTCCCACCTATGAGAGAACATGCAGTGTTTGGTTTTCTGTTCTTGCGATAGTTTGCTGAGAATGATGGTTTCCAGCTGCATCCATGTCCCTACAAAGGACATGAACTCATCCTTTTTTATGGCTGCATAGTATTCCATGGTGTATATGTGCCACATTTTCTTCATCCAGTCTGTCACTGATGGACATTTGGGTTGATTCCAAGTCTTTGCTATTGTGAATAGTGCCACAATGAACATACGTGTGCATGTGTCTTTATAGCAGCATGAATGGGGGCTTTTATAACCAATCCCTGTGATGTTTAATTCAATGCCTTCTTGGAGTGATAGCTAACTTTCAACCATAATAATGACAATTGTGTAATGTCTGGTGGTTTAGCCGGCGCTTTCAGCTACAGTATATCATCTGCTCAGGAGACTGGAGAAGTGAGCATTGTTGTTACTGCCCTTTTACAGGACAGAAAACTGAAGCTCAGAGAGGCTAAGTGACTTGTCCACATGGATAAGCGGCTGGCCCAGATTTCAGATGGATGTGACTTCAAATTCTGTACTCTCCCCTCCTATAGTGGGTTTTCTCTGAGTAGGAGAAACCTGTGGCCAGAAGAGAGAAGTGGGGTCAGTCAAGAGGGCAGGGGAGGAGGTTTGGAGGGGGAGGAGGGGACTGAAGCTACACTAGTTTGAGCTCAAATTTTTGCTAAGGTGCCAAGAGGGCGTGGGGGATGGAGGAAAGGGTGTATGTGTAAGCAGCATGGTGGGGCCTGTCTGAAACTCAGCCTCTCCCTAGCTGCTAGGTAAAAGAACTCACTGCTGACCCTCTAAGAGGCTCCCCAAGGAGTCTTGCGTGCTGCCATCACCAGAAACAGTGCTGACGCCACTCCCTTGGGTCACCAACACCTGGTGCTGAGCTTTGCTGCCTAGAACAACATCCATCCATCACCATTTATTATTATTAGATATCTATGCCTTGCAGGTACTACTAGGTCCTGGGGATGCAGAGATGAATAAGAAGCACATGGTCTAGCAGGAGAGATGCCATCACAGAAGGATGAGCACAGTTTAAATAGGGAGGCAAGGAAGGCATGGCTGCCCATCTACCCCCGACAGAGCCCCACTCAGTGGTCAAAATGAACGCAGCCACTGTGGTCTGGTCCCCAGTCCGTGGGCTTAGAACATTGATTTAGAATGTTCAGAGTAGCTGAGATCCAGGGGATGATTCACACTGACCAAACTCATAAACACTGATGCTTAACCCTGATGCCAGTTAATTCATTTGCAATGAGAAACGTAACTACCAAAGATTTGTCCTCGTCCACTTGTTAGTGGTCCTTGATAAATAATTGTTGAAAGAGCGAATTCATGGTCTGGGCACCCACAATGCCTGGTGGTCTCTCTGGATTTGCCCTTCTGTTAATGCCTATCTTGGATTCTTCCTGTTCCGCCCTGGAACTCCCCCTGTTTGGGAGCCACACGATGGTTGGTACAAGTACTCTGTACCCACTATCCTGTCTCTCCCTTGGCCCTGCCACCCCTGGGCCCCTCTGCACCATTGTCCTTCTGGTTGTGAAGCTGCTGTGCCTGTCCATCTCTCCCACTCAGAAGTGAATTCCTGAGGCAGAGGGATCAAGTCTCTGCAAGGCTTTCCCCAGGGCCAGAGACAGCGTCCAGCGCTGAGTACTGACCAACCACTGAATTGAGTGAGTGAAATAGACTCATACCCCCAATACTGAGAAACCTCTAGGGAGAGGCAACTAACTTTATCTAGGGATGGAAGGAAAGGGGGTCAAGGAAGACCCCTTCAGGGAGGTGAGTTTTGAGCTGAGTCGGAAAGATGAGTAGGAATTCACCGGGAGAGCAAGAGATGGGCAGTGGGTGAGATGGAGCTTCAGAACTCAGCTGGCCCCACTCACTTCCTCTGCTAGCTGTGTGCCCCCAAGCACGTTGCTTTGCCTCTCCATACCTCAGCTTTCTCATCTGGAAAATAGAGCTCCATTGGGTACATACCTCTTTAGGCTGTTGTGAAGATTCAATGAGTTGCTACAAATAAAGCATTTAGTAGAGGGCCTGGCATGTGAAGAGCTCAGTAAAACTTGGCTGTTGTTCTTGGTTTACTTTTGTGAGGGGGGGCCTTGTCTGGCAGAGGGGCAGCGTAAGCAAAGGTGAGAGGTGGGAGATAGCAGAGGGGTCAGGACACTGCCCAGACAATCTCATGAGGTCATCAAGGGGTTTAAGTAGCAAGCAATGCCATGAGGTGGTGTCAGGGAGTGGTTGTTCTGGGGGCAGCAGCATGGACCACCAGTGAAGGTGGTCAAAGACAAGTTATGGGGGGTGTGCAGGGATGGGTGAGCCATGGACGGCCGTGCTCATGGACTTGGTCAAGGGAATGAAGACCTGGGGTCTGGCAGCTGGGTTTTGCTGGCCAAGCTCTAGCTTTCCCTGGCGGGACTTTCCTCCACCCTCAGCGAGTGCCAGCAGGGCCCCTCGTGCTGAGGCAGCTGTGGGAGGATTGAGGCATCGCTTCTTAATCACCAGCTGCGGCGGTAATTAAGCCTTTGCCATCTGCACCGGGCGGCCTCTGAAGGGAGGCCTTTGGTTGTGTCAGAAGCAGTCAGGCATTTATGTAAGCTCTCTTCCTGGGTTTTCCTGGGCCAGCTGAAGCCCATAAAGTGGCTACCCTGTGTCCAGTCTAAGTGCCAGTTTCTCTACGGGAACTTGCCGACGGCCCTTTTGATCTTCTGAATTCATACCTTGGATGTCTGGTCCTTGTTGGGCATTTGCTGCTTGATGCTGCAAGCCCCACGTGGCCTGGCCCCAGCTGACTCTGTGCCTCCCACGCTGGCCTCCTGGCTCCTCCTGCACACAGGGAGCCTTGGAGGTTCCTGTTCCCTCTGCCCGGAATGCTTTTCCCCCAGATAGCCACGTGGCACCAGATGGCCTGTCCCTCATTTCACTCAAATACCATGTTTCAGAGAGTCTTCCCTGACCACCCCGTCTGCAATGGCAGCCTCCTCCTTGACGTCTTGCTATACCCTCTTAGCCTGTTTTTATTTTTTCTTTACACTATCACTACCTGGCATAGACTACACATTTTTAAATTTTCTATCTCCTCAATGGAACTATACACTCAACACAGATCACTGTAGAGTCTACAGTGGGTCACGATGTGCCAGGCACAGAGTAGGGGCTCAGAAAATAGCCTTGGAAAATTGGAGGCACCTCCAATTCATTCTACTCCTGCCTTGCCCCACTGCCATGCTTTCTGACATTTTCTTCTTCTTTGTCCAGGGCTGCTCGCTCCAGATGTGTTCCCCAGGATCCTTCACATGAGACTCATTATTCTGTGTCTTGCTCCTCAAGGTCCTGTTACCTGACTGCTGAGCCTGTGTCCCACCCAGCTGCCTGAGTTCTCCACATTCTCTCATTCCCTGGGGCTTTGCAGGCTGCCCTCGCCTCCTTGAACCCCCAGTCCTGCTCTTGTAGTTTCTGCATAGTGGTCCTTGAAAACTCAGTGCAGAGCCTAACATTCTCTGGAGCCCCACACAACACCTCCTTCCCCAGCCCCAGCCCTGTCTTGATAGCGGCCCCTTTCACTCCAGGTCCCATTGTCAATGTGTTTTCATTTCTCTCACTGGGCCATGAGCTCCTGAGGGCCCAGAATGTGGGACCCCTCTGTATCTGTAGTGCCCAGCACTGGAACATGCAGGCTGGTTGACAAGGAGGATGCCTGGGCTGGCTTTTCCAGGGGACCCTCAAGGGACACCCAAAGGAGTAGTCTCTGGGCAGGATCCTGAGAGTCCAGAGTGGAGGGTGGCCTGCTTCAGACAGGGTCCTGGTCTGAGGGCTGCTCAGGGCCCTCCCCTCTTTTATCCTCCCCTCCAGGACCTCAGGTTCCCAAAGCTCCTCCCAGAGTTCTGGTATCTGTACCCATGTCACATGTGTGTGAAGAGTCTGGGAACCCTGCTCTGGGGCTCTGTGGGGACTGAGCTTACTGTCTTAGAACCCAGGAGGCCATGTCTGGGTTAGAACTGAGCTTCCAGGATGTAGGGCAGCAGTGACTGGAGGGACGTGGGAGGACGGAGCTCCTCATGCAGTGCCTGCTGGTTTGCTGAGCACCTTCCTCCCTCCTGGCCGCTAATGGGCTTTTGTGGACAATGTGCATGCCGGTCCCCAAATCTCCTCGAATGCTTGCTCTTCAGTGAGGGCTGCTGAGTGGACCCAGTGAGGGTGACAATGCTAGCACAGAGCCCCCTGCTGCCTCCCAGTGGCCACTTCAATGTCTTTGGAGACCTGTCTTTCAAGAGCCTTGCTCAGCTGTCCATCAAGTAGGCGGGGTGGGGACTGGCTGGGGAGCTGGACACTCCCTCCTCTGTGCTGACCTGACAGTGGCCAAGCCCAGTGGAGAGCCTGAGAGCAGGGTCCCTTGTTGCAGGACACATCCCACCGTCCCCTCCCTGTCTATACCTGGGGGTAAGAATAGAAACATTGAACCATAGGCTTGGCACCCCTATCAGTAAGTTGGAATGGAATAGGTCCTGGAGGCCCCCTCTGTGGCTGTTAACCCTGTAGTTTCTGGATGATAGAAAGGTAGGGGGCTTGGAAGGGTAAGCAACCATTTACCAGTGAGAATAGGAATATTTTAATATTTTACCTCTCAGTATCTTTCACCCTAGTCTGTCTTAGTTGAACTGGAATCCCTCATTTGCCGCTGCAGATGTGATATGTCTGGACCTCTGAGGAAGGGGCATATCTGCTGTGATGTCTGGCTGTGTGTCGATGTGGTGCATATAGGATTGTGAGTCTGCATGTGTGGAGGCTGCTCCCAGTCCACGTGAGGGATGTCTGTGCAGGCATGTTATACCAGCTGATATCAAGGTTAACAGCATAGACCCTAGAGCCAGACTGCTGCCTACTGCCTGTGTGACTCTGCGCAAATTACTTAGCTTCTCTGTGCCTCAGTTTACTCACTTGTAAAAAAGAGTAGCAATAGTACCTTCCTTGTGGCATCATTGGGAAGATTAAGTAAGTGAAGCTATGTAAAGAGCTCAGAATGGTGCCAGGCATGTGGAAGGGGCTATGGAACTGATGGCTTTTATTATTGCACACACATGTATATTAATGAGAGCTGGGTTTTGCTGTGTGCAAAGTGCTCACCCCTACACGTGTGTGCACGTGTATGTTCTGCATGTATTACTTGCTGTCTGTGTATATTACATGTCTGCCGTGAAAAAGCCCCCTGTAACCTATGTGCTAAGTGCATAATTGCATGCTGGCATGTTCGAAGAGTCTGTGCCTTCACTTCTCCCTAGATTCTCCTGAGAGTCACCTTCCCCATCATTGTTTCCGACTCTCCTTTCCCTTTTTAAGCAGCCACTGGTGCTGAATTGTCACCAAGGGAGCCAGAATTGCTTCTTTGCTCCTGATGGGGTGGGGAAGGGGAGCCAAATTACATCATCAATCTCATTCCCACAATGGAGGCAGACCTGGAACCAAGCGCAGAAGCCAGGGAGGCCTCCTCCCTCCCCTGGCCAGAGAACTGCCCCTCTGGTTGCCTTTACCCTGCACTGGCTAGAAAGAGAGGAAAACTCCCAAATCTGGGAGCCAGAGTGGCCGCAACTTAAAGGCAGCCCCTAGCCCTTTGGTGTGGCCAGGTGCAGGGACTATAGCCTTGGCCTCTGTTTATCCACAAGGCTCCATCCACCAAACAAACTGCGGAGACCTGATAGTAAATCAACAGCAAGTGTGATTTAGAGGACTCTGTTTGCTCAGCTAAGCTTTTGGCAAGGTAAATGCATAAGCTGCAGAAATTCTCTTTGAAACAGCCGCAGGGCTCAAATGCCCTTCAGTCCTCCATAAAGGATTCTCAAAATTATATGGACTAGATTAGTATCTCTATTACATAAAACCATTTCAGTGCCTGCTCGGGGCTTTGAGAATGAAGTCACCGGACAGACCTTTTGTTGCCCTGCCCCGCCGGCACATGGTAATTGAAGATTTCTCTGTAAAAGTGTGTCAGGTAGAAAGAACTCCTAATTTACTAAGTGGAGGGGCCTTTGTTAGGGAGACCGATGCTTTGTTCTGCCTGTCCCTTTTAATCTTCTTCTTGCACAATGGACTTACATAAAGCATTACTAGAGGATTAATGCTGGGGAGGGGACCATGGCAGGGCTGGGCTTCACAGAAGGGAGGCCAGGCAGGGCCTCCTTCTCCCTTTTCTGCCTCTCTCTCCCTCTTCTTCTTGCGTTTTCCTTTCCTTTATTTGGGCCTCCTTCTATCTGGACCCCAGAATCAAGGAGCAGGTGCAAGTGCTGGGACGAGCCCTGTGGCTTTGTAGGAGTGGCCGCCCTTATTTTTCCTAATCAGAGCACATGCTTCTCCTTTGCTCCCCGTTTTTTAATTGCATCTCGGCATGGAAACCCCTGAGGCAAGATCCAGGTTTGGGGCTACGTTCTCTGTGGGTTGCCAGATTTGAATCTAGCTGAGGTCTTCAGCCCCAAAGTCAAATGCCATCTGGTGCCTGATGGGACAGTTTTGGTTGGAGGGGTTTCTGCAGTACCCGGGCACTAAGCAGCATTTGTTGTCTGAGATGCTTCCCCCACACTGGCTTCTGGCTCCGAGGAGGAGGAGAAGGAGGAGGAGGCCAGTGAACCCAGATTGAGAGGACTCATGTTTTGCTTCTAGCAGGGAGCCACCCCCTTCAGGCTTGAAAACCCTGTGATGCTATTAGATGTGCACCCCGACCTGGCTTTCAGAGATGGAATTCACCTGCTCAGCCATCATCTTGCTGTGTGAGTGGATGCAGGATTCTGCCACCCTTGGATCTTAGCTTCTTATCTATAACGCAAGAAGATCTATCAGCTCTGAATTTCTATGAAATGAGTTCAAATTATGTTGATTGTAGAGCAGAGGTTTTTCTCATTTTGAAGTCAGTGGGCAAAGTTAATGAGACCCAAGACCAATGGAAAAGTTTAAAATGGAAAAATGCAATTGCCATTCTTAATGAATTGGAGGAAGAACCTAAGAGAGGCAAAGTGATTAGAAAAGAATCATGAAACATACTTGGAAATGCCATTTGGTTTGTTTCTAGATGGTGGACATACATAGTTTCATGTGGGTAAGAGGTTCCTAAGCTTTCCCAGGGCAGGGCCATTTCTTCCTAGACTACATCCCCAAACAGGCTGTCACAGGCCTTCACAGTCTCTCCTAAAGACTTAACTGCTTGGCTGGGGTGGGCAGAGGGGAAAGGTGAGCTAACAGTGAACAGACTGCGAAAGCTGTAACTCCAGACAAGATAGAGAAGCTCGTTAGGACCCATCAGCCGCATGTGGAGCACATTCTGGATGAAGGCCTTCCTGGAGGACATTTGTCTTCCCAAAGGGAGGGAGGGACGAAGGAGGGGCTCCCATTTTTGATGTCAGGCCTTCACACATGTTATCTCATTTTATCCTTCCAGTGACTTTGCAGTAATGCATGTCACTTTCTACATGTGTACAGCTGAGACTCAGAGGAGTGACATGACCTGCCTAAGGGCCCACAGCTAGGAAGCAGTGGAGCTGGGTTTCCAGGGCACTGATGCAGAAAAAGCTAGGACTGTGAAATCCATCAGGACCTTAAGTTTAAAAGAATGGGCCCCCTCCTGGCTAACACGGTGAAACCCCATCTCTACTAAAAAATACAAAAAACTAGCCAGGCAAGGTGGCAGGCACCTGTAGTCCCAGCTACTCGGGAGGCTGAGGCAGGAGAATGGCGTAAAACCAGGAGGCGGAGCTTGCAGTGAGCTGAGATCCGGCCACTGCACTCCAGCCCGGGCGACAGAGCGAGACTCCGCCTCAAAAAATAAAAATAAAAGAATGAGGCCCCATGTCTAGCTGGGGGTCTGTGCTGTAGAGTGTCCAGCTCTAGCTTAGGCTCAAGGACCGTGGGTTGCAGCCCTGCCTTGCACTTTAACTAGCTAAAGACTTCGATGTGCCATTCTACTCTCTGAGTTTCTTTCCTCATCTACAAAATAGGAGTAGAAGCCCCTGTGCCACAAGAGAATATGATGGGGCTTTGTCCTCACCAGCCCCTGGCCACCCCCACTTGACTGGCTGGCAGTAGAAATAACAATATTCTCCTCTTCCTCTTGTTCCTCCTTTGCCTTGTCCCTCCCATCCTTCTCTTATTCTTTCCCTCCTCCTCCTCCTCCATTATCATCAACATAGCTAACACTTATATAGCACAAACTATATGCTAGGCCTCATTACTAACTCATTTAATCCTCACAATCCTATGAAGTGGTGCTATTAACATTCTTAGTTAATAGATGAGAAAATGGAGGCACAGGTTATGTAACTTGCCCAAGGTCACACAGGAATGAAGCACTAGAACTGGGAAGTCAAACCCAGGCATCTGGTGTCATTTTCATGCTCATAATAACCATTCTGTTACAGCCAGTGGCCTGCAGACTTAGCTGCTCCAAGGTTGCCCTGGAAGCTTCTGTGTCTGGCATCTCTGGAGGTTGAGGATGTACAGTTTTTAGCTGATGGGATATGGCTGCAGCTGCCAGCCTGACCCCCACTGTGTGCGGTCACCTCATCCCCTATCCAGCCATCTGTCCCACTCAGTTCCTATTCTAGTTCTCATTTGCTGCTGGGATGGAACTTGGTCTGGGGAACTCTATTGTTTAGTCCCTCTGTGCCTCAGTTTCCTCATTGTGTAATGGGGATAATAACAGTGCTTTCCACATATGAAAAGGCTTGGGAAGATTAGGTGAATAAATTCATGTAAGGTGCTTGGAACAGTGTGTGGCACACAGTAAGTGCTGAGTGTCAGCTCTTATTATCCAGTACAGCCGGATAATGCAGAGGAAGCTGTACTGCTAGGCCAAGGGCCAAAGGAAACAAATTTTCAGTTCTGGGAAGGAACCCTGGGTGTATAAGCATAGAGTTGGGAGGTGGTCAAGACCTCTCCCTGACTACCTAAAGAAAATGGTTAGGCTGGGTGTGGTGGCTCATACCTGTAATTCTAGCATTTTGGAAGGCTGAGGTAGGAGGATCGCTTGAGGCCAGGAGTTTGAGGTCAGCTCAGGCAACTTGGGATCTGACGTGAGAAAGACCCTATTTCTACAAAAAAAAATTTTTAATAAGCTAATTGTGGTGATGCATGCCTATAGTTCCAGCTACTTGGGAGGCTGAGGCAGGGGGATTGCTTGAGTCCAGGAGGTGGAAGTTACAGTGAGCTGTGATGGCTGCTCCAGCTTGGGTGACAGAGTGACAGAGTGAGACCCTCTCTCTCTCTCTCTCTATTAAAACAAACAAACAAAAAAAGTTAGAAAGAAAATGTTTAAAAGGTCAAAGAGAACAGCAAATAAATATCGCCAAGCTCATAGTGTTCATCACGGAAATGAGGTGCAGGAACTGAGCTTGCTGAATGGAGAAGCCTAGTCATGGCTCTGTTTGCTCTAGGACATGCACAGATCGCACCATTTCCACCCAGATGGAAATTTTAGATCTGCATCATCAAGGTACTGAGGGTCAGCCTGCAGGTGTCCCAGAGAGAAACAATTATTCAGAACCGCAGAGAGGGGTCCAAAGGGCCAGCCTACCTGTGACAAGAACGGTCTCTGGCAGCTGGTGTTCTTGATTGTCCACTGAGGAGGTCAGTATGGTCCTAAAGCCCAGGTCTTAGTGATTAATAACCTTACAGCTCAAATGGTGAAATATATGTGTAAGATTTGTCTGTCTCCATGTGTCTGGAATGAAGCAAGCCTCTGTCAGGGGGCAAATAGCATTTTTCTCAAGGTCACTTCCAGCCCAGCATTCTGGGGTGTGTCTGGGTGTGGTGAGGGCTAGCCCTGCTGCAAGCAGAGAAATGGCTAGCTGACTTTCTGGGCATCTTCCTTTTCTGAATCTGTGATGGTAGACATTACCCCTGAATAGGAAGCAAAGCCAGCATGCCTCACCCACCAGCTTCCTGTATTTACCTTAACAGAGTTTTAAAACACAGCTTCTGACATGTGTACAAACCATGCATGGTACAACGTGGACGCCTCAGCTGGAGGTCTTAATTACCTGCTAAGAACAAGAGACGGTTCTAAGATCTGTGCAGTTGCTCATGGCAAGTGGTTTATTTCCCAGAGCAGAGTACAGAGCAAGGGGAGCCATATGGCCCAGCGGTGGAACAGCTGTCTCTCGAGAAGGAACAATTTGGGAACTTCCACCATCTGGGTGAATTACGAGACTTGCAATTTTCATGCATATGTTGCAACAACTTACCAGCACAGCAGTCAAGTGGGTTGATGATGGAGAGATTAAATGTCCCCATGCTTGAGTGCTGGCCCACTGCATGGCTGTCCATCCGCAGAAACCCTGACTCGGCAGCCACCTCTTGAGCCTGTCCGCCCTGGGCACAGCCTGCCTCTGAGGTCACATGGGCAGATGCCCTACCAGCTCCCTGGGGATCCTCACTGCCTCTACCTGGCAGGTGGGCCTTCCACTTCCTCCAGAAAATATACATGTCATTCCTTTAGCTGCAGCCTCCGTTTGCCTCTGGCAGGGCTGGGAAAATCTAGTTGAAGAGTGCTTAGTGGTTTGGGGCTGTTATATTTTCTCTGCTCTATGATCCGTGTTAGGTTAAAAGGGGCAGAGCCGCTTTTCCTTCCCACAGAAGATAACTCAACCTGGACAGGCTTCCTCTGGGAGAATTAAAGGTGATGAGGGACTTCTGTTGGCTGCAACCATGAATATCCTTTTCCCAAAATGGTCCTCTCCCTTCCCTGCCTCCCAGCTGGTTGGAGTGATGGGTATATTCCAGCGTATCTTCATCCCAGTAATAAAACTCTTTTCCTGTGGTTACTGGTGGCCTCCCAGAGCAAGTGCTGCATATCCAGGGCCACAATGAGGAGAGTCACGTAGTGGGGCCCGTGGAGTGCCAGGCCCCGTGAGGGGTGTTCTTCCTCTATTCCTTTTTTTTTTTTTTTTTTTGAGACAGAACCTTGTTCTGTCACCCAGGCTGGAGTACAATGGCACAACCTCAGCTCACTGCAGTCTCTGCCTCCCGGGTTCAAGTGATTCTCCTGCCTCAGCCTCCTAAGTAGCTGGGATTACAGGCACATGTCACCATGCCCAGCTAATTTTTGTATTTTTAGTAGAGACTCGGTTTCACCATATTGGCCAAGCTGGTCTCCAACCCCTGACCTCAGGTGACCTGCCCGCCTCGGGCTCCCAAAGTGCTGGGATTACAGGCGTCAGCCACCGTGTCTGGCCTTTCTTCCTCCATTCTTACAGAAGTGCTTCGCAGTGGGCCCTGTTATTCCCAGTTCAAACAGGAGGAAGCAGAAGCACAGAGAAGTCAGGTGACTAGCCAGAGGTCACTGAGCTGGGAACCAGAAGAGATAGGATTCAAGCTTAGGGCTGCTTGTCTCCAAAACCAAGCCTCTTTCCTAGAAACTGTGCCAGACCTGGAAGAAGGCAGATCTCTGAATGAGGTGTTAACCAGAGGGTATGCTTTTGAGGAAAAAGGCATTGTACAAATTGCTATGTCTCAGGCCCTCTCAATATCTCTCCCACTGACAAGCCAGAGATTTTCCCATTAGGGACATGCCACTGGGTGATTTCCTGGTCTCCAGAAGGCTCCTGTTAAAATGTAGTTTTGTTACCTGGGGAGGTGACATTTCTCTTCATGCTCCTTCAGATGGAGAGAGATTGACACAGATGAAGAGTACTGGTGCCCTCTCATCTTTAAAACTTGATCTGAGCCCAGCACAGTGGCTCCCGCCTGTAATCCCAGCACTTTGGGTGGATCACCTGAGGTCAGGAGATCAAGACCAGACTGGCCAACATGGCAAAACCCCGTCTCTACTAAAAATTACAAAAATTAGCCGGTGTGTTGTGGTGGCAGGCGCCTGTAATCCCAGCCACTCAGGAGGCTGAGACAGGAGAATTGCTTGAACCCGGGAAGTGGAGGTTGCGGTGAGTTAAGATCACGCCACTTCACTCGGGCCTAGGTGACAGAGTGAGACTCCATCTCAAAGAAACAAAAACAAAACAAAACAAAAAACTTGATCTGAAGCCAGCTGTGTCCCCCGTCCCGATCACCGCACATCTTCTGTTACCAGGACATCCCAGCTAGAGTCTCCACAATCCAGACAACGCAGCCGATCTGAGCAGGTTGGTTTTGGATGGATTGCCTCAGCCCAGCACCAGGGTGTCCCAGCAGGGAGGAGTGCAGCCTGTGACTCCAGCCTTGCCCCTGCTTCCTGGCTTGTGGGGATGAGGCACAGCCTAAAGGCCACCGTCTCCCCAGCCAGAAGAAACCAAGGTCTCTCCAGAAGCCCAGAGCAAACTCAGGGTGCCCCTGCTAGTCACCTGCTGGGCTCTGTGTGGCACTATGCCATTGTCACCTGTTCACCCCCTGTGCCTCCTTGGTGGAGTTGTCCTGGAGGTCCCCAAGGCAGGGTTTGAGTCTGAATGTCTCTGTGTCCCTGTGGGGCTAACAAGAGTTAGTAGGGTTTATTGGCCATTTCAGTGTCTACCAGGAAGGGGCTTTGGGGAAATCAAAACAGCACCTCCCCAGAAAAGCAGGGAGCCTTGCTCATTAACCTCTGGCAGCAGATAGGCTGATTCAGTCTTTGGGTGTCACTTTCTTTTGGTTCCCCATCCCTAGAGACCTGGGCACAAGCTAGTGGATCCAAGCCCATTACGCCTTTTGTGCTGGTGTTGGTGACGATGGCCCCTGGCCACTAAAGCCGAGCTGGCTGGAGATCAGAATCACTTTCCTGCTTGGCTTCCCCTCTGCCACCCCCACTTTCTGCTGCTTCATGAATTTCTCTTTTCTTTGGGTGGAGACCGTTTGAGAGTCCTCTTATTGGACCCACTGAGAGGGGAGGCTGGGAGGCAGCTGGGAACTGGCACCCAGTTCCCAGGCGGCCACCTCCCTCTTCTCCTTTGTCTCTGGGCCCAGCTGAGCCCTTTCTAGCTGCACCTTGTTGTCTCTGCACAAGGACTCCTGTGTGCTGGGGAAGGTGGGGGCACCTGGGAGACGGCTCCCAGGGAGACAGCTGCCCCAGCACCTCAGGCTAGACTTGGGGATGTGTGAGTGAGACAGTGCCCAGATGGAGGAGGGAAGGAAAGATGTCCCAAGGGGACAGTGAGCATCAGGGTGGATTTATGGGTGGAGGTCCTGTTTTCTGACCCCAAGCAAAGTCATTGGTAGAACAAAGGCCAGATGTTGAATGGAGTAGCTGAGGCTCAAAGCTGAGTCCTGAGACTTTCTGATCCATAACCCCAGGCCTCATGTCCATGGGACTGGGCTGCAAATCAGGAGATATGGGGGTGAATCCTGGTCCTTCCCTGCACCCAGAGTGGAGAATCACAGATTCTCAGAGTTAGGTGGGAGCCTGCAGGTCTCTGAACCTGGGCACAGCTCTTTGGTTGCTAATTTCTACCCCAGCCTCTGGGCCACCATTTCCACTATTGGATATAAATAGGCCTCACAGGGTTGTGCAATGTGGAGGCCCTGCTGCTGTCGCCACCACAGAAATGCTTGTTCAGGCTCAGTTTGATTACCTTGGTTGACAGGGAACTTGCTGCCTCCTAAGGGAACCCATGTGGGTTTGGATTGTTCTTAGTAAAATAAAGGTATTTATTTTGGTCCCAGAAATGATTTCTCTCTTTTACTTAGTAGCTTTTCAGATGTTTAGAAACCTGTCTCCCTTCTCCCTGCTCCGACCCCAACCAGTGTTTTCTTTTCCAGGGCAGGCATCACTTGTTGATTTTACAATGGATTTCAAGCACTTCTTTCTTATGTGCCAGGCTTTTGGCTAGGTGCTGACAAGACAGGAATTTATAAAACAGACACGACCCTTCACTCAGGGAGCTCACAGCCCAGCAAGTCATTATTCCCAGGCTCTCCCTCTTAAATGTAAAAAGGGCTGCAGGTCTGGCTTGATCGGGGCAGAAGGTGACAGGCCCACTTTGTTCTCCATGTTTCTGTTAATGTCTGTGTGAAGCTGGGCTAATCACTTCCCTTCCCTGGACATCATCCCAGGGATAACAGCACTTGCCTACTACCTATCAAAGGTAAAGTGTGGGATCTAACAGGAGTCAGATTTTTACTTTGTTACACACACAAGGAGGCAGAGAGGCAGGAAAAGAAAGGTGTTTATTTTGGTGGTGTCCCTATGACAGTAATTACTGCATCCTTTCAGACAAGAGGGTCATCCATTCAGCAAACCCATTCAAATGACTAACATCTTCACTTATTTTTTTCTGGGCGGTAAGTATTGAGTTCTTACTATGCGCTGAGCTCAGTGTTGGGCTGAGAGGTGGATGTTGAGGGTGAACAAAAGAGATGAGGTGTCTGTCTCCATAACGCTGACAGCCTAGTGAGAGAGGCTATTAACAGCCATCCCCAAATAAATTGAGGACATTTTCAATGGGTGGTATGGAGGAAAAGAACATGGGGTGCTGAGAGCTAATACACCAGGGAGACCTCCTTCAGATGGGAAGCTGGGGAATCAGGGAAGGGTTATGGAGCTGAGACCTGAAGGATTCAGAAGTAAAGCCTGGGGATGGGGAGGGAGCTCCTGGCAGGGGGAATGGAATAGATGAAGACCTTGAGATGGAAAAGAGTTTTGTGCTCCTAAAGCAACTAGAAGATGCTGGTGGCCGGAGAGCTGGAGGAGGAGGTGACAGGGATGGAATGGAAGAGTGGGCACAGCCAGATCCCATGGGGGCTCCAACTAGAGTAAATACCTGTGGCCTTAGCATCACCAGCTGGACTGGAGCCAAAGCAGGCAAGAGCCTGGAGCAGGGGCTCAGGGATGTGCGGGTACCATTGTGGCTGCAGATACCAACGTCTGGCCCTGGGACTGCCAGGTCATCGGGCTGTGTCCTGGTGGCTATTGCCCTTTGCGTTCATGCCCTTGGGGCTCACACCCTCGCCTTGTGGGAACAGGACTCATGCTTTGGGATGACGTTTCATTGACTCCTGACTCCCTCTCTAAATGTGACTTTCCCAGAGCTAAGACTGTGGCACATTCTGGTACCCCCGTGCCTTGCACAGTGCCTGGCCAAAGCGGGCTTTGCTGTACTGCCTTCTGGCTGTGACATTGCCTTTGTGTGACCTTGGGCAACTCACTTTCATCCTCTGAGCTGCTTAGGATTCTCATCTGTTCATGTCTGACAAATCATCCTGACTCTTGGACTGCAGGTGGGGAGGGGAGCAGAAAAGCAAGTGAGATCATGGGAAAGAGAGGGCTTTGCGAAATGTGAAGTGTTAGGCAGGTGGAAGGTTACCTTGGTGCCTGAGCCCTGCCCTCGGGTTATCTTCTACCCTTTTTCCTCTCTTTGCCAAGGCCAGAGTTGCCTTTTCCCATGGTGCCTGTCAGCTGCTGGTTCTCACACACGTGGGGAAACGTGTTATCCAGCAGACAGTGAGTTGCCCTAGTAACTAGCTGGTTGCCTAGCTATAAGTGCTGGAGTTGGAGTTTGAACACAGGAACCCCAGCTCCAGAGTCCACAGTCTAGCCACTCGACTCTCCTACCACACTCTGTATTGTCTGCAAAGCACTTGCACACATATATGTCGTGCTATCTGTGGCACAGGGAAACTTCATCACTCTCATTTTCCGGATGAGAAAATTGGAGCTCTGAGAAGTGAAGTTCACCTGGGTCACAGCGCCAGATCTCCCGACTCCGAGTTGAGTGATCTTGCCATCCGGGAGGCCCTAGTTCTGGCCCTGGAAGGGCGCATTGGCCTTGGGGTGTGTTTGCACGTGGGTGTGTAGAGAGCCATGGAAGCGTGCGGGCTGCAGCCCTGACTGCTGGCTTCCGAGGATTTGTCAGACTCCATGGCAACCCACATGCTGCCACTGTGGGTCTAATATTGTTTTTGTTGCTTTGGTAAAATGTTTTGTTGAGTGTGTGGCATTCATGCCCTCTGTAGGTGCTCTGGGGCAGGGGTGGCAGAAGCAACATTAGTTATGTGTTGAAAGGGCTGAATTCCTTGTCACCTTTCCTCTACTGTTCTGCCCCCAGGAAGAAAAATAAGTGTCCCGCCTCTGAGGCTTTCTAGTTTCTAGACACGTGTGTTCTCAGGCACCAGAGAAGCCAGCAACACCGTAGGCTCGCTCATCTCGGGCGGAGTATGAAGTCCAGGCTCCCTGGCCCCCATCCAGGCGTCGTTCCCTATGGCAGGGCCTGGGGAGGGTTAAGGTTCTTAGTGACCAGTAAGGGTCCACCAGCCACTATGCAATGCCAGGCTCTGGGCTGTGCCTGTGGACTGGGAGGAACAGCAGATAGGGGTCTCTGCCCTTCAGTGGCTGATAGCCCAGGCCACTAGATGAGCTCCCCACATGCCAGGAGGCAATTAATCATGCCAGCTGCTCTAGGAGTCAGGACCAGAGAATGCTACAGGTAATGAGAGAGGCTGTTCCCAGTGCCAGGGGCATGGAGCCAGGAGCTCTGGGCTCTGGACCAGATCCGGCATGGATGGCCTTGGTCAAGTCCTTCACGTCTTTGAACCTCACTGTTCCCATCTCTAAAGTGGAGATAATAACACAGCTGTCTTGCTTACTTCTTGGAAGAGTTGGGAAAGCAAATGAAATGACAAACATAAATGTGCTTTAGAAATTAAAAAGCACCAGATGAATAGAAGCTATTATATTCTCTGAAAATTCAGAGGCAGAAATCTGTTTTGTCTTTATTTCCTCCTTCCCTCCCTTCCTCTCCCTTTCTGTCCCTCCCTTCTTTTCTTCCTTCCCTCCATCCTTTTTCTTCTTCCTTTCTGCAAATACCTGCCAATGTCTTCCCCATGTAACTGCTAGGTGATAGGTCAGGGTTGGGGGAAGAGAGTAGGGCACAGATAAAGAAGACCTGGTTTTCCCCTTTAAGGAATTTGAGACTAGTTAGGAGCCAGATGTCACCAGAACTGTGATACAAAGGAGGGTGGCAGCTGCACGACCAGCTGCGGTACTGGGCAGGATGTGTTGAGAGCAGGGGCGTGGGCTGCATCTGGAAGAAAGGTGGGAAGGTGGACGGGCAGTCGTAGGGAGGATAGCCCAGCATTCCAACAGGGAATTTGCTCCACTGTGGGTAGAGAGAGGAAGGGGTCTGGGAACCCAAAGATGCTCACAATGTTGGCATCTTGCTCTCTGCTGGGCTGCAGTGGCTTCTCAAGAGCTGATGCTGGGCCAGTTGGGGGCCCATCAGCTCCCTTCCCTGCATCCTTCTGACTCCTGTCTCCCCTGGGGGGGTCTACTTGAGATGACAGGGCCAGCTGGCACATCTGGCAGCCTCTGCTCCCCTCTCTTCCTCCCTCCCTTTGCCCCAACCCCCCAGAGGGCCAGAGTGAGTAGACTTGGATGAAGAACCATCACTGACATGGAAGAAAGGAAGGGAGGGAGGAAGAGAGGCAGGAGAAAAGGAGGGAGGAGGGAGCCAGTTTTGTGGCTTCTGTGCCTGGCCCTGGCCCAGGGGAGGTGCTTAGAGCAGGGCTGTGAATTAAGAAGAAAAGGGAGAAAGGGAAAGTGAAAGAGGAAACGAGTAGTGGAAGAGAAGGAAAAAAACGGGAAAAGGAAGGGAGAAGGCATCTTACAAGATTAGGTTGATGAAAGTTGGAGTAAGGGAAAACAGGCATCTTATTTGAAGAAATCGATATTGGTGTGAATGTGCTACAGGAGTAAACATCATCTTGGGGCTCTGTGCAATTATGCTTTATGGTGGCTCGCCGTGTTGTGCCGAGACCAGCAGCTGCTGGGACCTTGCTGCAGCCACCACCACCCCTGCTCTGCTGCCCTCAAGGGACCTGCTGTTGTCCTGGGCTGGGCTGAGCAAGGTGTGACAGAGACCAGGTCATTGCTGGGGGGGTGACACCTCAGGCCCCAACTCAGCAGCAGAAGTGACCTTCAGGAAGTGGCCAAGGTTTGACCCCTTGACCGGAACAAACCTTCCTCATTAATCCCGATGCCCCTTCCCTTACAGCTCTGCCTCAGTAACAGTTATGCTTACTTGAGACTAATAAGTTTATGGATGCTAGTGTGTTTCTTCTCTCAGAGGATCCTTTTCTGTGTTAGCAGAGGCCTTCAGGAAAATGTGCCTTATTTTTTGTAGTTTTAATGGTATTTATTTTCTGCACAGGTAACAAATTCTCCTGGCTCAAACTTTAGCAGTTATAAAAGGGGGTGCAGTATAAACTTTCTCCCAGACCCCCATTCCTGGAGGAAATCAGTGGTGCCAGTTTGGGGGCATCTTTCTGGGGATGTTTTATTCATAGATAAAGAAATACATACATATATTCTTCCCCTATACTTCAACATTCTTACACAAATGGTAATATATTCTATATTCTGCTCTGTGCTTTTTTTCACTTTAGCTCTAGTGTTGTACACTTTTTTGGTACCTGAAGAACTCTGATTCCTTTTTGTGGCTGCATACTATTCCACTGTGTGGCTGTACCATGATTTACCCTTCCCCTTGTGTATGGAAAGCTAGGTTATTTCTAGGCTTTTGCTATTGTAAACAGTCCTGCAATAAATGATCTTACACATTTGTCATTCTCTCAAGTTCAGATATATTGAGGTGGTGCTTCTTCCCAAAGACACAGAGTCAGACCCCTGGGTGAAATGCCCAGGAGAGAACAGAGCACCTGCCCATCCTCACCTCAACTCATTCATAAAAGCACGAACTCCCTGGGATGCAAGGGAAGTTAGGGGCCCCCAGGATAGGCAAAGCTGTTTCTCCGTATAGCTGTATTCTCTATATATCGGGTGAGGGAGAGGGAGTGGGAAGGGGGTGATGGGCAGAGACATCCTGCAGGGTGAGCCAGGTAGGGACGGGATGGAATGTCTGCTCCCCTGACCCTAAGTCTCACGGGCTAAGAGGATGGCTTGTCCTTTGCACTGGTGACCCTAGTTTGACCACTGGAGTTCAGAGGAGAGATCTGATCAGGGTTCTGTTTCCACGACCTCAATCTGCCCAGTGAGGTGCTTCATGCCACTGCACTGGGGGCTTCCTCCTCTGCTAGGAAGTCTTCCCTGCTCACCCAGCCCGTGGGCCAGCATCGCTTCTGTGTGCAGCTGCCCCACAGGCTTGGGTCTGCTAGAGAGGCCGCATGGGAGAGTCGGGGGAAGCGCGGACTTTGGGGCTGCATGGCCCTGGGTTTGAATCCTGGCTTAGAAGCTGTGTGACAGGTGATTTTAAAAATAAAAAAAAAGTTATTTAAAAATAAGGTGAAAGCATTACATGTTCAAATAGAGTTATTGGACATGTAAGGAAACTCTTTGGGCTTGACCCTGGGGGTAGTCTGGATTGGAGGGAATGGAAATCAACTTCTCGAAGCTCTGGTTAGGGGAGAACTGAACATCCCCAGCTCACAGAATGTGAGGCTGCAAAAGGACTCTGGGAGTTTGTCTCCTCCTGCCCCCTCCTGCAGTGTTCTGGTCAAGAGTGTCACCCGTCCACATGACAGGTTAGCCACAGAGCTGGGGCACGGACAGGCGGAGGACTCTAGACTCTCAGGCCAGGGGTGTTAAAGAGTCTTTTCAAAGAAGAAGTGCAAGTTCCTGGGGAGGCAGGGAATTCGTAAACACAACTCAGTGAGAAACAAATACAGCTGACATCATGAAAAGGATGTGGTTTTGATAAGGACCAATTCATAAAAGCACAAACTCCCTGAGATTACAAAGGGATTACGAGGGAAGTTAGGGGTCCACAGGCTGGGCAAAGCTGCTGGGAGGGAAGGCGGGGGCAGGATGGGGGGTGACTGACAGTGGCCTCTCACATCCGCTTCGTGTTAGGTTTAGTAAAGTGCTAAGTCAGTGGTGCTAAGCAGCTCCTGGTTTAGCTTCTCACTGGAATAAGATTTAAAACCAGTGGGACCACGGGCTGCTGGCTGCTGGGGATGTGGCAGTGACAGCCTTCCTGAACAAGGGGGGCTCCACGGAGGAGGCTGGTGGCAGCAGCCTTGCTGCAATCCCCAGGACAAAAGGCTAAGTTTGAAGGAAGGACGCTCCTTCACAGGTGGGCACTGTCCCTGCCACACCCTGCTTAGAAGCCGTGGGTTCCTGTCACTCTATCTCCAACTTCTATCAGATCCTAATAGAGAAAAATCCCCTGAAGGCTTGTCACGTGGAATCAAAATGAAATATGCCTGGGGAGCGGGAAAGGGCAGACTTGCTGCCAATACGTGGAAGTTCAAGGAGGCAGATATCAGCTCAGTGAAGCAAAGAGCTTGTAGTAATCAGAGCTGCTTATAATTGAAAGGGGCTTCATTGATTCGCTCATTCACACATTCAGCAAATGTTTATTAAGCTTCTGCTGTGTGCCGCTACCGAGCTGGGTGCTGAGGGGATGATGGTAAGAGAAACAGCATCTCCTTTTCAGAGGCTTCTGGGCCAGTGTTGAAGACAATCAAACAAAAACTGACATGTGATGCTATGATGGGGTAGGGGAGATGCTAGGGGAGCACGTGTCAGGAACATCTAACCTATCGAGGGTAGCCAAAGACAGCTTCCTAAAGTAGGGAACATTTAAAGTGAGACCTGAGAGATGAGTTAGCCAGGTGAGGAGGCAGGAAGACGGGTGGGGTGGGGGATGGGGAGAACAGCATGTACCAATGCCCAGGGATTGGAGAGAGCCATTTTCACTTGAGGACGCAAATGCGGTGGAGTTAGGCTGGAACAGAGTGCCTGTGTTTGCTGCTAGCAGAAGCATCTTGGTAGAGGTTTGGCATGGGATGAGGGAAAGGGTCTGCAAGCACTTGATGGGGTGGTGGAAGTGGGGACTGTGTTATTACTTGGCCTCGTCTGTGCCTAGACGCTTGGTTTTGAGTCTACTGAAGTCCCTGAGTTCAGCACGCTTGAGTCTCACTAGTGTGCTGCCTTCTCCAAAGCCAGTGATGACAGGAAAAGTTGGGATTTCTGGGGCCCTTGCTGGGAGCCCACTCTGCCAGATACTTCACAGGTGTTATCTTATTTCGCTCTCACTATCCTCTATTTGGGTAATGTGATTAGTCCAACTTTATAGATGGAGAACACAAGGCTTCCTGACGTTAGGTAATTTTAATTGACTCAAGGCCACATAGCTGGCTCTGTCGAACTAGGACTCAAACCCAGGTCTGTCCAACCTGAATCCCAGGTGCCTAACCACTTCCCTCTGCCTGGGGCCTCCCCGATGGAGGGCAGGCGGTGGGCACCATCCGTCCTTCTGTCCATCCTCCCAGCGCCATCTCCTTCAGGACTCTGTCATATGTCTCCTTGAGAAGAGGCAGCTCCTTTGGGGAAGGCAAGTTGCAAGGCAGAAGCAGGGGACGGGTTTTTAAATCAGCATTAAAAAAATGCTTGACAAGCCTCATGTTTTGCTTTCCTCGTAGGTGGTAAGGATCAATTTCCCAAAGAAAAAAATCAATCAGTTGGAATGTGTCTTTCTGGAGAAAGCCTGGCATCTGTCAAATGGGGAAAAAAAGACCCAGAAAAAGATTTTCTTGGGTGGTGTGCGGGGGGTTGCTGACTCAGGCCGTATGCTCCAACATCATTAACAAGTTGAAAAGCTGTTGCTCCTTGCAGGGATACGGTATTGGTGGTTCGAACATCTTGGCCGAGAAAATCCTTTACAAAGCAAGGAAGGCTGGGGTACCAGGAGCGGGCCACGAGCAGATCTGGGGCCCGAAGCATTGATTAAGGGAATCGACTGCAATGCTGGAGCTTCCATCAGACCCAGTGGTTGGATGTGATTGCTTTATGTGGAAACCTAATAGGAATGTTCTGACAAGTTGACAATTTTAATTGATAAACAATTATTAACAGTTAAGCCATGTTGAGGTGAGGCAGGCTGATACCTTGTGGTGATTAGTAGCTTTGCAAAGGAGGTCCTCAGGGGAGTTTGTAATCTGACACTGGCATTTGATCTCAGAGGAGGGCCCCAGGGCTTCAGACTGGGGAGGCCAGACCCAAGGCTTTGATGGAGAGTCACTGTAATTTTTCTAAAGAGCATTTTGCCATCTAGGGATTTGGGGCTCAGCACTGCCCTGGTCTCATAGCTTAATTATGTATTCACCTCCAGCCAGATGGGCATGGCCCACGTTAGTACAATTAGGGCCCTGATGAGGAGAGAGGGAGCCTCTGCCGATTCAGATACTCATTTGTTCAGCATGTATGAATATTTATTGAACACCTGCCATGTGCTGGGCATCATGCTAGGTGCTGGGACAAAGCCCATTCCTTGCCTTCATGGAGGTATGGAAGACAGACAAGTAGTAGGGGCTCACTCACAACCTGAAGTTCCACTGCCGAAGATGAGAGGGAAGCAGTCAGGGAGTGGAAGGCTGGAGAAGTGAGCGGCCTGATGAAGGAGACTGAAGGAGTCACGCAGACAAGTGTCATTTTCTCTGTGAAGCTCTTCCTATGTCTTCCCCTGTCCTCAACATGTGGAAGAAGTGTCTGCTCTCTCAGGCCCATCCTGCACTCTGAACTGGCTATGATTTCAGCACCAGTAATGTTCCAGTGCCCTTGCTCGCTGGCTCACCCACTCACTGGCTCACTCACCCACCTGCTCACCCACTCACTTACCCACCCACATGCTCATCCATCCTTCTACCCACTCACTGGCTGACTCACCTGCCTGCTCACCCACTCACTCACCCACCCGCAGACTCAC
>NC_045439.1:139044401-139209935 GCF_002776525.5 Piliocolobus tephrosceles | reverse complement strand
CACCCACCCACCCACCCAGTGGCTCACTTACTCTTTCAGGTGCCATCTCCCTTTCCTGCCATCAGGCTGTTTATACCACAAAAGAAGGAACTGTGACTTACTTGCTTATGGTATTCCAGCACAACATCTGGCACATAGTAAGTGCTTAATAAGTGCTTTTGGAGCGAGTGACTGCTCAGAGGAATGAATGACTTTGAAAAAAATAGTGAGGTTCCCATGTGCCAGGCATTGTTCTAAGCAGTTTACAAGTGTTAATGATTTAGTCTTGCATTTAATTTATGAGGTAAGGGACCATTGTCCATATTTCGCAGGTGAAAAAAACTGAAGGAGGTTAAATAACTTGCCTGAGTAACCCGCTGCTTACAACTGGGAAGCAGCAGAATCGAAACTTGAGTCCAGACAGCCTGGCTCAAGCAGGTAGGGGGAGGATTCACTGCCCAGAAGAACAGGAGGCAGGGCAAGGCCTGGCCCTCTCTGTATTCTGGACTCCTCTTTCTAACCCCTGCGCACAGAACCCAGCCCACAGGAGGTGCCCGGTAAACACTGGTGGAGTGAATGCACGTGTACGTGGTACTGCTTGAATGGGCAGAGGGTGCGCAGGGGCAGGGGGACCCTGGAGTGCAAGCTCACATTTCCCCCCGAAGCACAACCATTGGGGCTCCATGAGACAAAGGGCCTGAAGGTGGGACTGAGACCTCCTTTCGTTCCATGCTCCTCTTCTCTGAGGACCAGAAATGGAAAGGGCTGTGTCCAGTGCTGCCCTGATAGATGATCATGGACTGTGAGTTGACCCTGGACTGTGTTTCCTTCCCCACTCCCAGTCCCAGCCCCTCTAGTTTTACCAGTGCTCCTTCCTCCCCACCCCCTCCCCACCTAACGCAGGTCATTCTATCATCCTCTGAGCTGGAAATGAGCCTAAGCGTGCTCAGAGGCCATGGTGCGCCAGCTCCCCAGCCCAGTCCTGGGAAGAGGAATATTAATGACAACAGCAACATTTTAAAAAGAAAGCAACAGTTGTAACTAACCCCTGGTACTAGGTGCTTTGCATGAATTAACTCATTTACTCTGTGCAATAACCAAGTCAACAGCCATTCTACAGAAGGGGAAACTGAGGACCAGAGAGGTTGCTCAAGGACATGCAGCTAATGAGTGGCAGAGCAGGGACCTTGGCTTTTAATGCTATACTGCCTTGGAATACAAATCAGCAAGGGCACCACCAAATTAAAGGGGAGTGGCAGTCTGGCTGGTGGCTCACGCCTATGATCCTAGTACTTTGGGAGGCTGAGGTGGGGGGATTACTTGAGGTCAGGAGTTCGAGACCAGCTTGGCTAACATGGTGAAACCCCGTCTCTGCTAAAAACACAAAAAGATTAGCCAGGTGTGGTGGCGCTGCCTGTAATCTCAGCTACTCGGGAGGCTTAGGCAGGAGAATCACTTGAACCTGAGAGGCAAAGGTTACGGTGAGCCGAGATCGCACCAGTGGAAGACTCCGTCTCAAAAAAAAAAAAAAAAGGGGGGGGGGGGGTTTGGGGGGGGGGGGGGTGACTCTGGGCCAGCTCAGCAGGTTGGGTGGGGGGTCACACCCTGCAGGCCCCACTCCTGCAGCCCAGGAGAGTGTTTGGCCCTTAATGTCCTTCTGCCTTATCAGCCTTGCTGGGGAAGTGCTGCTTATTAAAACAATAATGGCCTCTTCATATATGGGGGCCAGATGTGGCCACAGCAATGAAAAGCCAACTCTAGATGGGCTGAGAGAAAGGATCAACCATTTTGATTCCTCCTGGCTGTGGAGGGGGCTGAGGGCTGGGAACTGTAAAGAACGAGTGGTACACATCAGATGAGGTATTTTAGAACTCCCCGAGCCCCGCTGCAGACACAGACACACAGTAATGTACACACATGCCGTGTGACCTTGGGCATGGCAGAATCACTCATGCTAAGCATGTCAGCTCAGAATTGGCACTTGGGTCCACGTGGATGTAGCTCATTTTATTTCCAAGCTGAATCCAATGACAACCTGATCTGAGGCCTCTTGCCAAGAATGCCAATGGCAGACTGATCAATGTGCCTTGGAGCACTGGGAGGCTGGGTTCGGGGGTGGCTCTGGAGGCAATACGTTGGAGGATTCTGGGAGGCTACCACCCTTTCCCTGACCTCCCAGCCTTCTTGGGTCTTAGCTGAATGTCAGGCTAGTTGGCCAGGGGGCGTGGAAGTTGTCTTTATTTATCCTGACCTTTTCATGTAAGTAATTTTTATAGTTCCATTAACTAGTAAGACCATTTGCAAACTTCCAGGCAAAATATATGACCACAGACACCTCAGGGACTTGCGGGTCATCCTGGGTGGAGGGCCAATAGAAGGGAGAATTGATTCAGAGGGCTTCCGTGAGCTGGGGACAGCAGATGGGGCCGCCTTTGGTTAGGGAAGGGCCAGTGTTATCTGAGCAGCTTGATTGCAGAGGAGACCCCAAGTCTGACGCACACACACCTTTGCTTGGTGCCAAGATCGCCGTCCTGGGTCCTGGCCTGCTTATGCAAGCTCACCCGCTGCCCCAGGACTGATGCCCTGGCCTTCCATCTGCACCTCTGAACACGTTTGTTCCCGGGCCAAGCTCTATGCCTGCGTTTGTGGAACAAATTCCTCTCAAACTTAGCTTGAATCAGTCACTCAAAAAAGTTGGCAGTTGCTATCATGGAGCCCTTTACTCCCAGAGCTGGAGGGAACATTTAGATCCTGTCATCCAATCCTTTCATTTCACAGGCAGACAAATAGACCCCAAGGAGGGAGGAGGATCAGCTAAGTTCTCACAGCAAGTCAGTGACAGATCTGCTGCTGGAACTTACTCATCTCACCCTGTGCAAGCAGGCTTTTGGCATCACACATGTGGGTGCAAACCACGGCTTGGCTCCTGGACCAGTTAGAGTCCCAACCAAGAAACAGATGGCGTGTTTTTTTTCTTTTCTTTTTTTTTCTTTTTTTTTTTTTTTTTTTTTTTGAGACAGAGTCTTGCTCTGTTGCCCAGGCTGGAGTGCAGTGGTGCAATCTCGGCTCACTGAAACCTCTGCTTCCCAGGTTCCAGTGATTCTCCTGCCTCAGCCTCCCGAGTAGCTGGGACTACAGGCACACACCACCATGTCTGGCTATTTTTTATATTTTTAGTAGAGAGAGGGTTTCACCATGTTGGTCAGGCTGGTCTTGAACTTCTGACCTTGGGATCCGCCCACCTCAGCCTCCCAAAGTGCTGGGATTGCAGGTGGGAGCCACTGTGCCTGGGCCCAGATGGCATGTTAAGGAGGATGAGTGAGGAAAGTTTAATAATAAAATGTTTTATAAAGGCAGGGGAAGGGCTAAGGAAAACCAATAAGAAATGGTGCAGCATTCAGGCTAGCAATTGAGGAGAGCCACAACCACCCCTGGACTGGAAGCAATCCCTGGAACCTTTAGCTGGAGGGGAGAAGGACCACCACCATCACCACCCATGGCCCAGCCTCACGTCCTGCCTGCCCTCCCATCTCTTGCTGCTATTTCCCATTGACTAAACCCATCCAGAAGCCAGAGGCCAGGAAGCCTGTTAATGTCATCCATGCAGGTCACCTTCTCTGGGCACAGAGAAAGGTGTAGGAGGAGAATGTTATGCACAGGACAAATGGAGAATCTCTAGCATGTGCATTTGCCAGGGGCAAAAATGAGTTCTGAAGCTGATTATATATAAGGCACAGATATCCAGTGTATCTGTGTTACTAGAATTTCATGGGAGGGGTAATTAGGAAAAAAAAAAAGTCTAAAAAGCTTCTAATGAATAAAAGGTTAAGAAATACTGATCTAGCACACTGAGTTGCTGGCTATGTGAATTTGCACAAGTTACTTAGCCTTTTCTGTGGTTCAGTTTCCCAACCATAAATGGAGGGGTACTAACCCCCGCCTCCTGGACTCAATGTGGCTGTGTGTACTCAATACCTGGCAAGTGCCAGGCCAAGAAAAGACTTCTCGTTTGGCCTCTTTTCCTCTTTTGCACTCACCACACTGTCCCTAGTGTCTACCTGAATAAGACCATCAACTGCAATACGAATGTTCGCTAAGTCATCCAGATTCCCTGTCCCCAGCTCCCAGGAGGAAAGAGGGGTGGAATAAAGTGCTGAGTCAGCATGCATGGCTGCTGCAAGGTTCTGCTTCCCAGCTTGACAGCCCTTGCTCCTTTGGGTAGACCCAGAGTGCCACTTTAGAAAGTAGGACTGGCATCATTTTGTATTTTCTAAGCGCCTTTTTTGGCCTTGTTTTGTCCTGTGGTCATCCCAGGGAGTAAGTAAATGATAGGGCAGGAAGGGGAAGCAGAGACCGTCCGTGTCCCGTAGTCCTGTCTCCCACCAGACCAGAAGCCGTCTACCCGTCTACAGGGGGCTGCCTCCCCCATGAAGCACCAGATAGTAAACATTTTAGACTTTGCGAAATGTCAGTCTCGGTGGCAACCCTCTCAACTCCGTCCTTGTAGTGCAAAAGCAGCCATAGACAGTATGTAAATGACTGGGCATGGCTGTGTTCCAACAGAACTTCGTTTACAAAAATAGGCAGCCAGCTGGATCCCCCACGATTGGCAGAGTGAGCCCGCCCCCGCCCTTCCACGCGCATGTCAGTCCTCTATCCTTCGCATGATCATGGTGGCCCGCTCCCTACCTGTACAACAGCCCTGTGAACTGCTGAACCCATTCGCGTGTTGGAAAGTCTTGCCTTGGGTTAGACGGATATCTGCGCCCTTGTCACTTGCTTCCTTGGGTCCCTATTCTGTCTGGGACAGAATGGCTCCCACATCTCTATTGGGCTTTCAGCCTGGTCAGCTGACCTTGACCTGCCCCCACCTCGTTCTTCCTTCTCCAGGTTTAACAACTTCCTGTCCCCCACCCTCTCACCCTCTGCCTCCCGATCCTCCTCCCTGGCTTGTCAATATCACTTGCAAGGCATAGGTACTGGGAGGAGTCGCCAACAGCCACATGTGGAGTATCTGTAATGTGTGGCCCATGGGGAGATAACAGGGATGTTTCAGACCCTGGGTTTACCCTCGCAAAGCTCACAAGAAAGGCATACTTCTTTTCCCCGAGGTCAGCCTCAGAGTTCAGTCACAGAGAAGGCACCAAATCTCTGGACCTGTACCTTGGCTCAGGCTGCTTCTAGCCCTGTGGGACCAAGGTAGCCAGGGGTCTTGAGGATGGTGGTGTGGGGTTCTTTTGGTCCAGACCACTACTGGTCTGGACTAACACTGAAAGGAGAAATGGTAGGAGGTCAAGTGTGCTACATCCCACCAAATGGGCAACCACCCTCCACCGAGTGCCATGGAGATCGAGAGAAAGAAAGGGCTGGTTATCCTTCCTGTGGATGGGGGGTTCTTGTGGAAAAATCTTTCACCCTCCATCATGTTCGAATAGGGTGGCAGGAGGAACCTCTCCCTTTCTGGCTTCTTGGTGGGGCTGGATGATGGAGGCTGTGCCTGGCTTTGGTGGCCAGGTGACCCAGGGCTAGGGAGCTCAGTGGAAGTATTTCAAGCTTCCAGCTTTCTAAGGTGGTGTGCTGGAGTCAGTGCGGTCCTAGGTCAGAAGAGAAGCATCGAGGGATATCAGCCATGGAAGGGTCCTTAAGGGCAATGTGTTCTAATGCCCTTGTTTTATGGACAAGAGCCTGAACCCGGAGAGTTCTCCTCGTCCAGTGCCATTTCCAAAGGAATAGAGGAAAGAAAGCAAGGGTCCCTGTGATAGAAAGGGGCTGGGGCTTGGGGGCCAGGAAGGGGAACCAGAGCAATGGCAGCAATCCAGGTGTGTCCTGGAGGGGGTGGGCAGGAGGACAGATTGAGGGGATTCTTAGCTGCATGGGACTTGAAACCTCATCTGGTTTAATCTTGATTTCCCAGTGAAGTTGCAGGGCTCCAGAGAGGATGGTGAGTTATTGATATCACAGAGTGCTCTTTGTAGACACGAATCAGGGCTGCCTGACACCCAAGGCTGGATTTGTTCTGCAACCCCGCACCACCATCCTCAACATCCCTGATCACCCTGGTCCCACAGGGCCATAAACAGCCTGAGCCAAGGAACAGGTCTGCAGATTTGGTGACTTCTCTGTGACCAAGCTCTGAGGTTGAGCTTGGGGAAAACAAGCATGCCTTTCTCACATGAGCTGTGGTATTCTTTCCTGGGGCAGGTGAGTGTGGAGCTCACAAGCATTGAGCACCTACTGTGTACCAGAAAGCATGAGGGCTTAAAAAGGAGGAGTGGGAAGCAGCCTTTCTCCCCCAGGAGCTGGAGATCCTCAAAGGAGAGAGTGCAGACATAGCTACCTCCCTCAGCGTGTGCTAGGATGGCTGAGGGAGTGTGTGTGAAAGCCCTAAGGTCTGGCACATAGTAGGTGCTCAGAAAATGGTAGTGCACAGGAAATGGCAACAAATGGCAGCAGCTGTCAGCTGTGTTAGACATCCCACAGCCCGTGTGTGTGTGTGTGTGTGTGTGTGTGTGTGTGTGAGAGAGAGAGAGAGAGATGGCAATAGCATCTCATGCTTATTGAGTACTTACTATGTGCCTATATGCCAGGCACTGGTCTAAGAACTTTACGTGTTTTATTTCATTTAATCTTTGCAGCAACCCATAAGGTAGGCACTACTATTGTCCTCATTTTACAGATGGAAAAGCTGAGGCATGGAAGTTTAATTGTTTATTGTCCTGTAACTGTAATTGTAATTGGCAGATGTGGAATTTAAACTCAGATCATCACATTGTCTATCACCCTGGCCTTGCCTGCCAAGGCTGGAGATGGCACTGCCCTCCAGCAGCACTGTCCCCAACCAGGGATCTGTCTGCAGTTCCCTACAGACCACCCGTCGCGTGTCCAGGACCTCTGTGAAGGACGGGAGTGAGTGGAGGGTAGAAGAGGCTCGAACCTCACCAGGAGCCTGTCCTCAGGGCCGAGGAGACTCTAGTAACAACAGCAAGGTTCACACAGCCTTTTCTATACCCCAGGCCCTGCTCTGGGCACTCCATCAACTCATTCAATCGTCACACAGCCTGTGAGGCCCATCCTGCCACCGTACCCCACTGAACAGATGGGGCTGACACAGAGATGGAGGTAACTCATCCAAGGCCTAGAGCTGGTAAGACGCACCCCTGGGCCAGACCCGGCATTCTGGATGCAGTCTGTTCTCAACCCCTGCACATCCTGCTGCTTGCCGAGAAGGCGTCTAGCATGCTGGGAGGTCAGAATCAGGACTGAGGCAGGGTGGTGAGAGTGTAGTTTATATTTCTCCGTGGAGCCAGGAGAGGACGAGTGGCTGACCCATCACACAGCTGGTGCTGTCAGAGCCCATCCAGCCGCCCTGTCCATGACAGCAGATGGATATGCAGCAGTGTGAAGAGGGACTTGACAAAACGCCCTGTTTAGAGTTGTAAGTTTCCAAGAAGGAGCCCAGGGTGGCAGCACCCTAACCCAGCCCCTCCCAGGCAGTCACTGGCATGGGGGTCTGTGGTCTGAAAGAGCTTAGGGGACCCACATGCTCTAGGAGCAGCAGCTGAGTAACCCCAGGCCTCTGGAGACAGGCTGCCAGCTGCTGGCGTTGGAGTCTGCCGCCCCAGCACCAGGGATGGCCACCGCCACCCTCCCTAGGAAACTTTCCCCGCAGCACCCCCTGCCCCTCCCCACCAGGTGTCCAAACACGCAGTGGCCCAATTGCCAAATATGGCAGTCTGAGCCTCGGGTATTTGCTATCAATATTTCCTACTTCAAACAACACTGTCTAAACAACACCTATGAAATATGAATGGATTGAGGTTTTGACAAGCAAACAGTGCAGGCAAAATACCAGGATGATGAGGAAAGGAGGGAGATGCACCTGCATCCCTAGGGTCAAGCCAAGGGACTGTGGGATGACCATCCTCCATGCATAGCACAGAAGCTGACCCTGAAGCTGCTGCCTTAACAGGGTCCTTGCCAGGGTCCAGGGGCTGGATACAGGACTGAGCTGGGGTCTGTGTCTGCAGTGTGGGGGGCGGTGCTCTGCAGACTGTCCTGCTGGTCTCTGGGGCTTCGGGAAGGGACCAAAGGCAAAGGCAGTGCAGTGTGGAGCTTGCTCAGAGCACCAGAAGGCTGTTCCCTCCCAACTTGGAGAAGGCACAGGAGGTAAGTGGATGGGCTGGGTGTCTAGGGTCAGGAGCAGGGGGCAGGCAGGTCACTGGGTGGTCTTCCTTCTCAAATTATCTGCCCTTCACCCTATCCCTAACCTGTGTGGTGCTGAGCATGTTGAAGCAGCTCCTCCACCCTCTGTCTCTGGTCACCACTGACCCTCTTGTGGGCCTGTCACAGCACCCCTCTGCTGTTCCCTCTGGAATGGCCCCACCGCCAGCCCCTGAGCCATATGGGCGGGGGAGGATGTCCAGCCTGGGCAAAATGTGAAGTCCCCACAGCCTTGGGCTCTCTCCACCTTCAGGGGCCTCTAGCTCCAGGAGCCACCCCAAGCTCCTTCCTCCCTGACTGAGAGGCCGCACACTGCACAAGGGGCTGTGAACATTCAGGCTTCAGCTTCTCCAGATATAAAACAAAGGGCCAGGACATGATTTTCTCTTAAGTCTCTTTGAGACCTGACACTCAGCAGGTTCGCAAGTCACTGCTTGATTTCACCACCCTCGGCAGAGACCCCAGGGATCGGGGTCCTGCTCTCTGCAGTCAGAAAGCAGTTGGCGGTGTCAGTGAGCTCATATGACAAGCTGTAACACTGATGGGTCCAGCTGTGGAGCATGCGGGGACCTCAGCCTGTCAGGGTGGGGATGAGGGAAAGGAAGCAGCTGAGGCCAGGGCTGGGAGCTGGCTGGGCTGAGGGGCTGGCATCCCATGGGGAGCCAGAGGATGGACAGTGGTGTGTCCTGGGGGCATTGACTCATATAAGCTTGTTTGGAAAGTCCAGTGGGAGCCCAGGCAGCAGGAGTGACAGTCTTGCTAGCTGCCGCATGAGCAGCACATTGTGGTTCTAAGTGGAGCTGGTCCCCGGGGTCAAGGCCCACTGGGTTCTCCAACACTGGGTTAGCTGCTTCCCAGGGCTGTAAGTGAGTGGGGCTCCAGCACTGGGGAAGTGCCACAACCCTGCCCAAAGGCTACTTGTAGCAATCAGAAGGACCCAGGTGCTAGGGATCTCCAGACGCACCACATCCCAGCCTTGCAGTGGACAGGCTGACTCCAGACCACTGACCAGTGGGGCATGTGAAATGGCTCTTCTGGGGTCTACCTTGCCTGGGGCCTGGGCAAAGCTAAGGCAGCAGCTTTGGGGTCAGTTTCTGTGCTTAGGAGGGGCCAGAGGACCACACCAGTCATTACATGAGCCTTGTTGTTTAACCCAACAGCATCTTCCTAGTGGGCATTTAGGCCAGGCAGTGGGTGGGAGGCCACCAAAGGGGGCCATCTGCTTCCCTAGCCCAGGCCAGTACTGGGCAGAGAGAAGTCCCTTGCTTTCAGGAAAAAAAAAAAAACACACACACACACACATCTAGATCTGGTCTAAGAAATTGACAGGGTTGATGGTAAGTGCTGATTCCCTGAGCCTTCAGACTTGGGGGAGGTGGCACATGGGGGCTTTCTGTAATCCGTCCCTGATGGCTTAGATGGTGGGGCAGATCTTTCAGGAGCAAAAGATGACCTTGAGGAAATGTGGATTCTGTCAAAGACAGAGAAAAATAATTTCCCTTCCTCAAACTGCTGTCAGTCAGCCTCGGCACCAGAGTGGTTGAGGGAAAGTGCCTGCCGCTGTAACCTCCCACCTCAGGAGGCTGCAGCATTCAACTGCGTGATAAGAAATTGCCAGGCACTTTCTAATTACAATTATCATCATCGTGGATGTCTCTCTTAATTACTTTCTTATAATTAGCTGTTGATTTTTTCCTCTGCATGTGTGTACTTTGCAGATTTGCTGACATTTGAGCGCCCCAAAATAGGGATATTTGGGGAGGACGGCAGAAAGGTGGGGGGGAAAAGTGAGAAGGGACCTTCTTTTCAGGCAGGCTGATACATTTTGGGGCCTTTGCAGAAGGAAACTGGGGAAAGCAGAAGATGCAAGGACAGGTTATTTCCTAAGCAGATGGAGAAAGAGCAGGGGTGTGGATTTAGGAGCTGAGGTTTGCGGAGGTCTCTGTTGTTAAACATTGGAGGAAATGTTCTCGAAAAGCCAACGACGTTACCACTTCTCCAGCTTGGGTTTCATTTTAGGAAATGAGGCTGGGGATGAAATGTACTCTTGTAGGATCCATTCTGGAGTTAATTAAATGACTCAGGTCAGGTGTAGCTTGATTTTCCCCCAAGCCAGTGATGCGTTGTGAGCATCCCTGGGCACCAGGGAGTTGTGACAAAATGGATTATGCTCCTTGACCAGATGGTTGGTTTTCACTGTTGTTCTGATTCTTCCTCTCTCTCCTCATGTCCCCTCAGCCCTGTGTACAGAGGAGTGTGTGCACGGCCGCTGCGTTTCCCCGGACACCTGCCACTGCGAGCCTGGCTGGGGAGGGCCCGACTGCTCTAGCGGTGAGTCTGGGGTTTGGGGGTCAGGAGGACCCCTGGCTCTGACTTGCTAGGGGGGTGGGTTGTGGTGTGTGCATGCTACATTTTTGTGTTGTGCTGGGGCGACTTGGGATGGGCTGCCTGAGCCTGTCTGAACATCAGGGAGGAGGTGTACCTGCAGTTAAAACCTGGTGGCACTTGAGAGATGATTTGTAGGGGTCTGTGGGGGCATTGTGTGTTGTATGTTTATGGAATTGTGCGGTCATCTGGAGAACTGTGACTTTTGATGGAACACCTGTAGATATGGGCTTTGGTGGTTGATGTGAAATTGACACAGTGCCCAGGAGTACACACTGAGGAGGTCGCCGTCGTCTAGCCCTGGTCCCCAGGTTCGCTGCTCCAAAAGCTCGGTTTTGTGGGTGCCCACAGAGGCTCAGGGGAACTGATTTATGAGACTGGTGGACATTTGGGATATCTCTGTGTCCCCAAAATTAGAACAGGACACTCGTGAGGGTAGGTCCTTGTGTTCCTACATTTTTGTGGGTAGATGGTTCACCTTTTCCGGGGAAGACTTCCTACTGAACTTGCGGTGATGTGGATGCTCTGGGGGCTGGCCCAGTAACCCACAGTGGCATGGTGCATTGTCTCTACTGTGGGGCTGGCCACCAAGAGGGTGCGGCTTACCTGGCAGCTGTTCAGGGAATTCTCTGCCAAGAACACAGATGAAAATGAATCCTCCTTCCCCTCTGGTTTATTGCCCCCAAATATTTGCGGATGACCACCTATCCACTGGCACATTATGCAGTCAAGGGTTGGTTAATATCTCGGTCTTATTTGGTTTTCACAGAGGCCTTGACTAAGGCTGAAGCCCAAATTTCTTCCTGCTTTGAGTTGGAGTAGAGTCTTCTTGGTGACCTGATTAGATAAGATAGCCAGTGGCTCCACTAGGCATCTAAGCCCTATTATTTGTCCATCTTGGGGAGCCACCTCCATGTTCCCCATCTGTTTTGTTTTGCGTAACTTGGCTTACAAGGAATCTTTAAGGAAGGAGTATCTGACTTGGATTAGGTCAGCCCTGCTGGGATGGGTCTGCCTGCTACTGCTGGATTATAATGCTGAGGGCAGCCTATTGGAGGTTGAAATACAACCTGGGTCCCCCGGGGCCCTGAGTGTATAGAAACCACTGATGAATGTCACTGTGCTTAGTGCTCGCTCTATATCTGACCACCATAGTCTTGAAAACTTGGAGAGGAGAATGTTGGGTCCATGTGGGCCCAGTGTGGTGTCACTGCCCTTTTCTACTCCCTCCGCTGTGGTGGAAACATCTAGTTATGCTTTTGTTTGTTTGTTTGTTTTCCCAAAGGCCTTGACTGGAGCCTCTCTGTCTATGCAGTGCATGAGGACATTCTGGCCAAAGGCAGTATGTGGTTTTGTTTTGAGTCTGGGTGATTCTCTTGGCTCAGGGAGTCCATGGTCTGTTTGCGGTATCCAAGAAACCCCGCAATGTGTTGGGACCTCCGGTGACCATAGTGGCCCCCTCCTTCCACTTGTTCTACTGCTTTGAGTGAGCCATGACTGGGAAACAGGGCCAGACAATGAAAGGTAAACTGAGGCACAGGTGAGCTAAATAAAGGAAAATGTCCAACCAGTCTTTCTGTCAACTTGAGCTGCAGAACACATTGGGTAAAATATCTGGGCTTTCCCCCACTTACCTGTGTTTTGTTTTGCGTAACTTGGCTTACAAGGAATCTTTGAGGAAGGAGTATCTGACTTGGAGTAGGTCAGTCCTGCTGGGATGGGTCTGCCTGCCACTGCTGGACTATAATGCTGAGGGCAGCCTATTAGTGGTTGAAATACAGCCTGGGTCCCCTGGGGCCCTGAGTGTATAGAAACCACCAATGAATGTAACTGTGTTTAGTGCTCGCTCTGTGCTCGGGACTGTACTGGGCCGTGGGGAGAGCCCTGGAGGGTCTTTTAGACATGGTCTGTATCTTTTCAGGGTTCTGGCCTAATGAAAGAGATGGAACAAAGGTGGCATTTGATTAATAGGACTAGGCAGTTTAGAGTATGACTTGCCCCCAGAGGGAATTTACCAAGCAAGCCAGGAAATAGACCTGTTATTTACAGCACAGAGCTAGACTGTCTGATTTAACGCCCCCACACCCCCGATTCAGTCACCAGACTTGGTGCTAAGCAACCCAAAAGCTCTTTCCTCTCAATTAAATACACCCTCATGGGTTGAAGAGCCATGAGTCATTGAGCTTTGAATCGACTCAAAGGCATGTGCTGTTGAACCCATGGGAAGTTCTAAAAGAGGTTCCAACCCTGTTTGGAATTCATAGATTCTCACCTTCAGTGTCATTCAGAGCATTGAATGTGTAGATGCTCTGCTAAGAGCTTTCTAGCCTCTGCTTGAATACTTCCACTGACAAGGAGCTCACTACCTCTTATGGAAGCTCATTCTCATTGTTGGAAAGTTTTCCCTTCTCTGCAGTGGAAACCTACCTTTTAGCTTCTACTGGTTGGTTCTTGCTCATAATAAAGTCCAGGGCAGGGTGGTGGATGACCATGATGCTCCTTGTCCCTGGAATTTCTTCCAAGGAGCTCACTGGACAAGATCACAGTCTGTGTCTATAGAAATGGTCATCTCAGAGCAGTTGATAATAGCCATTGAGGCTGCACAGAAGAAACCAGACACTCTCTAATGGGTCAACCCTTCAGGTATTAGAAGATAGTGATCATTTTCCTCCCCAGGTGTTTCTTCTCCAAGCTCCCTTGTTTCTCACATGATGTCGTCTGGACTACCTTTCCCATCTGGTTTCTCTCCATTGGCTGTGGCCTTTATTCCTCTTAAATGTTTACTCCTAGATCTGAGCACACAACTGCAAGCTTGGTGTGACCAGTATGGAAAAATGAGAGTGGAGATAGCTACTATATATTGAATTTTACTATGCACTGAGTGCTTTGTTTACTTATCTACTTGTTTAATTTTCACAACGCACTTATAGTATGGGAATTGTGATTTAGCCCCGTTTTACAAAGGAGCAAGTTGAAGCAGACAGAGGTTAAAGAACTTCCAGCAGACACACAGCTAGTCAATGCTACGTCTGGAACTATCACCCAAGCAAAAACCTATATCCTGAACCTGAACTCTTAATTATTATATTCTCCCTCCTTCTGGATGCTCAACCTCTGTTAATATAGCCCAATGTTGAAATTGATCTGTCATGAGAAAACATGGTTGTTCACAGGGAAATGTGAGCTCTGCTTAAAAGATGTGGCCCTGAGATATTGTGGAGATAGAGGAGTCAGCCATGGGGCACAAATTGATACCAGCTTTCCCCAAGTAATTTGAGCCGGCTTGCTACATGCTATTGGGGTCTGTCTGCCAGTGTGCTCTCTGCAGTGCCTTAGGGTCTTTGTGGGCCCGAATCTGTGGAGACAGGTATCTTGGTCCCACTTCAGTGTGGTCTCTGGAGATCACTGAATGGGGTCTGTCGTGTGACACCCTTTCAGAGAAGCTTTGGTTTTGTTTAATTGAAAGCATCGTTCTTGTTTGTTTTTTTCCTCTCTGGTTCTTAAAGTTATACCTGTTCATGTTAAAAAGAAAAATCAAACTGTAGCAAAAGTTAGACAAAAAAGGTTAACTCTCCACTCCGGAGATAACTACTGCTGGCATTTGGGTGCTTATCCTTCCTGCCATTCTTTTATACATTTGCACATTGAGCTGGATCTGGATATAACTTTTATTATTTAGATCAAAGATGTGTGCTAGTCTATAACTTGCTGTTTAAATTTAACTTTACGTCATGCACTCATTTTCTTGTCAATAAATGTGAATCTGCCTTAGATTCTTAATGGCCTTGCAGAATTTCATTCTATGGATTACTGCATGCATTTAACTAGTCCTTTGTTGATGGACATTGAGGTTGTTTCTGATTCTTCACTGTCATAGGCCCACCATCCTTTATCCAAGATCCGTGGGGCCTGTTGGCTTCAGAATTTATAATTTTTCAGAGTTTAGAAAGCATATGGTGAGTATGTTGTGTGTGACATATGCCCCCATGGGGTCTGGGCAGCACCCTGGGTGAAACAGTGGTATTTCTGAAGTGACATATGACTGATCACATCGAGTGACATAAAAACAATATATAACATCAAATCAGTTTCATGCAGATTTTGCCTCTAAATGGATTTTGGTGCTGAATTTTTTAAAACACGTTTTGGACTTTTTAGGGATTTCTGGATTGTGGCCCTGTGTAAAAATGCTGCAGTGATTCTTCTTATGCATATATCTTTGCCCACTTGTCCCAATTTCTTCTTAGGATAAATTCCTGGAAGTGGCAGGGAGGGTTACGAAGATCCATCATCTGACTGCCTGCCCCTACCCTGCCCTGCCCTTTGTGGCTGCCAAGGGATTTATGACTTTGACAGCAGTGAAGGGGATAAATCTAGTACTGGGGTGGGGGTGGGGACTTCTCATTCTTTTACTGACTTATAACCCCCTCGCTGATTTTTTTAAAGGCCTGGACTAATTTCTTTCTGCTCCATAAAGGAAGAGAGATGATACTGATTTGCCTGGTGGGCTGACACACCAACTATCAGATAATTCTGGGCTGTTAGATGGACCACTACGGGGAAATGGAGTGGCTGCCTGCCTGGTCATAAACTTCCATCCCATATAATAATGAAGAGTAAAAGGATGAAATGTCAGTTTATACTGAATAAAGACGACAGAGTGACTCTTATTAAATTGCACTAATCTCACAAGTGGAGATAAAAAGAAAAAAGTTTTCCTATATTGAATATCTAGTTTTTTAAAGTAATTAGGAATATTAAAGCACTGACAATGATTGAGATAGAAACATTATTCATAACTTTTATTTCCTCACTGGGCAATGATCCAGTATATTTCATTTATGAAATTTCAGCTGTACGGAGAAGGACGTGAGCCAATTCCTAAATTAAATATGCCCTGTTAACTTTTATAAATGATGCCCAATAATTAACTTGGAAATTTAAGCTTTCATTGTATGATTTAATTATTGTATTTCCTGGGTCCCGTTTCTCTGCCTCCCATCCCAGGGTGCTTTGCATTTTGGGTTCCAGGCTACAGAATGGCATTTTGTTTTTGGGCCTGTGCCTCCCCTCCAGAAGGCCTGGGGTAGAGATGAGGGAGAAGCCTGCTCCTCCGTTTCCCTCTATTTTCCACATTATTGTGTATTCCACCAAACTGGTCTTATCCACGCGCTTAGGACAAAGTGCAGGATAAGTCAAAGCCTGGTACACACTGTCCTGCCATCTTGCAGAATTGCTCCCCTACTCCCCAGTCACTGGGCACAAGACAGGACTACAGAGCAGGCCTGAGTGATGAAGGCAGCCAGAACCAAGCTGGGCCATCACCAGCTGTAGCTTCTGCCGAGTCCAGCATGTTCTCATCTTGAATGGTGTGTGGGACCCCAGGCCGACTTGGCTTTAAGCTATCTGCAGATTAAAATAGAATGTTAACCAGCTCAGAAATATGCCTACGCTCCTAAACAAGCTCAGGACCCTTGAGGTCAGTGCTTCTCAAACTAAGTGTTTGCTAAAATTTCTTTTTAAAAAAAGTCCTGGTAAAAGATACATAACATAAAATTACTCATTTTATATTTGATATTTATAATGTGCAGTTTGGTAACATTAGTACATTCACATTGTTGTGCAAACATCACCACCATCCATCTCCAGAACTTTTTCAGCTTCCCCAACTGAAACTCTGTCCTCACTGAACGCTAACTTCTGATTGCCCCCTTCCCTGGCCTTTGGCAACCAACAGTCTGCTTTCTGTCTCTCTGAATTTGACTACTGTGTGCTTCATATAATTGGAATCATACAGTATTTGTCCCTTTCCGACTGACTGATTTCACTTCGCATAATGTCCTCAAGGTTCATCTGTGCTATCACATGTGTCGGAATTTCCTCCCTTTTTTTTTTTTTTTTTTGAGAATGGAGTCTTGCTTTGTTGCCCAGGCTGGGGTGCAGTGCAATCTCGGTTCACTGCAACCTCTGCCTCCCAAGTTCAAGTGATTCTCCTGTCTCAGCCTTCTGAGTAGTAGCTGGGATTGCAGGCACATGCCACCAAGCCCAGCTAATTTTTGTATTTTTAGTAGAGACGGGATTTCACCATGTTGGCCAAGCTGGTCTTGAACTTCTGACCTGAAGTGATCCACTCACAGCCTCCCAAAGTGCTGGGATTACAGGCATAAGCCATCGCGCCTGGCCCCCTCATTTGGTTATGTCCTTTCCTGGTTTTGGTATTAGGGTGATGCTGGCTTTAGAATGAATTAGGAAGGGTTCCTTCTTTCTTTATCTTGTGGAATAGTGTCAAAAGGATTGGTACCAATTCTTCTTTGAATGTCTAGTAGAATTCTGCGATGACTCTGTCTGCTCCTGGAGTTTTTTTTGTTGGTAACTTTTCAATTACCATTTCAATCTCACTGCTTGTTATTTGTCTGTTCAGGGTATCTAATTCTTCCTGATTTAAGCTGGAAGGGTTGTAATTTTCCAGGAATTTATCCATCACTTCTAGGTTTTGTAGTTTATGTACATAAAAGTGGGTTCATAGTAGCCTTCCATGATCTTTTGTATTTCAGTGGTGTCAATTGTAATATCTCCTGTTGCATTTCTTAGTGAGGTTATTTGGATTTTCTCTCTTCTTTTCTTGGTTAATCTTGCTAATCTATCAATTTTATTTATCTTTTCAAAGAACCAGCTTTTTGTTACATTTTTGTTTGTATTTTTTATTGTTGTTGTTGTTTCAATTTCATTTAGTTATGCTCTGGTCTTGGCTATTTCCTTTCTTCTGCTGGGTTTGGATTTGGTTTGATCTTATTTCTCTAGTTCCTTGAGGTGTGACCTTAGGTTATTTATTTGTGCTCATTCAGACTTTTTGATGAAGGCGTTTAGGGCTATGAACTTTCCTCTTAGCACCGCCTTAGCTGTATCCCAGAGGTTTTAATAGGTTGTGTCATTATTTTCATTTGAAGAATTTTTAAATTTCCATCTTGATTTCATTTTTGACCCAATGCTCATTCAGGAGCAGGTTATTTAATGTTCATGTATTTACATGGTTTTGAAGGTTCCTTTTGGAGTTGATTTCCAGTTTTATTCCACTGTGGTCTGAAAGAGTGTTTAATATAATTTCAATTTTCTTAAATTGATTGAGGCTCATTTTATGGCCTATCATATGGCCTATCTTGCAGAAAGTTCCATGTGCTGCTGAATAGAATGTGTATTCTGTGGTTGTTGGATGAAATGTTCTGTATATACCTGTTAAGTCCATTTGTTCTAGGATGTAGTTTAAAGTCATGGTTTTTTTGTTGTTGTTGTTGACTTTCTGTCTTGATGACGTGTCTAGTGCTGTCAGTGGAGTATCGAAGTCCCCCACTATTATTGTGTTGCTGTCTATCTCATTTCTTAGGTCTATTAGTAATTGTTTTATAAATTTGGGAGCTCCAGTGTTAGGTGCGTATATGTTTAGGATTGTGATATTCTCCCGTTGGACAAGGCCTTTTACCATTGTATAATATGTCTCTTTGTCTCTCTTTGTCTCTCTTAACTGCTGTTGCTTTAAAGTTTGTTTTGTGTGATATAAGAATAGGTACCTGCTCGCTTTTGGTGTCCAGTTGCATGAAATGCCTTTTCCCACCCCTTTAAGTGTATGTGAGTCCTTAGGTGTTAGATGAGTCTCCTGAAGGCAGCAGATAGTTGGTTGGTGAGTTGGTATCCATTCTGCGGTTCTGTATTTTTTAAGTGGAGCATATAGGCCATTTACATTCAATGTTAGTATTGAAATGTGAGGTACCATTGCATTCCTCCTCTTCTTTATTGCCGGTGTACTTTGATTTTGATTTTGTTTTTGCTTTTTAACTTGTGTTTTTGTTTTATAGGTCCTGTGTGATTTATGCTTTAAAGAGGTTGTGTTTTGATGTGTTTCCAGAATTTGTTTTGAGATTTAGAGCTCCTTTTAGCAGTTCTTATAGTGGTGGCTTGGTAATGGCGAATTCTCTCAGCATTTGTTTGTCTGAAAACAACTGTATCTTTCCTTCATATATGATGCTTAGTTTTGCTGGATACAAAATTCTTGACTGATAATTGTTTTGTTTGAGGAGGCTGAAGATGGGTCCCCAATCCCTTCTAGCTTGTAGGGTTTCTGCTGAGAAATCTGCTGTTAACTTGACAGGTTTTCCTTCATAGGTTACCTGGTGCTTCTTTCTCACAGCTCTTAAGATTCTTTCCTTTGTCTTAACTTTGGATAACCTGATGACAATGTGGCCAGGTGAAGGTCTTTTTGCGATGAATTTTCCAGGTGTTCTTTCTGCTTCTTGTATTTGGATGTCTAGGTCTCTCACAAGGCCAGGGAAGTTTTTGTTGATTATTCCCCCAAATATATTTTCTTGAGTTTTAGAATTCTCTTCTTCCTTGGGAACATGGATTATTCTTAGATTTGGTCATTTAACGTAATCCCAGACTTCCTGGAGGCTTTGTTCATATTTTCTTTCTTTCTTTTTTTTTTTTTTTTTTTTTTTTGTCTTTGTTGGATTGGGTTAATTTAAAGACCTCGTCTTTGAGCTCTAAATTTCTTTCTTCTACTTGTCCGATTCTGCTGAGACTTTCCAGAGCATTTTGCATTTCTAAAAGTGTGTTCAAAGTTTCCTGAAGTTTTTATTGTGTTTTAAGTTATTTATTTCCTTAACTATTTCTCCGTTCACTTCTTGTATCATTTTTTCGATTTCCTTGCATTGGGCTTCACCTTTCTCTGGTCCCTCCTTGATTAGCTTAATAACCCCCTGAATTCTTTTTCAGGTAAATCAGGGATTTCTCCTTGGTTTGGATCCATTGCTGGTGAACTAGTGTGATTGTTCTGGGGGGTGAAGAACCTTGTTTTGTCATATTACCAGGGTTGGTTTTCTGGTTCTTTCTTATTTGGGTAAGCTCTGTCAGAGGGAAGGACTAGGGCTGAAAGCTGTTGTTCAGATTCTTTTGTCCCACAGGGTGTTCCCTTGATGCAGTACCCCCCCCCCCCCCCACTTTTCCTATCGATGTGGCTTCCTGTGAGCCAAACAGCAGGGACTGTTGCCTCTCATCTAGGTCTGGCCACCTGGTAAGTCTACCCAGCTCCGGGTTGGTACTGGGGGTTGTCTGCACAGAGTCCTGTGATGTAAACTGTCTGTGGTCTCTCAGCCGTGGATACCAGTGCCTGTTCCAGTGGAGGTGGCGGAGGGGGTGCAATGGATTCCATGAGGGTCCTTAACTTTTGTGGTTTAATGCTGTATTTTTGTGCTGGTTGGCCTCTTGCCAGGAGGTGGCGCTTTCCAGAAAGCATCAGCTATAGTAGTGTGGAGAGGGACTGGCAGTGGATGGGGCTGTAGAACTCCCAAAATTATATGTCCTTTGTCTTCTGCTACCAGGTTGGATAGGGAAGGACCATCAGGTGGGGGTGGGCCTAGGTGTGTCTGAGCTCAGACTTTCCTTGTGTGGGTCTCCCTGTGGCTGCTGTGGGAGATGGGGGTGAGTTTCCCAGGTTAATGGAGTTGTGTACCTAGGAGGATTATGGCTGCCTCTGCTGAGTCATGCAGGTTGTCAGGGAAGTGGGGGAAAGCCAGTAGTCACAGGCCTCACCCAGCTCCCATGCAAATCAAAGGGCCAGCCTCACTCCCACGGTGTGCCGACCCCGCCACCCCCCATCTTCCCGCAACAGCCCAGAGTCTGTTTCCAGGTGTAGGGCGAGACAGGCTTGAAAACTTGCCCAAGGCTATCTGCCTCCCAGCTGCAAAAGACATGGGCTTTAGTTCTTCCCCGCCTGTGAAGTCTGCACACCCCGATTCGATTTGCGCCCTCCCCCAAGTTATGGCCAGGAGGCTTCTCGCACCATCAAGTTGTTACAAACTTCTACTAGAGAATTCCTTCTCTCTGTGGAGTTTTACCCACTGCTCCTCTGTCCACACTCCTGATAGATCCCTGTGGTGCCAGGCAGGAATGGGCTGCTTGGGGACTCCCAAGCCTTTCTGCAGCCTCCTCTACCCCTGTGTAAAGTCAGAAACTTCTCCCACAAACAAACTTCAGCCTCTCCAGTGGGGGTGTATGTTCGGGAGAGGAGGATCTCCCTTTCCCACTTCCACAGTTGGGGCACTCACAGTATTTGGGGTGTCTCCCGGGTCCTGCAGGAGCAGTCTGCTTCCTTCAGAGGTTCCTCTCGGGATTGCTGGTTTGTTCTTGCAGTTGATCTGGAGCTAAAATTCACAATGTAAGCCGCCGTATTGTCTGGGGCTGCAATCTAGTCTTGCCTCCCATCTGCCATAATCCCCTAACCCTTTGCCCATTTTTTAATCAGATTGTTTTGTGTTGAGTTATAGGAGTTCTTTATATATTCTGGATATTAACTGCTTATTAGATACAGTCACGCACCACATAATGACGTTTGGGTAGGTGACTGACCACATATACGATAATAGTCAAACTAGATGGTGTAGCCTAGGTGTGAAGTAGGCTGTACCATCTAGGTTTGTGCAAGTATACTCTATGATGTTTGCGCAACAAAGTCGCCCACCAATGTATTTCTCAGAACATATCCCTATGGTTAAGCAACACGCGACCATACGTGATTTGCAGATATTTTCTCCCATTCTCTGAGTTCCCTTTTCACTATGTTGATAGTGTCCTTTTTAAACATTATTTTTATTTTTTAGAGACAACAACTTACTTTGTCACCCAGGCTGGAGTGCAGTAGCACAATCATAGCTCACTTCAGCCTTGATCTCCCAGGCTCAAGCAATCCTCTGGCTTCAGGCTCCTGAGTAGCTGGGACTACAGGCATGTGTCACCATGCTGGGCTAATTTTTTAAATTTTTTTCTTAGATACGGGATCTCACTATGTTGCCCAGGCTGTTCTCAAACTCCTGGCCTCAAGCAATGCTCCTACCTCAGCCAATTGATCATGTCTTTTGATATATAAAAGTTTTTTTAAAAATTTTGATGAAGTCCAATTTAACTATTTTTTCTTTTGTTGCCTGTACTTTTAATGTAATATGCAAGAAATCATTGCCAAATTCAATGTCATAACGCTTTCCCCCTGTGGTTTCTTCTGAGTTTTATAGGTGTGCTCCTACATGTAGGTCTTTGATCCATTTTGAGTGAATTTTTGTATAAAGGTTCAATTTCATTTTTTTGTATGTGCATATCCAGTTTCCCCAATACTATTTATTGAAAAGACTTTTGCTACAGACTCTTGAAGCTACAAAGTTTAAATTTTTTACCATGTAATGGCACATGAGTTACCTGATAGTTTAAGCATTTCCTTATGGTAAAACAAATACAAGTTTATAATAGAATGAAATGTGCAATTTGCATTTATTGAAAAATCAAAAAAATGATCTCGACCTTCATACCTTAAATGGGAAGCTTCTGGGGAGGCCTGGTGGTATAGCCCCAAAACCCATGACTACAGGTCAGACCAGGCACTGCGATTGGGGATTTCCAGAGATGTCAACCCTGCCAATTGCCTGATTTGGAAAGTACATCAGGGAGTGTCTCTGTCTCAGGGGCCCCTGGACACACTCTCGTGAAAATGGCAACACCACAGCCTGGTAGCCCAGGACACAGGGGGCAAAGCAAAGGTATAGGATGTGGGCCTGGGTCCCTGCTCCTGGCCTGGGACAGGTGAGGGGTCCCAAAAGGAGATGGGCAGGGCCAGATGGGGGTGTGTGTGGCCCACCACATGGGTCAGCTGAGAAGGGCCACTGCCAAAACTTTAGGGCTCCTCCCAGCAAGGGAGTAAGGAGAATGAATGTGAGAGGGGGAGGGAGGCGGGAAGAAAGAAACACGATGAGGGGCCACAATTTGGAGGAGGAAGGTGATGGCGATTTGTGCTCCCGCTGTGTGCAAATGCTTCACATAAACAGTCCCTCCCCACCCCCCACCTGTTTTTTTTTTTTCTTTTTTTTGTGACAGAGTCTTGCTCTGTCTTGTTGGAATACAGAATACAGTGGCATGATCTTGGCTCACTGCAACCTCTGCCTCCTGGGTTCAAGCAATTCTCCTTCCTCAGCCTCCCCAGTAGATGGGATTACAGGTACACGCCACCACACCTGGCTAATTTATATATATATATATATATATTTGTTGTTGTTGTTGTTGTTGTTGTTGTTTTTAGTAGAGATGGGGTTTTACCATGTTGGCCAGGCTGGTCTCGAACTCCTCACCTCGGGTGATCTGTGCCCCCCTCCCCTGTCCCTTAGCCTCCCAAGTGTTGGGATTATAGGTGTGAGCTACCACGCCTGGCCAACTGTCCCATTTTATCTGCCCAGCAGCCTGGGGAGGACATATGTGTTATTCTGTTCCACAAACGAAGAAATCAAAGCTCGGGCAGGTGGAGTCACTTCTGATATTCACCCAACTATAAAGCAGCAGATCTGGGATCAGAACCCAGAACGTGTATTCTTCCTTAGCTCCATGCTGCCCCTGAAGGGGTGGGAGTTGCCTTAGTTAGTTCAGGCTGCTGTAAAAAGAATCACGTAGACTGGGTGGCTTCCACGGAAATGTGTTTCTCACAGTTCTGGAGGCTCGGAAGTCCGAGACCAAGGTTATTGCTGACTCTGTTTCTGGCGACGACCTGCCTTCTCACGGTGTCTTCCAGAGTGGAGAAGGGGGTCATGTCCCTCATGTCTCTTCTTTATATCAGTGCCCTCTAAGGGGACTGCTTACCTCCCACAGACTCTACACAGGTTCCACCTCCACACAGCACTACACTGGGGATTAGGGTTTTGACATGAATTTAGGAGGGACTTGAACATTCAGTTCATAGCAGAAGTCCTCTGCCTTAACATACAGGAAAGCTGGTTTTGTTCCAGCTCTGCCCTGGGGGACCCTGGTCCTTTCCTCTCTGTGGGCCTCAGTTTTCTCATCTTTAAAGTGGGAAGGGCCATGCGTGGTGGCTCACACCTGTAATCCCAGCACTTTGGGAGGCTGAGGAAGGTGGATCACTTGAGGTGAGGAGTTCGAGACCAGCCTGGCCAACATGGTGAAACCGTGTCTCTACTAAAAATACAGAAATTAGCCGGGCATGGTGGCAGGTGCCTGTAGTCCCAGCTACTTGGGAGGCTAAGGCAGGAGAATCGCTTGAACCCAGGAGGCAGAGCTTGCAGTGAGCCGAGATTGTGCCACTGTTCTCCAGCCTGGATGACAGAGTGAGACTTCACCTAAAAAAAGAAAAAAGAAAGTGGGAAGGTGATCATGGCTATTTCCACTGCGACAGCTCATGATGTTTTATTTCTAAGGAGTCAAAGTCCAGGACTGGCTCACCTAATCCTAGGCCCCGGTGACTTCCCCGCTACTCCCTAGTAGAGGACATCTCCCGTCCCTGCTGCCCTGCTCATGGCCACCCTGATTCTCTCTTCATTCCCAGACCTGGAGAGGATGGGGAGGTAGGGAGGTGGGGCATGAGGGGGATGGGGCAGCCTTGTGATCACATCCTCGCCCCCTCCAGGTGGGAGCTCCTGCTGAGCCCTATGCTGTCCAGGCATGGCTCATGCGTGCAGTGGGTGTGCAGAGGGCGCTGTGCCAGCTGGGAGGCCGCAGTTCTCTTTCGAGTTGTTTATTCACTGCATTGAGCCGGCTGTCAAGGTTAAAGCAACTTCAGATGAATCACCACAAAGCAATTACACTCACTGTTCCTCGCGTGCAGCTCTGCTCAGCCCGCGGCCCCTCGCAGACCCGCCTGGGCCGCCTTCTGCTGGCATCTGGTGTGCCTGTGGGCCTCCCCGGGATGGTGGGCTCTGTGTCAGCCCCGCACACTGGGTCGCAGTCACCGTGATAAGGACAGAAGGGAGCTGTGTACTCAGCAGCAAATGCTTTTTCAAGGTTTATGAGTAAGAGGAGCTGCTATTCACCCTGGAATTCTAATTTTGAACAAAAGGAAATTCAATAGCCAGGACCACCGGCCTCATTGACTCAGTATTCTACATCCTTGACTTCCCCTTGGTGCACACATTTACTGAGCACTTCTCAAAGGCCAACACTGCCCTCCGCTGTGGCCTGCAGCCCCCCAGGACTCAGGGGCTGGGTGGTCTCTTACCTGTCTCATGGTCTCTTTCAGGCTGGAGCACGGGCTCCTCACAATTGGGTCTGTCCTCACACTTCATATCCCACGGCCTCAGACAGACCCAGCCCGGACAGTCACCAGATGTGGTGAACCCAGGGTTCAGGACTGAATTGGGGGTTTGGAGATGAGGAGAGCATAGCCTCCATCTTCCAAGAACTTTGAGCAGAAGCCAGAACCACCAGCACAGAGAGGAGGAGGGAGGAGGAGGCTGGAGAGGAAAGGCTCTGCTTTTATGGGAAGGGGACCTGGATGGCTTGGGAAAGCCAGCATGGGAGGGTGGTGGAAGGCAGGAGCCAGGTGTGTGCCGCAGTCCCCCTTTTAGAAAGAGAATCTGAGGCACAGAGAGGTTACATGATGGCCTGCGGTCCTGCATCTGGTGACTGTCAGGGCTGGGTCTGTCTGAGGCCATGGGGTCAGAAGTGTGAGGACAGACTCAATTGTGAGGAGCCTGTGCTCGAGCCTGAAAGAGACCATGAGACAGGTAAGAGACCGCCCAGCCCGAGTCCTGGGGGGCTGCAGGCCGCAGGGGAGGGACAGCAAGAACCTGGGTCTGCTGGCCTTGATGTCCATCTCTCCACCCTTGGCTGTCACATCCCCCAGCCTCTGCCGCCTCCTCTTTGAGATGTTGCTTCTTCTGGGAGCCAGAAGAGGGGTGAGTCTCCTCTCTCCCATGCTCCCTTTCTTTCACGGTGCCTCCCAGGAGAGATGGGAAAGGAGAAGAAGCAGGTGCTGGGGAACACTGCCCTCGTGGGAGGCCAGACCTTTGTCAGGATGAGGATCAGGCTAGGTAGGGGCAGCCCACGGAGACCCCAGAACACCGGCCCACAGGCAGCTGGTCCTCCTCACCCCATCTCTACCCTCCACCCACTCATACTCCTGTGATGCTGCTGCCGGGTAAATGCACCTGATAGCAATCACCTCAGTGCACCCCAAGAATGACCCTGTATGGCAGACACACCTGAATGTGTGTTCTGAGCTAGGGAATCTGAGAGTGGCCAACCTGGAGATTCGTTCCTTGTCTATGAGAAATATCTGAGCCGTCGGCCTGTTTGGTGGAACATTGGCTGTACAGGGATTGAGCCCTGAGTTTGGGTGGGGAGTGGGGAGGGCGGGGGTGGGGGTGGGGGAGGGAATGAAGGTCCCAGGTGGAGGTTGTTAGGGTGCTCAGTGGAAACATTATAGCAACTGCATGCCTTTTACAAGCAGTTGCGGTTCTTCTGCCCAGCCCTCCACTGGGCTCTCTGCATATAAGGCCCCCAGTAAAACCCCATGTCTCATTGGCTGTTTCTGGGTCTCTTCTGTGGCCTCTTGAACCTGGTGCCATCCCCACTGGAGTTGATAGGGGTTCAGCACAACAGATGCCCACCAGAAAAGGAGGGGAGACCTGAGAATCCTCATCTGTTCCCCCAAAAAGATCCCAGGCCCAGCTCTGTCCCCAGCTCCTGCCCTTCACAGGCAGGAAGGCAGGCAGGCCATGGGGCAGGGGACAGTGTGGGGCCACTGCTCTCCCCATCTTTGAGAAAGGGTAGCTCCCAGAGTTTCACCTCTTCCCTGCTGCCCACTGCCCCTCAGACCAGGGAAAATTTGGGGCCAGTCAGGGCCAGTCACATCTGAGCAGGAGGTAGGGGTGAGGCAGGGCCCTGGCATGTGTGGTTCCTCCTGAATTTTTGGACTTGAGAAAGCCAGAAACAGGGTAGCCTGGGGTCTGTGAGGGAACTGCGTGCTCGGGGGTGTTGGAGGTGGGGAGGGAGGTACGTTCTGCCTAACTCAGTTCCGGCCATCTGCTCCCTGAGAACAAAATTAATAAATAAATGACACACAGGGAGTCTCGAGAACTGGCAAGAGGGGAGCTGTGGAGATCCCGCCTCGAATGTGACAAAAACAGAATAGAGTGGCAGGAGCCCAACTGGCGTTGTTGCACGTGCTGGCAACCGGGTAGATACCCCTCCCCAGCCCCACACAGGCATGAAAAGGACCTGCACTTCTAGCTGCAGCCCCCGGGCAGGGTCTCGAGGAGCGGACTCACGAGCTGCACCCACCTGCTCCCACCAGCCTGCACGATGTGCCTAGAATTCTGAGGGGAAGGAGAGGGAGAAGGTGTATCTCATCCCGGCCAGAGAGGGGCCTGGTGACTGGGGAGCCCTGCCCCCAAGAAGGTCAGCACCAGTCAGCCCTGGCCCACCTGGCCCACTTGCGGGCCCCTGTAGACCTCCTTTCATCCTGACGCAGCCCCATAAGGTGGGGTTAGGGAGCCGAGGCCCGGGAAGTCTAGTCACCCTCCAAGGTCACTCAGCCGCTGCAAGTGTGAGCTCTCCACTGGGGCGTGTTTCCGCCACGATGCAGGGCTGTGCAGGAGGTGGCACTGAGGCTGACAGGGAAGGGGGCTGGGCTTTGCTCTTGCTTAGGCTTCTTTCCTAACTCGTCCAGTGCTTCCTCTACACATTGTCCTAGAGAAAGTAGTTCATTACTCTCATCCCCATCTTTCAGATGAGGAAATGGGCTCTAAGAGGTTCAGTACCTGACCCAAGGGTACTCATAAGCAGCAGGAGCAGGATTTGAACTCAGGCAGTCTGTCCCTGGAGACCACCCTTGAAACTCTGGTTGATGCCCTCTGCCTTCCCTCCCCAACCCCTCCCACACTTGGGAGGTGGGGAGGCTGCTGAAATGCCAACTGGGCCACACCCATGTCCCTGCTCCCTGTCGCCTGTTGGGAAGTGCTCATCTCCTTGGCCAGGGCTTCCTGGCCCCTCTGGATCTGGCACCTGCCTGGCTTTCAACCTCATCTCCCTCCCATCGTTCCCACCCTTGCCCTCTTTCACCCACTGACCCCTTGCTCTTCTGCTGTCAAAGCCCAGCACAGATGCCCCCCTGCTGTGAAGGTTCCCTGATTCCCAGGGGCCTCAACTCTGCACGTGGCCATGCGGTCCTTGCCGCCCTGGGTGGTTATGGTTTGATTGTGTTTGCCTCCCTCTCACCCCTATCCCCGAGACCTCTTCATGCAGGGCCCACGTCTTTCTTGTCTCTGTGACCTGGAGCCCCTCATGCCGCCTGGCACATGGAAGGCACTAAGCACAGCGTTACATGGAATCTGGTGGACTTGTTCTCCTGTTTTATCACGTCTTTTGTTCCTTCTGGAGGTGGAAGTGGGACTAGGGAAGATTATGGGGCTCTGGGTTGGATGCTTGAGAGAATTCAAAGCCATATCATGTGATCTTCCAATGCTTCCCACCTATGGGGAGTAGGGGGCCAGACACATGCCCCAAGAATTGCAATATGAGGCCAGGAGTCAAACTGGTCCTTCAGAGGAAGCAGAGATCATATCCAGTGGAGAGATGGGAACGATGCTAAAAACATGGTAGAAGCAGAGCTCAAAGAAGGATGAGATGTGAGGTTTCCGTCATCAGATACAGAAAGAGAGGGTGCTCCAGGCAGGCCCACCCACATAGCAAAGGTGCCAGTGCTAAGCAGGTCAGTGTGGTTGAAGCGGAGGCACCCAGAGGAGTGAGAGCCAGGCTGGACTGGTGGGCCAGGGCAGATGGCATGGTGCTCTCACACCAACAGCCCAAGGGGCTCTGGCGTTATTCTGTGGGCATGGGGAGCCCCTAAAGGCTTATTTTTCATCTACTCATTCTGCAGTGTTTCCTGGTGGGCAACCCTTTAACTCTTTCTTCTCCTAAGTAGCATGTGACCAGCTCTGGGCCTAGGTATGGGAAGAGAGGGGATGCTGAAGGCTTTGATCTGTCCTTTGAGCCCCGCCCAGTCCCTCTGGGCAACTGGGCAATGCTCTACTTCCTCCATCCCTGACTGGAGGCTACTGAAGAACATACGGCGGGCTATCTTGGCGTTGGGAAGGAAACAGATTGGATGGGGGGGAGATTGCTGTGATTAAGAGTTGGTGAATGGATCTGGGCAGAAGATGACCCACAGAGGCCAGGTTGGACATGTCCTGGCCTGATCCCTCTCTGCCTTTCCTGGTGCCGCCAGGGAGATATCCTGGTACAGCCTTACTGCCCCCTGACATCTCTGACTCCCAGCCTGCCTCTCAGGAGCAGCCATGCCCTCCACATCCAGTCCTCAGACCACGGCGTGGTCCCCAAGCAGGCAGTCACTGTTCAACAGTGCCACAGCAACAGAGGCAGTGGCAGAACTGGGGGATCTGTCACCCTCTAATAAGGAAAGCCCGTTCTGGCAGACTGGGTAAATGGCCTCAAATTGAATAATTAATAAAGTTATGAAAATATGTCTACTATATGGCCAGAATAATTCAGCCCAATTAGAAGCAGCTATTTCTCATAGTTATGCCACTTGGTATTTTTTTTTTTTTTTTTTTTTAACGAAGATCTTTAGTAACATGACAGGATTATCAGGTTTGGTTGCCTGCTTGAGAAGTTCTTTTGAGACAATCCTTCCAGATGAGGAACTTCATCCATCCATCCATCTATCCATCCATCTATCCATCCATCCATCCATTCATCCATTCATCCATCCAACCATCCATCCATCCATCCATCCATTCTGTCTACCAGTCCAACCATTCATCCCCTTGTCCAACTACGTATCATTCCATCCATCTGTCTATTCATCCATCCATCCCTTTATTTTTCCATCCATCTGTCCATCTATGCATATATCCATCTGTTTATTCATTCATCCACTCATTCAACAGACATTTCTTAAACCCTTTCCATGTGCCAGACACTATGCTAGGTTCTGGGCATATGGAGATGAATAAGGTCCTGCCCTTGCCCTGAGAGGCCCCAAGGACCTCTCAGCCCAGGCTAGTGACCTTTGAGTCACAGAAGCTCTTGTTCCTGTTCCTCTTCAGAGGTCCTGCCAAATATCATTTTTGCCCTTCGTCTCATTCCCTTTATTTCATGGATACATACGTAGCTATTCGGACTTAAACTTAGCCTTGACCTAGGTAATGGATTCCTTCCCAAGGTGGCTTAGCCCATTCTCCTGTATTTGAGAGCTCAGGGATCTGCTTGCTTCAACACACCCACTGTTCTGGGTCCCGACCTTTTCTCTGAACCATCAGTGGCTGTGGGATCTGGCTTCACTCTGTCCCCTGTCTTCAATGTGATCTGGGGCAAGACATTTACTTTCTCTTGGCCCATCTTTAAAATATGAAGGATCACTGTGCTGCTGTAAGCTCAAAGGAATGGTGAGAGTCCAGAGGCTTGGGGGCACCTGTTGGAGATCCAGTCTGCTGTCCGGAACACAGGACATTAGTTGAATTCTGAGTTAAATCAACTCATACTTTACAGGCATCCTGCAGGAAATCCTTCCGTAAAGCCAGTACTCTTTTTGCAATGAAAATATCCTGCTTCTGATTTATCTGCTGGACATTGGAACTTTTCTCATCGCACAGCAAAACCGTATCATTAAGTCTCCATAGAGCCCTTGCTGTAAGCCCAGATCTGTGCTGGCCTAATCTGATAGAATTCTCTAGTGAGTATCTTACAGTCACCAAACATTTATTAGGGGCCTGATATATTCAGGGGATGCAGAAAGACCTTGTCCCAGAGGGCCTCTCTAACATGGATTTCCTTTTCCTTCATTGTGTATCAGAATGTCAGAGCTAGCAAAGGCCTTCTGACACCCTAAACGAAGTAAAATGGCAAGCTGTAGGTTGGGAGAAGATATTTGCAATATCTGCAATCTGTAAGGATTAATATCCAGAATGTATTTTTTAATCCTACAAATTGATAAGATTAAACCCAATTCAAACACTGGTGAAGAACATAAACATGTACTTAGCATACTTAGCATGCATATTTTGATGGGCAATAAGTGTATGGAAAGATGCTCACCTCAGTAGGAATCAAGGATATGCAAATTAAAACTAAGATGCCACCCTATGACCCCCAACAGATTGAGTAAAACCAGTTCCTGATAATACCAAGGGTTAGTAAGGACACAGGGAGATGGATACTCTCATATGATACTGGTGAGAGAGTGACTTGGCAGTACCATGTTAGGGAGCAGTTTGGTACCTTTAAATAAAGTTGGAGATAATACCAACCCCAGAATGCCATGCATCTCAAATCTTTTTTCTACCACAACCTAGATTCATAAATTCATTTCATGTCATGTCCCAGCACGTATGTTTTCACACACTGATATTTTAAGATCTCTTCTATTTAACTTTTAGAAATGGTAATCATGGCCCATTATATTGATTTCATGACTCTCCTCTGGGTTACAACTGCAGTTTGAAAACCTCTGCTCCAGAGAGCCTCTCCAACAGGCGCAAGCCTGCATTATTGTTCATAATGGTGAAAAGCTACAGGTCCCTCAAGAGGGAAGTGGATACATTGTAATATATTCATACAATGGAGTCTCCACAGCAGTTAAAATGAACGAACTAGCGCCGTACCTGTCTACTTGGATGAATCTCAAATATATCATATTGAGTGAAAAAAGCAAGTTGCAGAGGGCTTCATACATACCATATGGTATCATTTATTTAAGTGTAAAAGCATGCAAAATAATGAGTATGTTATTTATCGGTCCGTTCATATTGTAATAAAAATACAAATACAGACATAGAAAGGATCCACACCAAACCAAAGTCAGGCTCAGGTTACCCTTGGGGAAGGAGAGGATGGGCTAGGGAGGGATACCCAAGGAATTTCAACCGGGTAATGTTTTTTATCTAGAATGAAAACATCTATAGCAGGACTGGAGGATGTTAAGATCTGTTTGATGGATACGCTATGGTTGTTTTAATTTTATTTAAACTTTACAGAATACCTGAAACAGTCCATATGCAAAAGAAAAGTCCTTTGACACCTCTTTATCCACCTGTCCAGCACCCAAGCTCATGTGGGGGAAAACACGTTGGCTTGTCCTAAACTCAGGTGTTCACTCAATGTAGTTCAACAATATTTATTGAGCACCCACTATGGGTCTGACAATACCAGGTGTGAGGTGTGGGGTGGGCAGCAAGGAAGGGGAGGTATTACCAGTGAAAATTGGGAGCTCAGCAGGGGAATAGGCTGCCCACCCACCTCTGGCATAGAAAGCAGGTAAACATTCAGGCTGCCCACCCACCTCTGCCATAGAAAGCAGGTAAACATTCATGCCACAAAGAGGAGCCCAAGTTCACCCGGTGTCTCCCTGGGGAACCAGAAAAGGCTCCCTGGAGGAGGTGAGGACTATGATGGGCATTGAAAAATGGATAGAGAGTGATCTGTTAAACCCTGGAAAGGAGATGGGAAGGAAGAGACGATGGAGCAGCTCAGGACTGTACGCTGAAGCACTGTGGCTAAGATGGGGAAATGCTCCCCGGATGGCAGTGCCCAGGAGGAGATAAGATTAATGGAGTGAAGAGGTGGGTCTAATTCATGACACGGAGCTTAGGAGTGCTGGGCTCCCGGAAGCTGCGGGAGATTGGAGACAGCCTGCCCACATGGACGGGCACAGGCTCTCAGGGACAGCCCCTTCCACCTCCCATCCTCAGCAAGGGCTCCAGCAGGGAAGAGGGAGGGTGTGATTCTGCTCAGATCCTAGACTTCAGATTTATTTGACCAGCTCCCAATAAATTCCTCAAGCCAAAGGCCTCGCCATTCATCTCAGGCTGGCGAGGCGGAGGTGGGGGTGCACTGCAAAGGAAGTGTCTGTCTTAGATTGCTTGGGGACATGGCCACATGTCTTGCTGGGAGGCCAGCCCCTAAATCCTCTTCGGACTTGTTCCCTTCCTAGTAAATCTGAATAGTTTAAAATAACTCCTTCTGACCTTGAGGCTGGTGCCAACTATCTGCCATCCATCAGCCCTGGCTGATTTCTTATTAAGGTTCTGCTGTTCCCTTGCAAAAGTTGCCACCTTAAATCAAAGGGCCCGTAGGGCAAGGGAGAGACCAGGGCCCTGCAGACAGTGGGGCAACAGCAAGTCAGGAAGATGAGGTTCTAGTGCAGCTGCTGGAGTGGACCAGGCAACCTTCCTGGGCCCTGACCCTACAGTTTTCATGAGGGCCTATGGGTGATAGTCGTCCAAGCTCTGCAAAGCTAGAAAAGGCTGCCTAGGGAGGAGCTCAGAAGAGACTGGCTTCCCAAGCTTTTCTAAAAGGCAGCAGGGAGAAGACTCAGGTAAAGTGGACTTGTAGCACTGATTACATTCATTCATTCGCTCACTCACTTAGGAATACCTGTCACTTATTTAATAAATCTGTATCAGATGCCTACCGGGGATGCTGGGGATTCCGCAGTGAACAGCACAGAGAAGGTGCATGTTTTCATGGATATTGCCCTTCAGTAACAAACATAATTAACAAGAATATAAGTAAAGACGGTAATTTCAATTGCTGATAAATGCTAAGAAGAAAATAAAAGGGAGTGACGGGTTAGAGTGTGTGAGGTGGGGTGGTCAGGGAAGGTCATGGGAGCTCATGGGAGGATTTGAGCCAAGACTTGAATGCAGGAAGGAGTCACCAGGCCAAAAACTAGGGGAGTTGTGTGTTCATCAGCCCTCATTCTTGGTCTGTTTTTGATTCAGTAGAACAAAGTTTGTTTTACACTCCGGGGACAATTGCCAGGCTCTGCAGAGGATTTATAAATGGATGAACATGTACCTGCTCACACAATGCCTTCTATCTAGTGGATGTGATCATGCACCACGCAAGGAACTATAGGGCAGGGCAGCTGGGGATGAAGGCATCTTGCTGAAAGCTCAGAGAAGGCACAGGCCCCTTCCCGCCTGGATGAGCAGGGAAGGGGTCCTGGAGAGCAGAGTGCCGGAAGGGAGTCAGTCCTCTGGCAGGAGCTGTGGGCTCTGTGAGCAGTGCCTGGGTCCCAGTGGTGCTGATTTATTCTGTCAGATGCTGGTGCTGGGTGGGCATGTGTGTCCTATTAATTACTGGAGTGAACGGAGTTGTTTCTTGGAGAAATGCAGATGACACATATTGCCCCATCAGCAAAAGAACTATGTGCAGGGAGGGATGCGGAGTTGGAACCAGCTTTCTTTTAATAATTGGCAGCAGATGAATGGCATGGATTTTTTTTCCTTACTGTCGCTGCTGCCAAAGGAAATCACTGAGGTTTCCCCTCTTTTGTGCACTGCGTGTCTCCTGGCTCCAGGTCACAGCCCCAACTGGGAACCTGAGCCCCAGATGGTACAGATCATGAGAAATGACAGATCCCCGATGCAGCTGCAGGGCCTCTCTGGGGAGAGCACACACCACACAGGCCGGTCTGCTGTTGAAATGAGCAATTCTCTTTCATAAGTCAATACAATTTGCTTAGCAAATAAAGATTAGCAGGGCCACCTTCTCCGCGTTTGCTCTCAGCTCTAAACTTCTCGACATGGGTCACAGCCAAGGGTTGCAGGGAACAACCGAGAAATACAGTGGCTTCCCATGCACCTTGGAAACTGATTGGCTGATGACCTCAGAGGCTGGCACTGCACTCCACGGTGGAGACTCTTGGAGGGCAGACTCCAGGCTAGGCACTGCAGAGACAATGTCAGCTCTTTCCCTCAAGGAGCGTAGAGTCTAGGAGAGAGAGACAGGCACAGTCATCAGGGCCTGAAGATGATGTAAGTGTTATCCTATTCCTGTGTACAGGGCAGGAGGTGAGGGCAGGGAGGGAGAGGACAGTTCTATAAGGTGGACCTTGGGTGGAGCTTTTATCTCATTCTTTATGCCCATACAATGCTTGGCACAGAACAGGCGTGAAATAGAATGAAGAATATGGGACAACAGTCTCTAAGTCCCCCAGGATATGCCACAGCTGAAATGAATCAAAGCCATCTTCTAGTTCTTGAGAGGTGGGGAGATTAAACTAATGCATAGTTTTCTCTCGATTCCATGTTTTCCCCTTTAATATCTTCCTATAACCTTTGGTTTCTACAACTGCTTGACTACACTAAAGTCTAGAGGAAGAGATGAATACTATGAAGCACTTACTATGGTGGTGGGCTCTGGGCTGGGTGTTCACAGACATTGGCCTCATTTAATCCCCCCACTTCCTCGACAGCCTTGCAAATTATTCCCGTTCCACAGATGATGAGACTGAGAGGTGATATAGTCAAGGCCTCCCAGCTGCTGGAGGGTGGGGAGGCAGATTAATTTGAAAGAGCATGCCTGCGTTAGATGATGTTCACCTTAGCCCAGTATTACCTATCTATCTCTGCAGATTTGGTAAATGGTGTTTTACAAAGATACCCCCCCACCATCACTACCAGAGCCAGCCGCTTGTAGAATACACGGTTACAGACCCCTCAACTAGCAATCGTTGAACATCATTTTTGCTTGCTAATTGGTGATCCCATAAGGCTTAATGCTTAATGCTTTCCTGCCAAACTGGTCCTGGTTGTCACGTGGACACCCGCCACCTAGCCAGGACAGGCTTGGGCAGTTGGCCTTTGGTTGGAGATGTGTTAAAGTGAGGCAGGTAATGCCCAGGTCAGGTGTGCCTTGGAAATTTCCAGAACCCACCTCTCTGGCTGCTCACTGCAAGCTCTGATTGAAGGGGCAACTGAGCCTGACACAGTTTTCTCAGCTCCCAGACTGTTTCTAAAACCAACATCTCCAAAGATTAAAGCTGGGCTTCCCCAGCCCTCATTGCCTGTGGGGCAACCTCAGGGCCAACCCTCTGGGTGAGCAGACTACCACCCCAGAGCCCAGACAGAGATATTTTCACTCCAGTCTTTTCCTGATTGTCCTCCCCAGGCTGCTGAGGTCATTTCCCTTGGGCTGGAGAAAAGGGAAAGAGGAGCCTAGGCCACTCCCTAATTAAACCAGTTTTCTCAGAGCAGTGGTCAGCAAGCTATGGTCCATGGGCCAAATCTATTCCATTGCCTGCTCTTATAAATAAAGTTTTATTGGAATACAACCATGCCCATTCATTTCTGGATTGCCTGTGACTGCTTTCTCACTGTAACAGCAGAATTGAGTAGTGGTGACAGGGACTGTCTTGCCCAAAAGACAGAAAATATTTATTATCTGGCCCTTTATAGAAGAACTTTGCCAATTTCTACTTTAGAACAGTAGCATTTTTTCATCCCAGTGCTTTTCTATGAAAAATATTAAATGCCTTAAAGACAGGATCGCAAACCTTTCCATCACCTAGGATAATACTATAATAATAGAAGCAGTAGCAGTCTGGGCTAAATGCTGACCCTGTGGCAGTTAAGAGCACAGGTTCTGGAGGCAGGATGGTCCTATCCCAGCATCACCAACTGTGGGACCTTGGGCAAGGCATATGACCTTCTGTACCTCAATCTGTCCTTCTATAAAATGGAGATAACAGTACCTTCTTTACAGGGTTTCTGTGTGGGTTAGATAAGGTGTTACACATAAAGCACTTAGACGGTGCCTTGACAAAGTATTCAGTCCATGCTGGTTTACTCATTTGATCCTCATAGCAAATCGCTATTCCTTACTTCATGGCAGGTACAGGCACCTGCCCATCCAAACCCTTGGTATTCAAATTCAGAAAGAGAAAAGCATCGCATATAAAGTTGCAGATTAATCACTCACTGTGACAACTTCCTTCCCCCCCCTTTCTGAGCTCAGGACCAAACAGACTTGGACGGTGAGGGATATTTGCCCTTGTGGCCTCTAAGTACTTTTTTGCAGTTACTTTTAATGGCAAAACTGCAATTACTTTTGCACCATCCTACTAGATACCATTATCATTCCCATTTTGCAGATGCGGAAGCTGTGGCTGAGAGAGGGTAAGGAGCCATGAGATGCAGGACTCAGTCCAGACCGTCTGACCCAGGAGTACCCAGTGACCAAGCACACTGCCACTCCCTGGTGTCTCACCACTGTGTCCCTGGCTCATAGGAGGGGCCCATGTTCGATGAGTGAATTTGTGAGTGAGGGGCACCCAAGAGCAGACAGACACTGTTTTTCACCCATGTATTGTGCCTCATTACCACAGAGGTTATTGTGCCTCATGCATTGTCACCAGGGTAGGGGACTTTGCACTACTGGCTACCCACTCTCCGCCATGACCAGCACCCTCATTTCAGGATGACCTCCCCTGATTCAGTCACCTGAAGAACAGAGCAGCAGCAACCAGCCTCTTCCATTCTGGAGCCCATGACAATGGCCTGATGGGAGAGGCTTGGACAGTGGGCCATGAAAGACAAGCGCCAAGTGGAAAGAGCCCTGGCTTAGAATTGGGACCCCTGGGGTTTAATCCCAGCTCTGCCACTAACTTGCTTTGTGATTTCAGGCCAGTCACTTCCTTTCTCTGGGCCTCAACTTTCTCATTTTTCAAATTAGAGTATTAGATTTTACTAGATCAATGGTTTTTAATGGGGGGGTAGGTGTCCCCCCAGAGGACACTTGGCAACGCCTGGAGACGTTTTTGGTTGCCACAGTTATGGAGAAAGAGCAGTGTTGGTGTGTGGTGGGTAGTACACTCTGGTAGTAGCCAGGGTTGCTGCTAAGCATCCTGCAGTGTGCAGGACAGCCCACACAACAATTATCCCACTTCAAATGTCGGCAGTGCCACTGTAGAGAAACCCTATATCTATATCCAGCTCCAAATTCCTATTCTTCATTTGCTCATAAAACATTTATTAAGTACCTACTATGCGCCAGGCAGTGCACAGGACAGGCTCCCTGTCCTATTGGGGCTCACAGTTTATAAGAATAATGATAATAAGAGTTAATATGGGCTGACTGCTAACTATATATTAATACCAGGGTTGGTTTTTTTTTTTCCATGAACTAGCTTACTTGATCCTCAACAACCCTTAAAAATTATTATACTCCCATTTTACTGATGAGAAAACTGAGGCTCAGCAAAGTAAAGCATTTGGCTTCAGGCCACATGGCTAGTAAGTGGTGGCATCAGTATTTTTACTCCAGAACCCATGCTCCTAACCATACATGCCCTCGACTGCCCTGAAGCAAGGCCTGAAGTCCTTGCCAGTCACACCAGAGGAAATGAACTTGGAATGCTTAGCCCTGCTGTCTCTTTATCATGCAAACCGTTTAGCAAACTGGAAAAGGGCCTCATGACTATAAACCAGCCAGTAATGACCTGACAGGCAAAGGGGGCTGGAGAAGTGTTAGGGCCACAGAGACATTAATCTGCTTCCAGCCACTGCTGCTAGCAAGACGTTTGTTAGCACGGTTATGGGAGCCATAAAAGGCTATTTGATGGCATTCCTCCCTATAGTGGGAGCCTCAGTGAGCAGAAAGGAGCTTCCCAGGGCTCAGGTGTTGTAGGTCTGGTTGGCCAAAGGCAAAGGGTCCCACCTGCCACAGGTAGGATGCTGCAGGGAAAGAATGTGAGGCTGCAGCAGGAGAGCTGGATTCTGGTCCCTTTTATGATCCAAAAACAGCTTTAAGTCCTCCAGCAAGTCCTGTAATTGCTGTGGGCCTCATTTTCTCCATCTGTAAAGTGGAAACAGTAATGTTCATTTTTCGGGGGCTGTCCTGAGGCTCTAATAAGGTGACAGATATAGACAGCGGATAGGAATGCATTTTGCTGAGGTCTTAGGCATCATTACTATTGGTGGCCACTGTGGGGGCAATAATAACTGCAGTAGCAACGTACAGGGATTTAGTCAAACATTAGACCAGAGACTGTCTCTGAGGTGTCATCAAACATTAGACCTGGGCGAAGCTTCATAAATCCATCTAGTTCATTGTGTAAGTAATAGCTTTCATTCATCCTGCACTTCTGGTGCACCAGACCCCGTTCTAAGCACTTTATCTGTATTAACTCATTGAATCCTCACACCAAACCTCTGAGTTAGGGATGAATATGATGCCCATTTTACAGATGAGACAACTGAAACCCAGAAAGATAGCAAGGTGGTGCAGCTGGGCACAGACAGATTGGCTCCACCTGTGACCACACTCCACCCTCACACAGAGGAGAACTGGAATCAATTGTGGGCGGCAGGCAGATGGTGCCTCTCCTTTCTGGGGGTCTCTACTCTCTCCTGATTGCTGGGGCTACAGAGCATCATCTGACCCCATCCTCCCTGCAGCAAAAGGGAAACAAAATGGTTTGTTTCTGTGGGGCTTGAATTTTGGGATGACTCCAAGCCTCAGCCCAGTGGGCTGATCAGGGAGGTGCATTAAGGAGGCAGGGCTCAGCCCTCTGGCTGGCTTCCAGAGACCTCCCAGTCCCACTAGGGGTGAGGCAAGGAGATGGCAGGGTCTTGCGGCCGTGGAGTTTGGTGTGACCACAGTGTAGCAGGTGCGTTTCAGACACACCCGTAGTGAGCAGGGTCTTCAGTTGGACGCAGGCCACTAGCACAGTACAGGGGGGCCCCACCGCAGATAGACCCAGGGCCGGCAGCCAGGGAGGACAGCTTGGTGCTCGGTTATAATGTGGTCTTCCAGGTTTTGCACAACATGCTGATGTTTGTTGTTTTTAAAATTATCATTGAAATAGCCACATAAAAATTTAAAATTCCTATAGATTTCCCCTGGGCTTCCAGCAATCCTAGAGAAACACTGCCTTAGATGGATCCCAGCATGCCAGCAGTGGGGAGGTGGTGGGGAGGGAGGTCAGCAACCATCTGGGGTGCTCTGATGTTGGTGCTGGGACCCTAAGATCCATGCCCCCCCCCCCCACCCTGAGCCCCTGGCGTCTCTCGGCCTCCTCTCGCCTCCCCTGCTTCTGCCCTCAGGGAAATGTCCTGGCACCCTGCTCATGATCTTGTTCCTGAGCTGGCAGAAGCCTCACGTGTCAGGCGTCCTCTTCTAGCATTTGGGAAGTTCTTAGGGAGGCCAAACCCACAGAGCTATTCAGTGCCTTTCCTTCAAGTTTGCTGTCCGTTTGGGTCCCTGTTCAGAGCCGTCTGAACCAGGAGATGGATGAAATGGCTTTTTCAAGCCCCAAATCCTGTTAACTTGGGGTGCCTCTGCAAGAACACAAGGACAAACTGTCCTCCCACCACCAAGGCATAGCCCTCACCCCAGGTCCCAGCTCCTCTGTGGCAGGAGACCTGGGTGGACACTGTCCAAGTTCCCTGGAAGGTGAGGGAAACCCCACTGCTCCCCTACCTCGTCGGGCCCTCCTTAAATACCCTATGCAGTGAAAAGTCAGGGGAGATCTTGATGTTTGCCAAGTGGAAAAGACGGGAAAATCAATAGGGGGAAGAAAATCTCATTTTCAAGTTTCTAAGCAGGTATTGCAATCAATAATGCAAAGAGCCGCAGGAGGCCATTAAGCCACACTCGGCAGTGTCCTCTCAGACCCAGGAAATGTTTGCTGAGCAGCGAGACTTCAAGGGCACCTCAGTACCCACCCCCACCTGCCCAAGGACCACGGCTGTGGGCTGTGTCTTTTCAGGGAGCTGGTCTGAGTCTCCACAAGGGAAATACTACTTAGAAGTGAGTTAGCCCATTCTCCAACCGGTGCGGACCGCAGTGCAGTGGACCCTCAGATCCAGACACACAGAGCAGAGAACACCAAAGTGCAGCGGGTGGCATCCCGTCTAACTTGACCATGGGAGGTTTACCAGGAGATGGCACTTGCCATTTTCCCCTTTGTTTTTTATTTTGCTCCTGGAGATAAACTGGACCTTTTTTTTTTTTTTCCACCATCATAGAATAAATAGACTCCTGGTTTATGTTCCATCATTTCCTAGCTTATTGTGCATGCTGCAAAGTTTCATTTTTCAATCCTATTTCTGATAACTGCCAAAGAATATTAGGTGCTCTGGTGGGATGTTAGGGACATGTGTGCTCTGACAGTGGGTGCATCCCCCTCCTGCCCCACCCATGGCAGCATTTGCTTCCCCTCTTGCCTCTGAGCTGTGATTATGCTTTTAAAACCTGCTGGGCCTCTATGGACACAAGGGCCCATGAGTCGGGGCTTATAGGCATGGCACTGCCTGGACCAGGAGGAAGAGGGCTTAGAATAAGGAGACCTGGTGCCCTCCAGAGGCTCCCAGGTTGGGGTGGGAGCTCCAGGCTCTGACTCACAGTGCTCCCAGCCTGATGGAGGAATCTAGACCCTGTCTATAAGACGATGGTATAATAGCACTTAAAATACCATGTAAAAATCATCTCACAAGGCTGGGAGTGGTGGCTCACGCCTGTAATCCCAGCTCTTTGGGAGGCCAAGGCTGGTGGATCACCTGAGGTTGGGAATTCGAGACCAGCCTGATCAACTGAGAAACCACGTCTCTACTAAAAAAAAAAAAAAATACAAAATTAGCTAGGGTGGTGGCGCATGCCTGTAATCCCAGCTACTCGGGAGGCTGAAGCAGGAGAATCGTTTGAATCTGGCCAGGAGTTGGAGGCTGCGGTGAGCTGAGATCGCACCATTGCACTCCAGCCTGGGCAACAAGAGTGAAACTCCATATCAAAAAAAAAAGCATCTCACAAACCCCTACCCTTCCAAGAGATGGCCCTAATTCATTAATTATCCTGGAATTCTGTTGTAGTGAGTATTACCTGGGGAAAATGAGTTATTTGATGGAATTTGAAGTTGTTTGATACAGTATTTTCTTTCCTTCTTTTTTTTCAGAGTCTTGCTCTGTTGCCCAGGCTGGAGTACAGTGGTGCAATCTCGGCTCACTGTAACTTCTGTCTCCTGGGTTCAAGTGATTATCCTGCCTCAGCCTAAGGAGTAACTGGACTTGCAGGTGTGTGCCACCACACCCAGCTCATTTTCTGTATTTTCAGTAGAGACGGGGTTTTGCCATGTTGGCCAATCTGATCTTGAACTCCTGGCCTCAAGTGATCTGCCTTCCTTAGCCTCCCAGAGTGCTGGGATTACAGGTGTGAGCCACCGTGCCTGGCCAGTGTTTTATTTTATTGCTATGGCATTTCATCAAAGTGCTAGGTGGCAGGTGTGGTGATAGGTTCTGAACATGGGCTTTGGAGGTAGACTGGGTTCACATCGCACCTGCAGAGTTGACAGTTTCTGTACAACCTTGAACCTATAACATGACTTTTCTGAGATTGTTTCCTCATTAGAAAAAAGTGAGGACAATCATACCCAATCACAAGCTTCACTTAAGAAATACCTGCTTCCAGCAATGCCTGACAAAGAGTGGGTTCTTAACAGATATTTGTTTTCTTCCCTTTATCCCTTTCCTCCATGGATTCTAATCTGACTGATGCAAATTTAATGGAGAACTCCCAAGTGTAGAGAGCTTGCAGGCTAAGAAATATTCCAAGTTTTGGGGGGCTAATCAAGAAAGGCTCCCTGAAAATAGTTTGGTGTCTATCTCTCCTAAGCCCCACCTGGGGCCCTTGTACCCAGGCAGAAAGACTTACAATGGAGACTTGTGGGGAGAGGCCGTGCATACACTCAGTAGGTGCTCATGCAGCATGGCTTGGGGCTGAAACTATGGCCTGGAATTTCTGCTGCCCAAGAATGAGGGCCAGGCTGTATCACTTCCCCAGCCTTTGCAGGCCACCCCAGGGGCCCATCAGAGATGGAGCTAGGGCTGGTTATTTGGGAGGGACCCCTGGCAAGTTCTCTTATTGCTCACCAAGATTAGTGTAACTGCCTCCCATCTGGCCTCCCTGCATTTACGTTCGGCCCCTTCATCTCATTCTCTACCCAGCAGCCAGTGTGAACTCTAAAACATGAGACTGATCGCATCCCTCTTCTTCTCAAAAACCTCCAGGGGCCACTTAGAAATGACATTTAAAGCTTCAAGCCTGTCCTGGAATGTTTCCAAATAAAAGTATCAGTTTGTCTAGGTACAAAGCCATTTGTTTGAAATTATGTAACTTATTGCATTTGAATAAAAGAAATTTCACAGCAGTGAAAATATGACTTTTTAACACTCTATGTATGGTTCAGTGACATCTTAGTTCCTCAGAATACACATACCTGACCTAGTTGTTTTTGTAGATCGTATTTTTAAAACTCACATCAGATAACACTCTTTTCCATAATTTAAAGGGATGGTTTAACAAAAATGTCTATCACTTTCACAAACAAAAACAATGTCACTCAATCATGCCACTCAACCTCATCTCCTACAGTTGCTCCCTTGCACACCTGCTCTAGCTATGCTGACCTCCATAGGGTTCCTTTCTTGCCTTAGGGCCTTTGGCACTGGCTGTGTCTTCTCCCTGCAATTATTATCTTCCCCCAGATATCTACATAGCTCACTCTCTCACCTTATTAGCTTTCTATTGCTGTAGAAAGAACTCCCATATATTTAGTAGCATAAAATACCCACATTTATTATCTCATCATTTCTTTGGGTCAGGAGTTTAGGCACAGCTTAACTGGCTTCTCGGCTCAGTGTCTCACAAGGTTATAAGCAAGGTGTCAGTGGGCTGTAGTCACATCAGAGGATTGACTGGGGAAGACCTGTTACCAAGGTCCCTCTGGTTGTTGGCAGAATTTATCTCATTGTAGCCAAAAGAACAGGGGCCCATCCTCCTGCAGGCTGTCAGTCAGGAGCTACACTCAACTCCTAGAGGCTGCCCACAGTTCTCTGCCCTGTGGCCCTCTCCATTGGCCTTTTAACAATGTGGCAACTTACTTCTAGCCAGTAAGGGAGAAAAGTCTTTCTAGTGCATGCTAGCAAAATAGGGCCTTCCTCATATCCCAACATGGGACAGCCCATCATCTTTGCCATATTCTGTTAGTTAGAAGCAAGTTATAAGTTTAGCCCATACTCAAGATGGGAGGGGACGAACATAGGGGCCACCCTAGCCTGCAGACGTTTGCTGCTCTCCATTCCTGGAAGGAGCTGCCTCCTGTTCTTTACAGAGTTGACATTTGATCACTCATGTATCAGATGTCACCTTCCCAGAGAGGCCTTCCCGGATCACCTGACCAAAAAGAGGCTGCAGGCCAGCTCAGTGGCTCACATCTGTAATCCCAGCACTTTTGGGAGACCAAGGCAGGAGCATTGCTTGAGCCTAGATGTTCAAGACCAGCCTGGGCAAGACTCTGTCTCTACAAAAAATTTTTTAATTAGCCAAGTTTGGTGGTATGCACCTATAGTACCAGATACTTAGGCTGAAGCAGGAGGATTGCTTGAGCCCAGGAGTTTGATTATCAGCCTGGGCCACATAGGGAGACCCCGTTTCTACAAAACAATTAAAAAATTAGCTGGGCTTGCTGGTGCATGCTCGTAGTCCCAGCTACTAGGGAGGCCGAAGTGGGAGGATTTTTTGAGCCCAGAAATTTGAGGCCGCAGTGAGCTATGATTGTACCACTGCACTCCAGCCTGAGTGACAGAGCAAGACCCTGCCTCAAAAAAAAAAAAAAAAGCTAAAAAAAAAAGAGACTCTAGCACCCCCCACCCCAAGCATTGTGCCCCCACTCACCAGCCAGGTGCTGATGACAGTCTGTGATCTTCTTATTGAGCAGGTCATGTGTTTGCCTTCTGTCTCTGCTGTAGCTATCAGCCAGCTGTGGGGCCTCCTCTCGCCTCCTCTAGCATCTCCCTATGCCTGGAACCGTGCCCCACACTCAAGAGAAATGGAAATGAAGGAGTAAAGGAGGCTGAGGCGGACATGTGGGGGTCAAGCCTTTCCAGCCCTGTGTTAGGAGAAGCAGACAGTGAGGTGGGAAAACTGCCCTGGCCAGAATGCCTGGGACAGCCTGCAGTGACTCCCTGTACTCTCTGGAACTCAGGTCCCACTCTGTGAAGTCAGGGTGGGGCAGCTCCACTCTCCCTGGTCCTCTGATCAGAGTCGGGGCTTACCCCTTGGCCCTGATCCAAAAGGTACCCAGGTTTTGAGGTGACAGCCTTCAGTCACCACATTTCAGTGAGGTGCTTGGGAGTCACATTGTTTTAGTCCTTCCTGAGGCCCAGGTCTCTGTAACCAGCTCCTCCTCCTAACTGGGCTCCCCATCTTCACTGCTACCTTGGCCCTAGCTGGGGAATCCCTGCCGTCCAGTCCCCAGTCCAGCCCTAGGCTTCCTTAGGAGGGCTAGGAGCCAACGCCACGGGCCCTGGGCACAGCAGGTAGGTTTGCCCGGACTGCTCCAAGCCACAGGGGCCAGGCCCCATGAAGGTCTCTGTTTCCATTCCTTTGGACTGCTGTATCCTCACATCTGTTGTCAGTTTCCTTCTCATATCCCTAGGTGTCTGTCCACAATCAGTTCAACTGCACAGATCTTCCCTGCTCACTTAGGTGCTGGGAGGACACTGGGATGAACAGATGCAGTCTCTCCTCAGGAGCTTGCAGTCTAGAGGGAGGGACAGACACACTGGATTAACCAACACCCAAGGCTGAAGCCATGGGTAATCCAAGTGCCTTGGTGGGTCCCAGAGGACAGAGGGTTTTGCTTGGAGGGGTACACTTCACAGAGGATGTGGCCTTTGACATGGATGAAGGAGAAAGACAGCTCCAACGGGTACTGCAGAGACGAGAAGGCTGCATCCCATGGAGGCTTCTGCACAAGCAAAGGCATGGAGGCTGGATGGAGCGTGCAGTGTCATTCAACGGCGGGCAGCAGCTTAGAGCAGCAGGAGCCAGGCACTGAGCTAGTTCTGTGTAGGGAGAGACTGTGTTTGGTTTGGGGGTCTCAAGGGCATGGAAAGGAGTTTGGGATTTTATTGGATTTGGATTTCCTGACCTTAGGCTTTGGTGCTTGCTCCATCTCTTCCTTCTGCCGCCACTTCTGGGGCAGCTTTTGCCACATCTCTGTCTCTCCTCCACCTCCCTGCCTCCTGTGTCCCCTCCATCCCCATCCCTCTGACTCCTTAGCCCTCATCCCCACTCCCCTTTCTCAGTGTCTCCTGTCCCAGGCCCCATCTCCTAGTCCCTCATCTCTTTGTTCCCCCATCCTTCATCCCTCTGCTGTCCATCCCTCTGTCTCTCTTGTCCCTCAGTTCCTCACCTGCCCCAATCCCCGCCCAACCTGTCCCTTCCCAGGTTCCCCCTCTGTCACTTCCCTGTCCTTCCATGCTGCCCAACCTTCCCAGGAACCCTGGCCAGGGAGGTGTGGTTGTTTTTCTAGCAAGACTGCAGATTTGCCTTAGTTTCCAGCTTGTTTGTTTTACTATAATTAGGTAAATAAATCAGCACCTTAGTTCCCTGCCTGGGAGCCTGGCTTCTTCTAGAAGGAGCGGTTCTACCGTAGAGTGGGCAGGGGAGTTCCTGGGGTTCTGGGACGTGCCGGTCCTCTCCTGGCCCTGACAAATGGGGATCACTAGATCTCTCCCTCTGCTCACCCTCTCCATTCCTGAGCCGGCACACTTCCTATTTATCCGGCTTTAAGAACCCAGGGCAACTGGTTAGCTAACCCTGTGGGGGGTCTCAGGGACTGGGCGGTGGCGGGAGGGCTGGGAGTTTCGCTGAGTCAGAAGCCCGTGGGTAATGAGGGCTGCAGGTGTTGCTCATTAAGCCACACACCCCACTTTTCCTGACATCCCCACTTGGACTGTGGGGCAAATATGGCAGCCGATAAGCCCTGTTCCTCTGCCTAGGACCATTAAAACCCAATTAGCAGAATGAGGACCTGCTGAGCAGGGCGCCTTTCTTACTCTGCAGGAATGCTAAGGGCTGGGAGAAGGGGCAGCGGGGCTCTAATGAGGCTGGCAGGACTGAGCCAGAGAAAGTGCAACAAATACTTAGGTTAGAGCTAATGGAGAACTTCCTCGTGGTGAGGATGGCGCGGGGGAGGGAACAGCTCTGGCCTGGGTTCACCTCAGCTGTGCCACCAAGCCACACCCTCCCATTGGTCCTCCATATGAGTTAAGGGGCTTAGAGCAATGGTTTCTAAATGGAGCCAAATCTGGAGCAGGCTCCTCCAGGGTAACTAGGGGTGATGTTCCAAATATTCAACAGTCACTGGGGTTTGATGACGGGGCACTGACCTGCTCACCCCCAGACTCCTAGCAGGGGCAGGATCAACCCTTTAATTGCCAAGTGGTTGGGAGTCCTGGAGGGGGAGGTCCCAGTGAAGGGGCTGGGATGGGCTGGGGTAATGGGGAGACTCAGGGCACTACAGGGATTGGGAAAATGGTTCTTTATCAGCTAGTATGGAGATATTTCAGGATTTTTATGACTGAGACAGACATCTCAATGTGTATCAGCTAAATAATAGCATTGCATGTCATCAAAGGAGGTATCACCACCTCCTCCTCCTTCCTGGTAGGGAGCAGGATGCACTGGAATAGGGCCACCCCAGAGAGGGAGGATAGCATGAAGTGACTCCTGATGCCTCCCTGCAGAGAGGGGAATGACTCAGGCACCCAGAGGTGCCTTATCCCTTCCTCAGAGCCTCTCGAGCTGTGGAGGGGGCATCTGGGGGAAGTACATAACTGGGATGCCTCAGCCCTGAAACCTGTTCCCCAGATCTGTTTCTGCCTGACCCTACTGGAGTGCTCCAGGCCCAGCCCAAAGCTGCCTCTCAACCCCTTGGAGAGATGTTATCAACAGCTCCTGAAACTGCCTCCTCAGCTCCTGGCTTGTCTTAGCCTAAATAGGCCTTTTGGATTTATTAGTTCTGGGGGGTGGAAAGAAAACAGCTTCTGGAAGAAGTGTGTTTAGTGCCGCATTTCGAACTTCCAGGCTTGATGGAAATGGTAGTTAAAACATTTTAAGGCTCTTAGGTAAAGTTGCATTTGCCTTCCGCACAGCCTATATTCTGATATTATCCATTTACTGCCGTTGCCCTGTTATATGGCAGGGAGGTGGTGCTTTATCAAGAGCTGTCAGCCCATCTTGCAGGGATGTGGCCCCAGCTTCCATCTGTGAGCCCATCTCATTGAAACCACCAAGAATAAAAAACATCAGAGAACAATTGTGCATTTTAATTAAGCCTCAGTGTGCACCCTATTGTGGAGATGCTAATATTAAAAAATTCTTTTCACTTTGCAGGAAGCTGGAATATTTGTTCCCCATGTCATTTCTATATTCTTTTTGTGTGGCAATTAATAGTTAACTCCTGGGAAATAAAGCTACCACCTGATTTCATCTTTATGGCCTGGCATTAAAATAACTGTACCTGATAAACTATTGTAATAAAGTACTGGGAAGACCCTGCTGAAAGGGGGTTTTCATTTAGGTATTAATTCTACTTAAGAGCTGGGCCCTGAGCAGGTCTTTTGAATCCTAATTTGTTTCATTTTTTATGATAAAATGTCAGTGAGCCTAAACATAATCATAATAATGCAGAAGAGAGTAAGTGTGTATTTAAAAGGGGACCTGGTCCACTTTCCACCCCTCCTATAAAGATATTTCCAGTTAGTGTGCCGATTCTAATTGCAGTGACTGTAACTCAGCCTTCATCTGCTTGCATCACTTTTAGCCAGAACATGTCCTTGACGTAATAGAAAAGGTGAAATCAGCACATTTGTAGTCACTGTAGGAGCCCAGCTCTACCTGATATCAACAATATTTAACTGGGAGACCTAATTTGAGTTTACAAGTGATTACAAGGTATCCTATGGGACGCTGCTTACCGATGCATTCTCAAGGAAGTTGCAAAACAGTGACGAATTAACTTGTTATGCTGTCAAAATCAATTACCGCAAAAGACAGCTTAACTTCTTCAGCCCTGATCTTGGGGTCTCCGAGCCAGCACCACGGCCCTCTGCCCTTCAAGAGCTGCTCAAGGGAATCTTCCTAGCCCAAGCTGCCTGCCTCCAGCCAACCTCCCTGACCCCCTACCCTCATTTTGCTTCACCAAAAGTCTCCAGTTTGAATTTTGGAAAGTGAATTCTCAGGAGCAGGGAGTTGGGGGAATGGGAGGGGAGAGTCAGCCCGACACATCCTCCCCACCGCCCCCTGAAGTGACGTTCTCTCCTGTGAAGGCTGGGGGAGATTGATTCCTGCTGTGGTTTTAAGTAAGATAAACATCCAAAGGCCCCAAGATCTTTATTTCGCAGCATTGAATGGAAGGGGCAATTTATAAATGCTCCTTTAATATTTCTGAAACAGATTGGCCAGTGATTTATAGACTGCAACATTGAGGACTGAATTAATTTTCCCAGTGAGAAAAGTCCGCATGCAACTTGGCAAAAGCTGCTCCTGGAATCCCTAAGCAAAATCAGAGAATAACAGGGTGAGGGGGGACCTTGGAGGTGGTGAATCCCACCCTGTCATTTTCCCATGGGGGGAAACTGAGGCCCAAGGTCACACAGCAAGTTCCTGGCTGAGTCGAGTCTTGAGCCCCAGCCTCCTAAGGGCTAGACTAGTTCTTCACTCTGTCCCCTTCTGGGTAGGTGAGGTCTCATTGTTGAGCTTACCTTTCTATGTTATTGGTGCCTGTAGCCTCATACCACTGAGGGGGCCCTGCATTCTTCTCTGGCTTTTATTTCCTTTCTTCTCAAAAGACGAAGAAGTCCTTGCCTGAATTATGAGTTGTAGGCCCGATGCTGAAGATCGGGGGTGGGCCAAGGTTCTTGCTTGCATGACTGTCCACATGTCGGGTTAATGGGGGTAGGGAATCAATGGCTATTAAGTACCTACTGTATCAGGTGCAGGGCTGGGAACTGTATCTACATTATCTTGTTTATAATCCTCACAACAATGCTGACTGGGGCTGGTATTTTGATCTCCTGTTTTACAAGAGTAAAACAAGACTCAGAAGGTTAAGTCCTGCTCCTTTTTACCACCCCACATCCTGCCCCCTCTACAGTCCCTCCTTCTTCTCTCCAGGCCTAGAACAGCAAGAAATCAAATGGGTCAGATGCTTCCAGTGATTGGAAGGATTGGGTAGGGCATTAACTAGACCAGCACTTCTCCCATTGGAATGCACCCATCAGTCACCTGGGAGTCTTGTTAAAGTACAGATTCCCAATAGTAGCTGGGGAAGGGGGTGAAATGTGGAGCCTGACACTCTGCATTTCTAACACACTCACATATGGTGCTGATGCTGCTGGTTTAGGACCACATTTCAATTACTAAGGGCCTGGATCACCCTACCAGTGCCATTTGCCTCCATGCTGTCCTAAAGCTTTCCATCCAGTGTCGTTCTAATGGTCAGAAAGCCCGTTCTCCTGCCTCTGCAATTTGGGGCTTTTTTATCCTGGCCAGTCTCTAGGAGAGAGATGGAAACCACCTCTATCCCCTGACCGCAGAGCCTCCTGAATCATGTTGAGGCTATTCTGTGTGTAAAACCTAAGCAACGTGGCCGCGTGAGGCTTCCCACCATTGTGATTTAGTAACTAGTAACTGAACAACAAGTTGGTCCCTTCCATTTACTTGGTTCTTGAATCACAGAGCTTATGTCAGGGGCAAGATCTTTGCTGTGAAAACTGTGCTGAGTCCCGAATGTTACCAAACATTATAAATAGCAGCCGGTTTATTTTCCAAACGCTCTATGCTCTGAAATGAGAAAAGACATACACAGAACCAAAGAGGCTGTTTCTGTCCCCCTGACTCTGACGCACCAGCACAAACACACGCTACCGAACGAGGCATCCTCGTGCAATTATGTTGTGGATCACGTCTGAATATCTCCTTGTACATGACATTTACGAAGAAAAACACTTGCAAATTAAATGTTTGATTAACATTACATCTTTTACAGTTTAAAATGGGTGAGCATAATTGAAAGCTGCATTAGCGAAAGAACATGAACTTTATATGAGCTTTATCCTGGGCCTACGAATCTCGATAGTTTTATTGAATCCTTAGTGCCAATGGCCCAGAGTATTTATGCATTACATCTCATAAAATAATCTCAAGGTTCAGTAGTGTACAGCCTTATCAGAGCTAAATTGGTACAATTTGACCACGAATCTTGTCTAAGGGTAGTGAGCACTTGCTGATGGAATTGTGGGTGTATTTTATCAAGAGCTAACTTGGTTGGTCTTTCTTGTGTGGTTCAATACAGGAGGGATGGCTACCCAGTCACCCAGATTCTAAATCTGTAGTCACTTTTCCAGATTCCATGTCTACACCAATAATAGCATCTAATTTACTGCTGGTTTCTAGAGAATAGCCTCTTTTATCATCTTGAGATGTAGACGTATACTTTCTGGACTATGCCCTTCTTCCCTTTTGTATTTCATCCTCTTCTCTTCTCTTTATTATCCCTCCCTCATTCCTTCCTTTCCACCTTTAGTTTTCCCTTTACCACCCTCATAATCCTGCCTATTCCTCAAGTTTGAGGACTGCGTCAAATTTCCCAAGGTAGTTCCCTATTTAAGAGCACCCCTCAATGACTGTGTTTAAAATGAAGACTATATAGTAGAATGAGGCCCTAATTCCTTTAGCTGGCTTTTCTTCTGATACTTTTAAAAGAACACCTCTGCAGCCCAAGTGTTCACAGTGTGTGCTCACTCCATTTCCCAGGCCGCTCACTCTGCCCAGGCCAATGGAGGAAAGCTTCATCCAGACACCCCTCGAGGCGATTTTTAAAGACCAAGTCGGAGTTTGCCAAGCAAAGAAGCCAGAGTGGGGAAGGGACATTCTAGGCAGTGGGAGCAGCACATTCAAAGGCCAGGAGTTGGGAAAGGGCCCGGGTGGTCTGGGAATGTTGGAGGGTCTGTGGGACAGATGGAGGCCAGGGGCTGGAGCTGACCCTGGAGAGGCCTGTTAGGATCAGGCTGTGAGAGGCCCTCATGAAGCAGCCTGCAGAGAATTTTAAACCAAGAGGGGACCTGATCGCTTTTGTGTTTCACATGGTTGGCTAGAGTGCAGGGTGGGCTGCCATCCAGTGGAGATGAGCTGGTTAGGAGCTGCTGAATCAACCCAACCAGGCAGGCACTTAGGAGACAGGGGATGGGCCAGGCGGCCCTGCCAGGAAGGCTGCAAGGAACTGAGCAGAGGCTCAGGAACTGGGAATTGAGGACCCAAGAGGGCAGGGATGCTGGCCAGGAGGGAAGAACTGGCAAGAGAAAGGCTAAGGCCTCCAGTGGAGATCAAAGGGGTCAGGGAGGCTGGGCACGGTGGCTCACATCTATAATCCCGGCACTTTGGGAGGCTGAGCTGGACAGATTGCTTGAGCTCAGGAGTTCAAGACCAACAGCCTGGGCAACATGGCAAAACCCTGTCTCTACAAAAATCAACCAGGCATGGCTAGTAGTCCCAGCTATTTGGGAGGCTAAGGTAGGAGGATCACCTGAGCCCAGGGAGGTTGAGGCTGCAGTGAACCATGATCATACCACTGCACTCTAGCCTGAGCAACTGAGTGAGACCTTGTCTCAAAAAAAAAAAAAAATGGTGCCAGGGGAGGAGGAGCTGAATCCTGGCCCTGGCTGGGAATGGAGAGGATCAGGGTTAGGTTTCAAGGGTTCCCAGAGTGTCTGGGCCATGTCTCCATGAGCAGGGGTCTGGGCCCTGGGGGTGGCAACTAAAACATCACGGAAGGCAGGATAGCTGCTGATTACCAGCAATGTAAGGGAGGTTTGGAAAGCTGCTGTTGGGTTGGGGAACTAAATAACGATAATGATAATAACAATAACCCCATTCCCCTATGTATACTACATTTCAAAATTATCTGAGCCACTTGACCGTGCCATGTTGTTACTAACAGCATAAGAAATCTAAGGCAGGTTAATTGAACTAAAGTCACAATCAATGAAGATGTAATATTTAAGCCCCCATCTCCTCATCATTTAGTGTTTTTAACATGCGAGGATGTTAATACTCCTTCGCAAACTTATATCTGGCTCTATGCTAAGCATTGTGGAAAAGACAAAGGGTATGAAAAGTCCTTGCCTTATGGAAGCTCACAGTCTTAATGAGAAGGCAAGGTTAATCCAGTGAAAGTAGTGAACAATTACAAGGAAGTATCCATTTATCATCCACACATTCACTGGCCCAACCACCCATTCACCCACCAACCCACCCATCCACCCTTCCACTCATGCATCCATCCATCTGTCATCCACGTACCTGTCCACCTGTCCATTCATCTACCCATCAACCCATGCGTCCATCCATTTGGCATTTACCATAGTCATTATACACTGGGTCTTCAAGATCCTAAGTAGATTCTTCCCACTCTGGCTGCATATTAGAATCACCTGGGCATTAAAAATACTGATGCCCAATCGCCAGAGATTCTAATTTATTTGGTCAAGGATGGGGCTAAGCCTTGGTATTTTTTAAAAGCTCCCTGGGAATTTCCATATGTAGCCAGAGTTGAGAACCTTCTAACATGGTTTAGTTGTTCAAAGATGGGAGGGCCACAGAAGGCTCTTAGAAGCCCCGTAGTGCAGCCTCACAGCAACTGAGGGAAGGCCTGGATGATGGTGGTTTCGGGAGTTGGCCCCTTATTATCTTTCTCTCGGCTCAGGGTAGCTTTTCCTAGCCCTCTCTGCCAGCAGTTGCGGAAAGCATCGAGAAGGAGGCATGATTTGATCTGGGCTTTGAAGAACAGGCAGGCCTGGAATAGATAGGGGAAAAGGCGTTTCAAGTTGAAACGGAGTCACAGTGCAGCCCAGGATGTGGATCAGGACTGAGGGTGGTAAATTTGGAAACAAGAACTTCTGTGTGCTTTTGAGAGCTCTTCCAAGTCACAAAACAAACAGACCTCTTCCCAAACACCCAAGCGTCCCTTCTGTGGAGCTGCTTGACTGTGGCCCATACCAGAGTAACAGGGGAAGTAACAAGGACAGCTGGGCCATCATTTCACCACCATCATTTACCATCCATCCTGCTGTTCTCTGAAAGCAAACACCGTGCCCCCAACCCCCAGCACAGCCCCACCTGGAGAGCAGTGAGGAGTGATGAGCCCATTGCAGGGAGGAAGTTTAAACAATTACTTTGCTCTGATTAAGAAGGCTAATGCCTCTCTTTGAGGAGCAGCGTTAATGGGAAAGTGGGGATGATGGATGCTCAACCCCGCCCACATAAATCTCACCTGTGCGCCTCTGTTGCCTCCTCGTGATGCATGTATGAGATAAATTCTCCAAATCTATTTTTGTGCCGTTGCCAGCAGCCTGCTGATGGAGTAAATAAGAGTTATGGCCGCCATAATGGCATCACTTAGGAGGGGCTGAAAAAACAGCAAACATGTCTACACTGTTCTTATAAATCTATTATAAATGTGGGCTCAGGTTCCCAAGGAAGTTCCATGAGACTGCACAGCGCTCGCTTTCTTGAGTCTAAATGAGCACCTGAACGAGCAGGTGCCAGAGATGCCGAAATCGACCAGTGAGCCCTTCCCGGTCATTCCCTCCCTCCCCTCTGAGTTCTAAGCCCTGGTCAGCTGTGAGAGCAGAAGCCACACAGAGCCATGGAGCCACCGAGCATGCCCCAGAGGCTCCAGTCCCTGCAGACGGGATGGCTGCCACCAGCACCTTCATTTTACAATTCTGGGGCATGGCAAATCTGAGGCGGCTGGACAGAACTCACTCATCTGGGGGAATGGGCAGGGGGAAGCCTTTGAGAGAGTTGGCTCATCTGTGCTTTTTCTTCCCTCTGTGCTTTTTCTTCCCTGGATGGAATTGAGACAGACTTCTCTGTGGGAAAAGCGGATGTTCGACCTGGTAGGTCTGGGGTGGACCAGGTCTGAGTCTACTTCCTGAAAGTCTTGGCTTTTTTCCTGCTTCCCATCCCAGCCTCTTTAGTCTGAATGGGCTTGTCTGGCATGGAAAATGGAAGCAGTGAGAGCCAGGACTCTCCCGGGTCCACCCTTCTTCCTGCCCACACTCATCTCCCAGTCTTGACTCCCTGTACTCCCTTTCTGCTCCCCCAGCTGAGGCCTCAGTTTCCCCATCTACAAAAAGGGAATAATACTAACAATAATAAAATAATAATACCTAACTTGTGGGGTTGTTGTGAGACTCCCATGAAATAATGTAGGTGAAAGCACTTTGTATGGTCAAGTGCTATGAGGCACAGTGTTTGTTGTAATGATTGTCCTTTGGGGTTCGTATCTGTTGGGGGAAATATGCCTAAGCCATGCTCCTCTGAACTGGAGGCCCTCAGTCATTCCCTTGGGAAGAGCTCTCTGTAAATGCTGCCAGGTAAGGCTAATTATCTTTTAACTCAGGCATCTTCTTGCCCCAAGATAGGCTTTAAACCCCCAGAAGGCAGTGCCAGCCTCTGAAATGGCCCGGCAATCCCAGGGTGAGCGCTTGGCTGATCCCTGGCGCATATGGGATTATGTGTGATGCTTCTGATGGTCAGGGTGGGCCCTGGCTGGAAAGATGTGTGGACTCCCCAGGAGCTGCAATGGCCTTCTTCCTGGATTAGGAGGCAGCCAGAGCCTCCTAACTGCTCTCCATCTATTCTCTCTAACCCCAATAGCTACTCTCCATGCAGCTGCCAGAGTGGGCCTTTTAAAACATTGGTCAGGTCATGCCAGGCCTCCGATGGCTCCCATCACACTCAGCGTAAGAGTCGAAGCCCCATGTGGGTATCTAAGGCCCCATATGATCCTTACCCACCTCTCTCGCTCGTCGCTAGTCCCCCGACCTCCCTCCTGCCCCTTGCACATGGCAGGTCCCTCAGGAACCTCAGGGCCTTTGCACTGGCTGTTTCCTCTGCCTCCACATGGCTCGCTGCTCGCTTCAGGTTTTTACTCAAATGTGTCTTTGCTGAGGCTTTTCCTGACACTGTGTTAAAAGCGTAGGTCTCTACCCCAGCCCCCTCTTCCCCCTCCCTACATATTGCTCTCCCACAATGCACAGTCAATATTCCACATATTGCATTTAGTTCTTTTGTTTATCCTCTGTCTTTTCCACCAGAATGTAGGGGCTCTAGTCAGACATGGTGAGGTGCACCTGTAGTTCCAGCTACTCGGGAGGCTGAGACGGGAGGATTGCTTGAGCCCTGGAGTTCAAGGCTGCAGTGAGCTATAATCACACCACTGTAGTTTAGCCTGGGCAACACAGTGCGACCCTGTCTGTATTATATTTTTAAAAAATTTTAACATGGAATGTAGGCTCTATGAGGGCAGAGACTGGATTTGTCTAATTCTTGACTGCATCCTCAGTACCTAGAACAGTGCCCAGCACATAAGAAGCCCTTGATAAACATTAGTTGCTTGAATGAATAGATGAATAAATGAATGGATGAATAGATTACGGAGACAGAGAGGCCCTGGCTGGGCCGGACACTGTGACTATTGGAAGGCGCCATCAGCTCTGGGAGAAGGGTGGGTTCTTGACCAGAAGGCAGGTGGGGAAAAGGACCCTTTTACCCTCTTAGATCCTGAGGGGGTGAAGCTCTGGGCCCCATCCCAGAGGCCACTCTTTCTGCCTCTTCTCCCAGAGCTGAGAGAGGGTGTGAGGGTGCAAAAACATGCATCTGGAAACCACATATATAATAATGCCCATAATCACTGGCACTCACTTTTCCAGAAAGCCAGCAAACCCGTTAACATGCAGCTCGACCTATACCCTGTAAAGTATGCAAATGGCATGGGGTGGGGAGAACGCTTCCGCAGGCGCAAGTCCCCATTAAAAAAACATCGCTTCCCTCACTGCGGCACTTGGCTTGCAGATAGATTCTAAATGTCAATAGTTCCCCCAGTGAAGGCAGGCAGAAGGTTGAAAGGTTAGCCATTTTAGGAAGCTAATTGCTATCCGTAAATTAGAACTATGAACACACTAGCCTTTCTCCTTTGTCACCTCTCCCCCTGCCCCAACCCCTTCCCTGACCTAGGAGCCCCAAGAACAATGCAATTTAAACCCAGAGTTGGAACCTAGAATACAGGCTTTCTGTGACGAGGAAGATAATAGGGAATAGCTCCCACCCTCCTGAGAATGAGCGGATCCTTGCCTGGTTTGCAGTCAGTCCAGGAAATAATAGCCCGTCTGGGAGCCAACACTTAACCAGTTCCAAAGGCAGGGCTGACTTCAGCTTATGCTGTGACTTTGTGGGACTGAGGGATGCAATTTGGGCACCGTGGCTGCCTCCCCCAGAATACCCACTCTGGCCCCAGCTCTCTTACGCTCTTCCTTTCATTATAGGACAAACCCCTTGTGGCCTCTTCTGAGAGGAGAGAGAGCTGGGCTGAAGTTCATTTAACCTCAGTTTCCCCAACTGTAAAATGAGAATGTATAAAGCGTGCCCTTCCCAAGGCTTCCTTGAGGTCTGGAGGAGGTAATGCCTGTGGAGTGCTCAGCACAGGGCCCCAGAAGTTTCTACAAGGGGATAGCATTAGGATTTTATCTGTCAATTCTGCTGCTGCCTAGAACTTAACGATGTCACTGGTGGGCAAGTGAGCACCCTGTGGACTTACTTGCCCATCTGGGACCCTTGGAGGGCCAGGCCTTTCCCTCCCTTTTTGTCACCCACCAGCGTGGCAAGGTGGGCAGGAGGTTCAGTCTACCTGCCAGCATAGGCCAGGCGCTGGGGGTCTGCAGACCAGCCCAAAAGATGTCTCTGTGTGTGTTGCTTCCCTTGGTCATCAGAGTGAGCTGTGGGACAGGTGTTTTGTGGGCAGGGCGTCAGGGTGCCTGGGTTCAGAAGCAGACTTGCTCACATGGCTGCTGAGCCCACAGAGCCCCTGGGCTGCAGAGAGAAGCCATCTGTCCCTTGTTGAAATCCATGCCAATCCTGTTTCTGCTTTTCTTTGAACCTCCCAGAGAAGGGCGTCTGCTGGGTCACCCCCTTGGTGACATAGTGCAGGATTGGGAGGCTTAGAGAGACACAGAGCTCTTCCTTGGGTCCCCTAACTCCTGCTCCTCTGAGGCTTCTCCATGAGCAGTTAGTAAAACAAACACTCCTCCTGGCTGGGCACGGTGCCTCATGCCTATAATCCTAGCACTTTGGGAGGCCGAGGCGGGCAGATCACTTGGGGTCAGGAATTCAAGACCAGCCTGGCCATCATGGTGAAAGCCTATCTCTACTAAAAATACAAAAATTAGCTGGGTCTGGTGGCACATGCCTGTAGTCCCAGCTTCTAGGGAGGCTGAAGCAGGAGAATCACTTGAACCCAGGAGATGGAGGTTGCAGTGAACTGAGATCGTACCGTTGCCCTCCAGCCTGGGCAGAGGCTCTGTCAAAAAAAAAAAAAACAAAAAAAAACCACTCCTCCTAGGGCCCATGGAGATAACAATGTCCCCTCAGGCCTCCCCTCCACCGGAGGCCCAGTGTGACACCTTCTACTTCAGACGACACTTCTGCCCCACGGGAGGGCATGTAGGCCAAGGAGCCATCTCTCAGCCCCAGTCCTGGGGGATGTCCCTGCAGAGCAGGCAGCCTGGCTGGCATCTTGCAAGAGCCACTTGGCTCAGACTCCCCCAGGTCCACCGGGCCTCCTGCCTGCTGTCAGCTCCTTTTGTTCTCACCTTTTCAAGCAGCTCCATTGGTGGTTTGGATGGAGTTTGTAGGCCAGGGAAAAAAGGATTAAAAACAGGACATAAAAGCACCTGAAGAAGGTGTCTATTCTAGACACCAGGTGTTATTCTTTATGGGATGGAGCAGGCTATTCACGGACATCATAAAGACAGGGGAGTTCGTGTTTATTATTCCCAGTGCTGTAGGTATGTGCTCATATTTCCTTTGATCCTTAATACAAGCTCATGAGGAGGGCAGAGTCAGTCCCATCTTGTAGATGAGGAAACCATGGCTCAGAGAACACATATAACTTGTCTAGCTAGGACGTGGTAGAAGGAATCAAGGTTTAGAGATGTTCAGTAATTGGCCCCAGGTAACACAGCTAGGAAAGGGCAAAGCTGGGATTTAATCCCACTTCTGTTTGTTGAACAACAACAAAAAAGCTCTTTTCACTATGCCATGCTATTGACAACTGCCCAGCAGCGTTTTAAATGCCCGTTCTACACAGCAGGCATTTGGAGAGGACCTCACTGCATCCCTCATCTGTGGGGAGGGTGTTTGCCTCCTAGGTCCTCCTTTAAAAGGCAGAGGTCAGCACAACACCCAATGTGGCTCCCTTTTGACCCAGCGTTTCAGAATCTGCTGAGAGGTGAACTTCATGGGATGTGCTGAAATCCACATGTGTTGATTTTGTGCATTCACTGACAATATCACTTCCCAGAAGAGCAGTGTGTCACCTGCGGGGGGAATCTGGGGACCTCCCTGCCCTCGTTGTCCGCATTCCTCACAGTGATGCTGGGGAATGGGGTGAGGAGGGGAACTGGCAGATTGTACACAGCTGAGCCTCAGGCAGAGGGAAGGGAAAAATATTTATGATAAGGAACAGCCTAGGCAAAGATACAGCAAAGCCTGCTGTGTGTGTTGGCAAAGTCAGGCTTGGCTGGGTGTTGAGGCTCCAGGGCTGCATCTCTCCTCATCGCTGCTCAGGGCTCTCTCTTTAGAAGTGGGCACAGTGTCTGCTACAAATGAACAAATCCTTTAAGAACAAAGCAAACAAGGAACCCCCTTGACCCCGACACTCAGCCTAAGCCTGTGTGAGAAGTCACAGGCCTGCAGCCGCTGCAGAGAATCTGCAGGATGCTCGGCAGTGCCTGTCCCCAGTATCTGACCATGCACTCAGCTCTGCCATCCCTTCAGCTTCAGCTGAGCTCTAGAGAAAGCCTGACCACCACGTCCCGTGAGGTGCCCACACTGTAGCCTGGGTGCCCATCCTTCTGGAAGTGGGCTTCCTGAGTCTGGGGTAGGCTTCCTCCATTAGGCTAGGAACTCTCAAAGGCTATGTGGGATATTTGGGAAGTTTGGATAGTCTAGATGGCCATTTGGGATCTTGGTGTATATTAAGTGCTGCAGGGGGAGGTAGTAAGCTGGGGGAAGAGAAAGAAGAAAATAAAGCAAGAAAGCCTGGGGAGTCAGCTTCCTGCCACTTAGTTGCCATGTGACCTGGAGCAGGTCCCTTCACCTTTCTGAGCCTCAGTTGCCACAGCTGCAAAATGAAGATACAGTAGTATTTTTCTGAGACAGAGTCTCACTCTGTCGCCCAGGCTGGAATGCAGTGCAGTGATCTTGGCTAACTGCAACCTCCGCCTCCCAGGTTCAAGTGATTTCCTGCCTCAGCCTCCCGAGAACCTGGGATTACAGGTGCACGCCACCACACCACGCTAATTTTTGTATTTTTAGTAGAGACAGGGTTTCATCCTGTTGGCCAGGCTGGTCTTGAACTCCTCACCTCAAGTGATCCACCCGCCTCCGCCTCCCAAAGTGCTGGGATTATAGTCGTGAGCTGCCACGCCGAGCCAGAATACAGTCATCTTTATTGCACAGGGTTGTAGGAAGGCTCAAATGAGAAAAGGGTGAAGAAAGTGCCTTGCCAACTGTAAACCACTCTGCAAACTGTAAAGCGCCCTGCCCACATGAAGCACTACAGTTGTTAGAGACCGAGGGAGTCAGGGTATATGTCAGAATCATAGCCACTCTTCTGTGTTTCATTTGGAGGTGACACATGTCACTCCATTCACAGCCTGCTGGCCAGAACTAGTCTCCCAGACCTGCCTGGCTATGAGCACATGGGCTGTTGGGTGGGCATTGATATCAAGCTGAGATGTTGAGCCAAGGGCTCCTGAATCAGAGCAACCGCTGCCCAGGGCAGTTCAGGGCATGGTATGGGGAGGCAAGCCCTCAGAAAGTGCCTTAAGTGGACAGGCAGGCAGGCAAGCAGCAGCAGACGACTCCCCGTCCCTCCCCTCTCTCCTGCCAAGCCTATGGCTCAGGACCCTTGGACAAAAGCCCTGCTGGGTTCTACAGCCACAGGACTCTAGGCATCCACAGGAGAGCGGGGAGGTATGGGAGGCAAACTGGAAGCCTTGGGTAGAGATAGTAGAGCCACAAAACAGAATGCCTGGATTGCTGAATCGCTCATGAAGGTCAACTGCCCTGGGAAGCTGCCTGGACCCACGATAGATTTTGTATGAGCAATATATACATTTTTGTTATTTTAAGGCTTTTAGATTTTGGGGATGTTTATTATAGCAGCAGGACCCAGACTATCCTGACTTAATATACTTTTTCATCTTGCACTGTTTGTGCTTCATAATCCAGTCTGTCCCACTGCAGGGCACTGCTAAGACTTTCCCCCAGCTCCTCATTCTGTGGACAGAAGCCTCATGGTTAAGACATCACCTCTCCATTCTCCTCACCTTCCAGTTCAATTTCTTTTGAGATAAGGTCTCACTGTCATTCAGGCTACACTGCATAGCTCACTGCAGCCTCCACTTGGGCTCAAGCAATTCTCCTGCCTCAGCCTTCCAGGTAACTGGTAGTATAGGCACGTGTCACCACACCTGTCTATTTTTTAACTTATTATTATTTTTAGTAGATACAAGGTCTTGCTACCTTGCCCAGGCTGGTCTCAAACTCCTGGACTCAAGCAATTCTCAGTCTCCCAAAATACTGAGATTACAAGCATGAACCACCATACCAGTTCAATTTCTAAGAAAACTGACCCCCTAATGCAGAAGTAAGAGAACATCCCATCACCTGTTGACTCTTGAGAAGAAAATTATGGGCACCTGCTGGGGTGCTGGCCCTGTGTGTGGCATCAGAGATAGAAAGATGTACATTCTCCCTTTCTGCCTTGAAGGAGTTCACAGTGTGGACTGGAGCACAGAGGACACAGTGTGGTAATGAGCAGATGAACGGATTAATGAGTGGAGGGATGGATGAAATGATCACAATTCAGTGCCTATTGCATTACCCCTTCTCTTCTATTACCTTCCTTAGTACCAACAACTACTCTGTAAAGTATGTATTATTTTCCCTAATTTATGGATGGGATTCGAACTCAGGTCTGGGTGATGCTAGCAACTCTCTTCCGTCCACATCACCTTGCCATAACAGAGACGTTCATTGCTTTGTACCAGTTCCCCAAGGGTAGAGGTTTCCTCTCCTTTCTCAGATTAGACCCAGATCACTGCCTCCTATAGGAAGCATTCTCAAAACTTTCCTCCACCCACCCTCTGCTACACCAAGCACCACTTGCATCTTTTCAGTTTTTGTTTCTTAAAAGCCGTATTGAGGAATATTTCAAACATATATAAAAGTAAAAGAATAATATAACGACTCCCATGTCATGATTACCCCACTCCCTTTCCCCCTTGCCCAGGCATCATGTTAGTTGATCTGTAAATACTTCAGCATGTGGTTACTTATTTCTGTGCATCCTTCCCCCTCTGGGGCTGGTATTGGGTCTTTTTCATCTTCAATGCCCCAATGCTCAGTTGACTGGAAACTGGGTGTGTCTGTTGAGTGAATAAATGACAGAGTCCCATGTGGGGACATTAGTAGGTTCCTGGTGCCTGTCACTGCCCCAGTACAGCTCCTAAAGAGTCTGGTTTCTCAGCAGGGCCAGTTCTTCTGGATAGGACGTTCCTTAGATTGCAGCGTGTGAAAACCTTCCTGCTGTGGTCATCTGGGACTCTGGATGCTGATAAGACCTTCTCAAATATGGCTTGTTTTGTGTCAATATCCCGCGGGCACAATTACATTTGCTGTGCAAACACACAGGCAAAGGGCCGCTGGGCCATGCAGTGTGGTATTAGTGTGGCTTCTGCCCAGACATCCCTCAGAAGTCCTGCCAGGACAGCAGATGGGGCCAGTTCAGTCCCCCAGGATGCCCCCAGCATCCCAGCTGGCCTGGCAAGGCCTGTCATTTGCACTGATTTCAGCACAAGAGGACCCACAGAACTGGTCAGCCCTGTGACCCTGTGGCCCTGCTACATTTCTGACACTGGCACTGAGGGGCACTTTGACATGACCATTGGGTTGCCAACCACTATTGAATACCTACTATGTGCTTGCACCTGCTGGAGTCAGAGGGAATAAGACTCAGACCCAGCCTCGAAGAGCTCTCAATCTGTGAAGACAAGAAAAGCTCTAAAAGAGAATATTTACCATGGAAACAGCCATGGCCCCAGCCCACCTTGGTTGCCTAAAGGACTCTCTTCTATCTCTGGCTGGGTCCCTGACTTGGAAGGGTTGAGACAGCCCCTCAGAGGTTACAGGCTGAATTATGTCACCTCTAAAACAAAAATTGAAGTCCTAACCCCCAGTGCCTGAATGTGACCTTATTTGGAAGTAGGGTCGTTGCAGATGCCATCAGTTAAATTAAGATGAGGTCATACTGGAGGAGGCTGGTCACCTCATCCAGCATGCCTTCCTGTCCAAGGCCATGTAAAGACATGCAAATAGGGGATCCCATGAGATGGCCAAAGCAGAGCCTGCAGCTATGCAGCAGCCAGCCAAGGAAGGCCAAGGATGCCAGCAAACCAGAAGATAACAGGGGCGAGGAGGGACTCCCCTAACAGGTTTCAGAGGGAGTGTGTCCCTGCAAGGAGTTGGGATTTCAGAACTTCTACCTCTAGAACTGTGAGTTGATAAATTTCTGTTGTTTTAAGCCACGCAATTTGTGGTGGATTTTTACGGCAGTGCTGAGAAACTGATATATTCCCCCCAGTGCTCTGAGTTCCCTGGAAAAATATCTGTTCCCCAGAAGTTTATCTGAACCTTTCTTGGCCTCCATTCACAGCTCAGCCCTGACCATGTCCCGTGGGTAATGAAATCTGTGCATTCTTGGCTGGGCATGGTGGCTCATGCCTGTAATTCCAGCACTTTGGGAGGCTGAAGTGGGCAGATCACTTGAGGCCAGGAGTTCGAGACCAACCTGGCCAACATGGTGAAACCCTGTCTCTAATAAAAATACAAAAATTAGCCAGGTGTCGTGCGTCAATAATCCTAGCTACTTGAGAGGTTGTGACATGAAGATTGCTTGAACCTGGGAGGCGAAGGGTGCAGTTAGCCAAGATCACACCACTGCACTCCAGCCTGGGCAACAGAGTGAGGCCCTGTCTCCAAAAAAAAAGGAAAGAAATCTGTGCATTCTCTCTCTGCTACATGAGCAAATACCTCCTTCTAATTGGCTCTAAGTTGTTGAGCTAGAGCCCTCCTTGTCCTTGGGGTCTAGGACCTTGTACATGAAGCCTTATGATCAGAAAAGCTGCTTAAGGGACAAGAGAGGCAGGATGATTTGGTTTTTAAGAGCATGGACTCACACTAACCCTGGTTTAGATCCCAGCTCTGCCACTTCCTTGTGACCTTCAGCAAGTAACTTAGCTACTCTGTGTCTCATCTGTTTTCTCATCTGTAAAATGGGGGTGATGATATTATGAGCCCTAAACTCAGAGGGTAGTTAGAAGGCTTAAATGAGTTAATACAGGGATTGGCAAACTTTTTCTGTAAAGGACCAGATAGTAAATATTTTAAGCTTCGCAAGCCACATATAAGGTTTCTGTCGCAACGATTGCGCTCTGCTATTGCAGAGCAAAAGCAGACACAGGTAGCAGACAAAGGAAGGGCCTGCTGTGATTCATAAAGCCTTATTTACAAAAACAAATGGCAGGCAGGACTTGACCCATAGGCCACAGTTTGCCAACATTTGAATACTACATTGGAGGCACTTAGTGCAATGTGCAGTGCAAGGCGACCCTCGGTGCATAAGGGCAGTTGTTGTGGAGCACAAAACCCTTTCTCAGGCACAATTCCATTCACTGTTATGGAAACCCTGTGAGGTAGGGGTTGTGGGTATCCCCACTCTACAGACAGTAAGGCTGGGGTCCAGAGAAGTTTTTCATCTTGTTCTGTAGAGAGCCTAAGGCAGAGAGCCTGCATCTTCTGCCCAGCAGTCTGTGGGCCTTAATAAACACGGTTTATCTCTTGCCCAGTTGATCAACTTACCAAAGACCTGTTCTGTGCTCAGAGCTGTATCCAGCTTAGACAGGGAGAACTGTAAAGCGTGGAAATTGTCATGAAAAGTACAAGCCACAGTTCCTGCCCAAATTTTCAAAAGTCAGCTTCTTATTTACCAAATGGGAATAACGAACCTGCCCATCTCAAAGAGTTCTTTATGCCATGCAGTCATTCATGGATTCTTGCTTATGTTCATTCATTTATTTATTTTCATTCACGTATTGACACACCAGCCATGTACTGAGAGACAGAGATATAGCCAGGACCAAATAGGCATGGTCTCAGGCAGGGCTACTGTCAGCCTAAGTGGACTCTGTGAAAACTGGAAAGAAAAAAAAAAAAAACAACTTCCTTCCTATGAGTGGATACAGCTCTACAGTAGGGCAGTTGAGGATTAGATTTCAGCCCCATTTTCCCTTTGGCCAGGCACCTTGAGCGGTGCACAACGTACATAACCATGCATGGGGTTCCTGTTCCCTGGAGCTTCGGTCTAGTAGAGGTCTCAGCCATGGAAGTGAGTGATGACAACCGTGACGTGAGTGCTCCGAAAGCTAGATGAGGGACAGGCCCTGGAATGCCCTCCACTCCCCTCCTCATCCACTGGCTTCACCCTCCCCATTGAGTGCGGCCACCTCTGTGCCCACATAACCAGCCCTTGGCATGAACCTTCTTCCCACCACCTCCGAAGACAGCTTCCTCACCTTGTAGGACTTGGAGGGGGCTCTACTCCAAGGACTGAGAACACATCGCTGTGAAATATAGTTCCCGGTGCACGCAATCTACATCAGTGTGTGTCATGAAAAGATGATTATTATGTGAGAAAGAGGCCGGGGACGCATTGGTGAAACATCTGGGATTGTTTTAGTGCGCTGATGAAGAGCCAGTCTGAAGTGCCCCACTTTCTGCAGCCACGACCACCACGGGTGCTGAATCTGAGTGCCAAAGATCTAACCTGTAACCTGCCACCTCACCGAGGAAGCCCTCCTGAGCTGCTCCAGGTCATACTCAGCTCTCTTTCCCCTCTCTGAATTGTTAAACCACTCACTTTGGTGTCTAGCCACTCACTGTCTGCCATTGGTAACTGTTTCGACTGGATTACATTTGTCTTCCTAGTTGGACGGTAAGTGCTCTGATACCACATGTGGCATTTTCATCTCTTAAACCCCAGCGAACATCACTGAAAGACCGGCAGCTCTTGCTGCGAGGTAGAGATGGGAGAAGGCTGACTCTCACCCCATCGCTACCTGACTCGGCTCAGAACCCTCAGCCAGATGGCTCACCTCTGCTCTGTCTGGGGGTGCCAGACTTTGAGACAGTCCAGACTTTCTAGAGGATATCGTCTGGTGGAGAGAGCAGGGGTGGGACGGGTGAAATCATTGAGACCTTGGTTGAAACTTAAGCCTGGTACAGCCACTTAACGTAACCCTGAGTTACTTTGGGCAGTCTACTCAACTCACTGTGTCTGTTTCTCTATAAAGTAGGGGGAATGCCACCTACCTTTCATCTGTGAAAACCAAATGAAATAACAGTAAAAGGTCTAACTCAGTGCTCAGCACAGTAGAGAGCAAATGCACACATCCGCTCTCTTCCCTCTTCCCATAGGCAGGAGGCTTGGCCCCCAGGCTGGAGTTAGGCTGAGACCAAGAATCACTGTGAACTCCCCTCCTCCTCGGCTGTCAGGACCTGTTCTGAGCAAAGCCTCTCCTGCCACCTCTGGGAGATGGTGGGGTCAACGCAGTTCCATTCCTGGGAACATTTATCCTTGCTGGCCTCTTCACTGTGGAATGGAAGTTCCTCTGTCTCTTCATATCTGTTCAAGGGAGATGTTTTTCAGTGGAGTGATGCATCCCATCCCTGGCATCCCTAAGATTCTATCACATAGGTAGTCACCTCATTACCCTGTAGAAAATGGACCCATTTATCATTCGTTTCTCCTTCGGTAGGGGTGAGGTGGAGCCTGAGACTGCATTTCCTGCAAACTCACAGGAGATAGTCCTGCTGGGGCTGCTGGTCTGGGGACTGTAGTTTGAGAACCATTCCCTAGACTGCACCGGCAGGAGTATGTGCCCTGAATGAACTGGTAAGCCCTGCAGGTGCCCAAGGGTTAAACCAAGCCTTCCCTGGAATGCCCACTCCTTTTTTCCCCCTCCTGCTTTGGATCCAGGTGCTGCTCAGCACAGGTGCCAGTGAGACCCAGGTGATAGGATTTGTGAACTTGGCTCAATTTCTCATCATCTGCCCTAGGAAACTGCATCATAAAGTGGGAAGAACACAGGACTTAGAGGCGGAACCGGGGTTCAGCCTGGTATCTGTTTCATAATAGGTGTGACCTTGTGCTGAGTAGTTGTAATTGAAGCAATGGGGCCTTAGCTTGCCTGGGCCTCAGTTTTTTCATCTGTAAAACGGAGACCTTAATGTTCTCCTGGCACACCGCCCATGTTTTTATGGATGTACTTGAACAGCCTGGTTAAACTGAAGTGCTGCAAAAAAAAAAAAAAAAAAAAAAAAAAACTATAATCTTATTATCCCTGGTGTGAAAGGAGAGGAAAGAGTGAAAAATAGATTCTAACATCACAAAGATGCAAAGCCTTAGCCACTGAGGGGACTTCAGGGCATCGCTCCCTTAACCATCCCTCAATTTTACAGAGGAGAAAATGGATGCTCAAAGGCAGGCAGGGAAGTGACATGCCCATGGTCAAATAGCAAAACCAGGAGAAGAATCCAGCTCTTCCCTGAGCCCTGCTCTTTCCTCCATACCAAAGTATCAACATCTCCCCAAACATGGGCTTCTCCCAGTCACCCCATCTTTGAAGAGAAGCCAGGTGTGCACCTCAATTTCTCATTCCTGGTGCTCCTAGGAAGTTTCCATTATTCATCTTGTTAATTACTCCTCTCTTTGCTCTCCCTGGTTCTGGGCTTGTCTCCTTTTCTGGCTCTCTAAGCCAAGCCTGAAACAATAAAGAAGTTTTATTACGTATAAAACCGCTTTGGTAAGTGCTACCATTAGCTGATAATAAAAAGAATTTTTTTAGCGTTTCAAGCAGTTGTTTTTACATTTCCTGTTAATTATTCAAACCTCCAGGTATTGTGTGGCCATGGGGATGTCAGGGTTGAGGGTGCCTCCTGTCCCTGTCCCGATCGCCTCCCCTTCCAGAGAAGAACTGGCTCCAGGGCGGGAGACCCGGGCTAGACACAGTGGGCACCCGCCAGACTGGTGAGGACACTGTTCCTACTGCTGGAGAGCCTCTAACCTGTGGAGGAAGATGATTTTCCTCAGGAAAATCTAGTCTAATAAGGGAAATAAACTGTCTTCCTGCCGAGGGCTGCCAGGATGGTGGGAGAGACCTGTTCTGATGGAAGAGAGCTACTCCATTTGAGTTTGAGAGTTTCTTGCATTTCTCCACCCACTTGCCCTCACCCCACCCTAAGATGGGACCAGGAGAATTTCCACATTATAAGAGCTCAGTCTCAAAGAGCACTTACTACATGCCAGGTGCTGCTCTATGGACCTTACACATGATTACTGCTTTTGCCCTCACAGCAGCCCTATGAAGCAGGGACCATTCTTATCTACAGCTGAGGAAACTGAGGCATAGAAAGATCAAGTCACCTGCCTGAAGCCCTCCACTAAGAAAACAGTAGAGCTCAGAATGAAAACTGACAGGCTTATTTTGGCAGATAGTGGATTTAGTTATCCCAACTATAGCAGGTGTTAGTAAATGCGTATTGGTTACTTGACTCATGGTAAGTATGAGACGGAAATGCTAAATCCTACAGGATTTGGTGCCTGGGGGAGTCAGGGATGCCCTCCCAGAGCAGGTGGGATGTAATGGGAGGGCTGGATGCTGCGAGGATTGTTTCCCCGTCACCCTCCCAGCATCACTGAGGCCTGACCAGCAACAAGCTCTTGGAGCTGCCACTCGCAGGCCATCAGCATGCAGGGTAACAGGCCATGAAATGTCATTACCAGCGTGTTCTAAGAGATAGCGCAGGCTATTGCTGGCAAGGATAGCAACCCAGCCAGGGACGGGGCCTTTGCCTCTGCACTTCCCTTTCTGCGGGCGTCCCTGAGGTCTGGGAGGATCCCCAGGGAAGCAGGGAAGAAAGAAAGCGGGAGAAGAGGAAAGGAGAAGGACGAAATGCAGGGAGGAATTAGAGAGGGGAAGGGGACGTTGATAGATGCTTATCCCATTTAATGTGCCCGGCGCATAAATACTTCCTACGTCAATGGATGAGTGGTCCTGTGGGAGTAGATGGTGATGCCAAGCTGGGTACCAAATTGAATTCAGCTTATGTTTAAGGCTCCCAGCTCTCTGCTCAATTTATTTGGTGAATTAGTTTGCCTCCCCACCCGTTTCCTTCCTCTACTTTCCAGGGCTTGACTTTAGTTAGGAAGACATGGACTCCCAAGATGAAATGACAGTCAAGGCAGGTGTGACTCGATGTCAAAAAGTCAATAGGAACCACCGAGGCTGTCAGAAAACCTGGATGGGAGTGCTCAGTGCAGCACTGTGTGTAACAGCAAAACATTGGAGGCAACGCAAATGTCCATCACCCAGAAAGGGGATGTATATTCAGTTCTGCAGAACGCTGTGTGGCAGTGAAAATGAATGAATAGAGTAATATGGAGCAACATGGATAATTCTGCAAAGCAATGCACAGAGCAAAAGCAATACTGCCTTAGCTTGGGTTCCCAAAGGCAGAACCAGTGTCCAGGGAGCTTCTTTGGGAGGGAGAATGAGGGAGCAGGAAGAGGACAGAGAATGGGAAAGTCAGTAAAGGGCGCATGACTGACTAGGTCACTGCTGTGGGCAGCTGGAGTCCCTCTGAAGAATCATGCAGCATGGACTTGAGAAATGGCCTCTGAAGGACAGACGTGTGGTGGTTATCACTGATTCCTGCCCCCTATTGATTGAAGGTTGTCCCCAGGGATGCCAGCTCCTGGCCCCTCTGGCTGTGCCTGCACAGGCTGATCAGCCTCCTGGAACTTAGGAGAAAGTCCAAGGCAGGAAAGCAGAGAGGGCACTGGGCTGAAGTGGGGCCACTGGCAGGGTGCTCTGAGCTGTCCCCACAGCTGTGCTGAAAGCAGGTGGGCTGAGGGGCTGTGGCTCTGAGGACACAAAGCATCAGTCACAGATTCACATGTAGATGTGAAGCTTAAAAACTTGCAAAACTGTGATATATAGATAGTGGATACATATGTGTGCTAAAAACAGAAAGATAATCATGGCAGTGACAAACATCACATCCAGGATGCTGGTTACCTCTAGGAAGAAAAAGAGAAGCACATTCAGGAAGTGAACACAGGAGACTTCGGTTGTACTGATGATTTGTCTTCTCCTTTTTAATCTAAGTGGTGGGTACATGGGTGTTCGTTTCATTACTTTTTGAGTCTTTAAAATATTTCATCGTCATCATAAACACTATAGAAATGCATAAGGAAGGACCTCAATATTTGCCTTTGAAGGGTGTGGTTCATGGTGGAAACTGGATAAAAGCTTTGGCTTTGAAGGAGGAATAGAAGTTGGCTAGGTAAAGGGGGAAGAAGGGCCTCCCAGGTCAGGGACCTCATGAGCAAAGGCACGGAGATGGGAATGTGTGTGGGGTATCAGCCCATGTCAAGCAAAATTGCTTTGGGGAATAAAGGTTGAATGTACAAGGTGAGGCCATGTTGTGCAGAGTGTTACTGCAACACTGAGGAGTTTAAACACAACAGGACCATTAGAGTGGCAGCTGCAGCAGCAGCGGCAGCAGCAGCAGCAGTAGTAGTAGTGGTGGTGGTGGTGGTGATTGTAGTAATATTAGAAGAAATAATATACTATTAATAAAACAACTACCATAATACTACTTATGACGTTCTTACTCTGTGTCTGGTACTTTGCTACATATTCTATGTACCTCAGCTCATTTAAACTACACAACAATCCCCTGAGGTATTGTCTTAGTCCATTTTCTGTTGCTATAACAGAATGCCGCAGACCGGGTAATTAATAAAGAAAAGGAGTTTATTTAGCTTGTGATTCTGAAGGCTGGGAAGTACGAGAGCATGACACTGGCATCTGGTGAGGGCCTTCTTGTTGTGTCATAACATGGCAGAGGGCATCACATGGCAGGAGGGCAAGAGAGCCAGAGAGAGCTCATTTTTACAACAAAGCCACTCCTGCGATAATGAACCCACTCCTGTAATAGTGACATGAATTCATTCATGAGGGCAGAGCCCTCATTAATCCATTAATTCATCATGAGGGCGGAACACTCATTAATCCATTCATGAGGGCAGAGGGATTGAGTTTCCAACACATGAACTTTTGGGGAACACATTCAAATCATAGCATTTGCCTGGACACAGCGGCCCATGCCAGTAATCCCAGCACTTTGGGAGGTTGAGGTGGAAGTATCACTTGAGTTCAGGAGTTCAAGACCATCCTGGGCAACATGGTGAAACCCCATCTCTACAAAAAATACAAAACTTAGCCAAGCACAATGGCATGTCCCTATAGTCCCAGCTACTGAGGTGGAAGGATCAATTGAGCCTGGGAGATAGAGGTTGCAGTGAGCCAAGATCGCACCACTGCCCTCCAGCCTGGGTGACAGAGTGAGACCCCGTCTCAAAAATATATATATAAATAAAAATAACAGTATTCCACACTGACCCCCAAAATTCATGTCTTCTCACATGTAAAATATGTTCATTCCATCCCAATAGCCACAAAGTCTTAACTGTTCCAGCACCAACTCAGAAGTCTAAAGTCCAGAGTCTCATCTGAATCAGATATGGGTGAGACTCAGGCACATTTCATCTTGAGGTAAATTCCCTCTAGTTGTGAGATTGTGAAATCAAGTTATCTACTTCCAAAATGCAATGGTGGGACAGGCATAGGACAGACACTTCCATTCCAAAAGGGAGGAATCGGCAAGAAAAAAGGAGTAACAAGTAAACCCAGCCTGGGCACGGTGACCCATGCCTGTAATCCCAGGACTTTGTGAGGCTGAGGTGGGTGGATCATGAGGTCAGGAATTCAAGACCAGCCTGGCCCAAATGGTAAAACCTTGTCTCTACTAAAAATACAAAAAATTAGCCAGGCGTGGTGGCAGGCACCTGTAATCCCAGCTACTGGGGAGGCTGAGGCAAAGAATTGCTTGAACCTGGGAGGCAGAGGTTGCAGTGAGCCAAGATCATGCCACTGCACTCCAGTCTGGGCGACAGAGCGAGACTCTGTTTCCCACAAAGAAATAAAAATAAAAAAGGTAAATCCAAAACCAACAGGGAAAACCACATTTAGTATTACAGCCGGAGAATAATTTCCTTTGACTCCATGTCTTGCAGCCTGGACACACTGGTATGGGGGTTGGGCCTCCAAGGCCTCAGACAGCCCCATCCCCATAGCCTTGCTGGGGTCAGCCTGCACCTGGGTACCCAGACCATCTGCTACATCCTTTGAAATCTAGATGGAGGCCACCATGACCCGACAGTGCACACACTCTGCATACGTGCAGAGTTAGTACCACATGGACACCACCAAGGCTTACTGCCTGTTCCCTCCAGAGTGATGGCCAGAGCTGCACCTGGGCCTGCTTGAGCTGTGACCGGGTCAGCCAAGAGCACTATGCTATGCTGGAATTCAGGGAGTAGAGGCCCTAGTTGGCTCTGGGCATGGAGCCTGTGGAGGGCACCCTGGGGCCCTTCCCCTGAAACCATTCTGCCCTCCTAGAGCTCAGGGCCTGTGATGGGAAGGGCAGCCTCAGAGACCTCTGAAATGTTCTTCAGGGTCTTTCTCCCTGTTGTCTTGGTATCTTCTATGTATGGTAATCTCTTCAGCAAACAATCTCTTGGCCACACCTGGGTGCCATCTCCAAAACCCACCTTTTCCCTCTTTACGCGACCAGGCTGCAAATTTTCCAAATATTTCTTGTCTGTTTTTTTTTTTTTTTTTTTTAAGGAATCTCACTCTGTCGCCCAGGCTGGAGTGCAGTGGTGCCATCTCAGCTCACCGCAAGCTCTACCTCCTGGGTTCACGCCATTCTCCTGCCTCAGCCTACCGAGTAGCTGGGACTACAGGTGCCTGCCACCATACCTGGCTAATTTTTTGTATTTTTAGTAGAGATGGGGTTTCACCATGTTAGCCAGGATGGTCTTGATTTCCTGACCTCATGATCTGCCCACCTTGGCTTCCTTTTTAATCATAAATTCTGTTTTTAAATCATCTCTTTCCTATCTTACTTTACTGTAATCAGTTAAAAGCAGCCAAACAGCAGGCTGCATGCTTTGCAGCTTAGATATTTCTGCTACCGGATATCCTAGTTCATCACTCTTAAATTCTGCCTTCCATAATCTTCTCAAGCACAAGCATAGTTCAGCCAAGTTCTTTGCTACTTTATAACAAGGATGGCCTTTGCTCCAGTTTCCAATACCTTGTTTCTTAGTTCCATCTATGACTTTGTCAGAGTGGCCTTTGCTATGCATATTTCTATCAACGTTCTGGTCACAACCATTTAAGTAATCCCTAAAAAGTTCCAGACTTTCTCCAGTCTTCTCTACTGTGAGCTCTCACCAGGATCACCCTTAATGCTCTGTTCACAACAATGCAGGCTTTTCCCAGCATTCACTTCAAAACTGTTCCTGCTTCTACCCATCACCCAGTCCCCAAAACCTTCCACATTTTCAGGTATCTGCTATAGCAACAACCCCACTTTTCAGTATCAATTTTCTGTCATAGTCTGTTTTCTGTTGCTATAACTGAATACCACAGACTGGGTAATTTATTTAAAATAGAAGTTTATTCAGCTCATGGTTATGGAGGCTGGGAAGTTTAAGAGCATGCCACAGGCATGTGGTAAAGCAGCAGTCCCCAGCCTTTGTGGCTCCAGGGACCGGTTTCGTGGAGGACAGTTTTTCCATGGACTAGGGAATATGAAGGGGATGGTTTCAGGATGAAACTGTTCCATGTCAGATCATCAGGCATTAGATTGTCACAAAGAGCATGCAACCTAGATCCCTCGCAGGTGCAGTTCACCATAGGGTGTGTGCTCCTATGAGAATCTAATGCCGCCACTTATCTGACAGGAGGCAGAGCTCAGGCGGTAATGGTCAGTCACCTGCTGCTCACCTCCTGCCATGTGGCCTGGTTCCTAACAGGCCACAGACCAGTACTTTCATAACAAAGCCACTCCCAAGATAACAAACCCATTCCTGTAATAACAACATTAATCCATTCACGAGGGCAAAGAGATTAAGTTTCCAACACAGGAACTTTTGGGAGACACATTCAAACCAGAGCAGAAAGTACTGTCAGTCTCGTTTTACACATTTGGAAACAGAGGCCCAGAGGAGATAAGTAGTTGCTCAAGATCACACACTGAATTGGTGGCAAAATGTGGATTTAAGTTCAGATTGGCTTTCTGCCCAAGCTTAGCCTCTCCACCACTCTTCCTCACTGCCTTATGGATGTCTTCACCCCTCCATCCCCCCATGTAAATTCCTGAATGTGAGGACAGTACTTCACTTGGAATGGGAAATGGTTATCCTGTGCTCCGCCTCTGATCTGGTGCTGAGTTGAGGTAGAACCCCAGCCCGGGCTCCATGGGAGAGAGTGTGGTGAGATCAAAGTGACATTTGCCAGGAAGACCTCAACTTTGCTAACCCTTCACCCAGGCCCTCCCCTCCCAAGACAACATCCTTGCATATTCTATGCCCTATCTCACAGAGGGAAACCAGACTGGGTATAGAAGGTCCTGACTGTGCGCCAATGAGCAAATCAGCCCAAACATGGAGGAACATGCACTGGGGCATATCAGATGTTAATTAGTGGGTACCAAGGATGGGCTGTGCTTCATGGAAAAAGTGAAGGGATCTTTACTTGGGTAGAACACAGACCCCATCCAAAGAGGCTTCTAAGACATCCTAACTTTGAGAATTTGGTCCTGATGCTTCAGAAAGGTGGTTAGAAAGGAAACCCTACTTCCCTCCACTTGGACAAGGTATTTGCTTTTCTCCTATCAGGCTGATAATCCCAGTGGTTTGGGTTTGGGTACAGAATGGGCAAGTACAGGCAGGACCTAAATCCTTCTAAACAGCATATGAGCCCTTTTACATTTCCCTTTTATTTTCCCTGAATGGAAATCAGGCTCCAGGTTGAAATCCTCAGACCAAGCCTGGGAATTAATTAGGCATGTAATGCTCATTAGCAGTAATGGATGTTCCTTGCTGAAGTCCTTGTGCAGCTTGGTGGGGGACATGGCCTCTGTTCTAGGAATTGAGCATTTTTCCCTGAGCAGGATCTTGACACTGCAGGGGCCCCAAAGCCTGTATATAAGGTTGAGGGGTGGCCAGGCACAGTGGCTCACACCTGTAATCTCAGCATTTTCGGAGGCCAAGACAGGCAGATCACCTGAGGTCAGGAGTTCGAGACCAGCCTGACCAACATGGTGAAACCCCATCTCTACCCCATCTCAAAATACAAAAATTAGCTGGGCATGGTGGAGAACACCTGTCGTACCAGCTACTCTAGAGGCTGAGGCAGGAGAATCACTTGAACTCGGGAGGTGGAGATTGCAGTGAGCCAAGATCATGCCGCTGCACTCCAGCCTGGGCAACAGAGCAAGACTCCATATCAAAAAAGAAGAAAAAGGTTGAGGGGTGTGTCTGTGACTGAGGTAATGGATGTGTGGTCTGAGGCATGTATACAACATGTATGGGATATGTTATATGTATTGACATAGGACGGATCCATGAAGGGTGGGTATTATGTATGAGGTTTCTGATATATATGCACTGTGTGTGATGTGGAAATGTGGCATAGGCTGGATATGTCATGTGAATACTTGTCATTTTGCATGTGGCATGTACAGTGTGAGTTGCAGACATGTGGCCTGTGTGCACGAGAAGTCGTGTCTGAATTTCTCTGTGTGTGCTCAGGTGTCTGAGCCTGAAGGAATTTGTCACTGTCAGAAGCAAGATTGCTGAGAATTCCCATGACATTGGGCAGAATTATGATCCCGCTTAGCACTGAGATAACATTGGTTGGAGAAAGGATGGATGAAAAATGTCCCCAGGAATAGAAAAAGGAGTTAGACTGGCTTAGCAGAGGATGAGCTGGTGTTGGGGAGACAGGGAGGAATACTTGATTAAAACTGAAAATATCTGTTACCAGGAGGGAGCGGTCCAGAGGAGGGAAAGGGACAGCTCGGCCTAGAGGAGTGCAGGAGGGAAGAGTCATAGGCAGTGGAAGCAGGAAGCCCCAGGACGGGCATTGATGTTGGTGGAGAAATGTGCAAAGAGGAAGCCCTGGGAGAGGGAGAGGAAGGCATGGAGGTCCCCACTCAGCTCCCAGGACAGAGATGGCTCATGGAAGTCATGAGTAGGGGGCAGGTGGCCCAGGGCCCACCTAGAACAATTCTTGACATCTCTGGGTCTAGGCTCCCCAGGAGAAAGACCCCACCGTCACACCACCGTTCATCGGTCACAGAGCAGCTTTCCTCTCCTCTTTTCCTGCTGTGAAGAGGTATGAGTAATGTGACCATGTCCCAAGTGGGACACTTTTGAGACTGAAGGGGGCTATTAATAATTATGCCAGGCCAGCAGGTGAAAACTGGGACTGTCTCAGGCACACAGGATGTATAGTTTCCAAAGGCTTAGAGGTCAGGAAAGGTGGGTGTGAAGAGGAAGGCTTCTCATTCTTCAGCCACGCTCAGACTACCTCCTGTGGGCAAGGCTCCAGCAGAGAAGACCTCGAATGCCACCAGGCCCTTGAACATCCTCTGCACCCCTCCCTGGCTCAGCCCCCATCAGAACACCACAGGGCAGCATGGGCTTCTGAGAAAATCCAACCTCTCCCCACAAGTACCCAGAATCATTTGAGGGCATCCAAAAAACAAGGCAATTCCGTTTGCCTGGCTGCACTTTTCTAAGGCTAAGCTCCATCCAGAATCTGACTGTTCATTTGAGCATCTCTCTCAAGATACTCTGGGACAGAGACAGGGATGGATTCAGAGACCCCCCAAACATCACCCTTCTCCCCTCCTCTCTCTCTCCTTGTAGTCATTTAACAAACATTTATTATTTGGCTATCTAACTTTTGCATTGTGAAAATGGCATTATAACAAAATGATAGGAAATGTTTAAAAACAAAAATAAATTGCCTCTAGTCCTTCCACCTTAACACAATAATTAATTTCATTTTGCATAGTCCCTTCTGATCCTTGTCAGCATTTTTATTATGTAGTTATAATGTACATATAATTTTAATTTCTAAGTTTTTTATTTCACATTTTACCATAAGCATTTTTTCCACATAACAGAGTTTTCATAAATATTTTAAATGGCTACATAATAGTTCATTGGGTTTATATACCATAATTTACTTAACAATTCCCCTATTGTTGACCATTTAGGTTGTTTTCCATTTGGGGCCATTGTAATGTTGCAATGAGTATCTTCATGCATATAAATACTTGTTATTCTTTTGAATGATTTCCATTGGATACAGTATTATGAGTGGGATTACTGGGTCAAAGTAAATGAGCATTTTATGACCCTTGATATATATTGCCATATTGCTTTCCAAAATGATCATTTGATCATTCCTGTTTTCAACATTATCAGTAATGTGTGTACCCGTTTCAATAGAACATAGTCAGTGGTGCATGTTATTTGTTTCCCTAAATTGCTAATCTAGGAAGTGTAAAATGGGACCTCCGTGTTGTGTTAATTTGCATTTATTGGCTTTCTAGCAAGGACAGCCATTTTCTGTGTTATGGAAGACTTTTATTGGATACTTACCATGTGGCAGGGTCCGTGCTAGGTGCTGCAGGGACTGCAGAGATAAGACAAGGTCCCGGTCCTCCAGCTTGCAGTCCAGTACCGACAGGGACACAACTGACCACCAGCAAGAGGAGACTGGGTACAGTAAGACTGGGTACAGAGCCATCTTACTACACCCAGTAAGAGGGAGCTGAGACAGGGGATCATGGGAGGAGGCTGGTGGGTGTGCTGACATCACAGTTGTCACAGCACCTTGCATCTGTGTGGTACGTCTATCTTTTCAGAGGGTTTCCCTCTTGATCTTTTTTGACCCTAAATATTCCTCCAAGACAATTGTCTTCACTGTCCCCATTTTGCAGATGAGGAAGCTGAGGCCCAAGTCTGTTAAATGACTCACATTTGGTCACAGCTTAAGGTGCAGAGCTTAAGAACGCCAGCCTGGGGTTTCTGATCCTAAGCCCAGTGCTCTCCAGGGGACATCAGGCCAACGGGAGAGGAGGGCATAGAGAGCAGTGACTCTCAGCCCTGATCATGCATCAGAACCACTGCGAGCTGAAAAAGAGAAGGTGGATTCTCGCCACCCCGACCCAAGATCTGCTCAATCTGAATCATCGAGAGAGGGGCCCAGGATCTGAAGCTCCAGACTCTCAGGGTGGTTCTGAGGCACTGCCTGGGTCGTAGCCCAGAGATAGGGGGTGATAGAACAGGAAGTGTGCCCGCAGTGGGGCAGAGGGGGAAGCTGAGGCTTGGCCATTGTGAATGGGAAGAATGCATGGCACCCATTATCGCAGCAAATGGTATGGTGCACAGTGATGGAGCAAAATGAGTTCCAGGTGACCCTGCCTTATCATAGGGCGCTGTCTGCATGGGACAGTGTCTGCCAGTGGGTTCAGCTTGACATGGTCACTGGTACACAGGCATAACAGCCCAGTGCTGCCTCAGAAGAGGGTGATTAGTTGTTTACAAGAGCTACTGGGAACCCTAGTGTGAACTCAGCCTGTGGCTGGAAGGGGCAAAGTCGGGACTTGAACCTGTGTCTTCTGAGTCTTTGTGTGCTGATCAGTCTGGAAGTGTGCTTGTTTCTGAGTGACCTTGCTGGCCAGGCCAGGGCCCTGGAGCTTGGTGGGGAGGCCCAGAAGGGTCTCCACAGCTAGCATGTCTAGTGCCCACTGGATTTCAGGACTGGGAGTGCTGGTGCATGAGAGCTGCCAGAAATAATCAGGTGGATCACAGGCATGAAGACGTCACTGCAGGTGGGATATGTGTCCTTCCAGGTAAAAGAAGAAAAAGGGGATATTTTCAATTTACATTTCATGTAAATGACACCATTTTATTCTCCCACTGATCCTATAAGGCTCCTGGGGTGGTAAGAGCATACCTGGTTTACAGATGCAGATGCTGAGGCCACAGTTGATAAGTATCTTGCCCAAATCCACATAGCTAGAGCAATAATGCTAGGCTTCGGCCGGGCGTGGTGACTCATGCCTGTAATCCCAGCATTTTAAGAGGCTGAGGTGGGTGGATCATGAGGTGAGGAGATCGAGACCATCTTGGCCAACATGATGAAACCCCGTATCTACTAAAAATACAAAAAAATTAGCTGGGTATGGTGGTGTGCACCTGTAATCCCAGCTACTCAGGAGGCTGAGGCAGGAGAATCCCTTGAAGCAGGGAGGCTGAGGTTGCAGTGAGCCAAGATCGCACCACTGCACTCCAGCCTGGAGACAAAGCAAGACTTCGTCTCAAAAAATAATAATGCCAGGCTTCAAATACAGGTCATCAGACTCCACATCCTGCACCGTCTCAATTATGAGTGCATTCATTCCACAAGCGTTTCCTGAGAAGCCTCAGGGCTGGCAATGAACAAAGATGATAATGCCGTGGTCACTTCATCAAGCAGTGCTACTCAAAGTGTGGTCCTCGGTCCTGCAGCATCAGCCCCACCTCGAGCTTGTCAGCCACACAGAATCTCAGGCCCCTCGCCAGACCTCCTGAATCAGAGTTTGCATTTTAACAAGACCTCCCAGCTGATTTTCATGCACATTAAAGTTGAAAAAGCCTTGTCTCTGGATAGCTTCTGCATGCTGGCTGCACATTAGAATCACCTGGGGAGCGTTGGGGAGTCGGGGAATCCCCTGTCCAGGCTCTGTCCCCGGAGATCTGAATCATAATCTGGAGTGGGGCCTTAGCATTGACATTTTCAAAGTTCCCCGGGTGATTCTAATGTGTGACTAAGGTGAGGAGCCACTAGTCCGGGATATTCTAACCGATGCTGGTCAGGCCTTTCTCTCCTGACTGCCCTGCCCTTTTATTCTTTTAAGTTTTCAATGCTGTGCAGTTGGGAGGCATTGTTAATTATCATCTTCAGGAAATAGGTGGGCCAGGAATTCCCCATCATTGTGGGGTTTACAGATGCTGGACCCTAGAGCTTGGGAAGCAGGTCCTGGCGTCTGGATTAGAAGTTCACAAAAGTGTAAGTCTGCAAGCCCAGACTCAGCCTTTGGGGAGCCTGAATGAATTAAGAGACAGGGGAATGTCCCGAGAGGCCTGCAGGCAAAAGGAGGTATGGTCCGTTCCTAAGGACTCACAAAGCACTAACAGGAGTGGATCTGGGTGGCAGGTTTCAGCATCATTCCCATATTATAGATTAAGAAATTGAGGTTTAGAGATTTTAGGTTTTAGCTCAAGGTCACTTAGGCTTTTAAGACCTAGGACTTGAGCACAGGTCTGACTCCACCATGCTACCCTTGTCCTCGGGGTAAAGATCTAGAAGAGGTAGTGGACCTCCTTGCCTGGACAGGGGATTCCCCGACTCCCCAAAGCTCCCCAGGTGATTCTAATGTGCAGCCAGCATGCAGAAGCTGTCTCGAGACAAGGCTTTTTCAACTTTAATGTGCAAGTAGTGGACCTCCTTGCCCAAGTCCCTCCCATTGGAGGTTTCTCTAGCCCAGCCCCTCTCCCTCCTCCCTGCCTCTAGGCTCAGGAGCCCAGCATGAGTTTCAATAAGCCAAGCAAGAGTGAGCCACGTGGAGCACCCCCACACAGGAATTAGACTGGGACCAGCCCCTCCCTTGGGTGGCTGCCAGCGGCGGAGGACTTCAAGGAGGGGGCAAGGAGAGGAGAATGCCGATGTGTGTTTTCCCCCTCTCTTGGGCACCGGCCCAGGTTCTGCATAGACTTGCTGGAAGAGAGAGTTCAATTTGGCCCCGATACAAGCTCCACAGTCACTGCACTGTCATCTTCATTTAGTTAACGTTCTTTCTGGGCAGACCTGGCCGGAATTCATCTTCATTATCCAGTGAGGGGCTCACTCCGGGCCAACTTTGATCTCCTGCAGATGATTTCCCCTGAAGGCCATTAGCAGGGTGTGGGGGAGGCTCAACGCCAGGCAGGGGCCTGCCACAGTCCCCCTACCAACACACACCACAGTCCCCACTCCACCCAAATAGATGCCCAGTCCACCTTCAGCAGGACCCAGTCCACCTCTGGCCTCTCAGCTGAGCTGGGAGGGGCTGAGATCCTGCTTCTTCCTCTCCCTGCCCCCACAGTGCCCCTGTCCCAGTCCCATCCCTGATAATTACCACCCACAAAGCACTTTACAAAGCCCCTTCACATTCGATTTTCACAAGCTCTGAAGCCAGAGCTACCAGGGTTTCAGTCCTGGCTTGGCCACTTATATAGTGACTTTGGGTGAGTTATTTCACCTCTGAGCCACAGTTTCCAAATCTGCAAAATGGGTCAATACCACCAGCCTTACAGCATTTTGGAAATGATGCCACAACATAATGCATGTGAAGGGCCTAACACTGCCTGACACACGGTAAATGTGTTATTACTACTTCTTTGAGGCAGATATTAGCACACCTGTTTCCCAGAGGAGGCGGCTCATGGAAGTGCCTCTGGCCAGCTGTGTGACTTTGGGAAAGTCATTTCTTTCCAAGCCTCAGTGTCCTCCCTGTGAGATCCCAAAGATAAATCCGCACCTCCCAGGCTTATGTGAAGGTCAGCTGAGAGAATGTGTGAGCGCAACTCCGGGCGCCCCAGGGCTGACCGCAGGTTCAGAATTCTGGAGCTGGTGGGGCTGCCCCCATGGAGGGACTTGTTCTGGGCAGCTGTGTTCCCCAAAGCCCCTGAAAAAAAGCACCTGAACTCTAAATGGAGGCCTTTGTGGCTTTTAAAATTCTTCCAGCTTTGGGTTTGGGTACCAGGAGTACAGAGACTGCTCGTCAGCAAGACCTGGAGTCTGGCTCCTCACTCCTCTCTGGGCTCCCCAGGAACAAGCCAGTCCCACCCTGAGCCTACAGTTCTTTCCCACTGCCCAGCCCACCCACCTGGCTTCTGCTGGTGACCTCCATCCCCTCTGTCCCAACCTTCTCCTGCCCTGGTCCCAGCCCCAGCCTTCCCCATCCTCAACCTGCCACTGGTAACCCTGTATGCAGCCTCTAGACCGACCCTCAACATCCCCAGCCCCACTCTTGGCTGCCAGCCTAGCCTCAAGTCTTTCTCGGCAGGGCTGTGCCCCAGCTGGTTTTAATCCCTTGTGATCGGCACTCTCTGACAGTGCAGGGTAAGGACATTTGGTCTGAGCAACTGGTGCTTCATTGCAATTATCTGCCCACGGCAGCAGGGTCTGTAATCCAGCCCATTGATTCAGTGGCTTTTCTTCTGCACACACTCACGGGCACGCCGACCCCACTTGGGTCTGTGCAGACTCTGCAACGAGCAAAGACAGAGGAGCCTTTTTGTAACTGGGGCTGTGAGTCTTTGAGAAGCATCTCCATTCAAAAAGGCCAGCTAGGAGGGATTCATAAAGTGCCTTACAAAGCCACACAGATGCCTTGTGTTCCCTGGCAGGGAGCCTTGGCCGGCCTCCTCACACCTGACCACCCATTCATCTGCCTTTTCACTGGGTCTGCATGTGGCCCGGGCACATGGTTACAGTCTCTAGCCCCAGCTGGGACTCCTACAGACTGGGTTATCCTGCAGGGCCATGTTTAGAGGCTCTTGTGGATATAGCCGTGCATCTTCCAGGCAGGCTCCAGCCCCAGGCCCTGAGCTGATGGGCAGTTTACTGCACCCTGGAATTCAGAGCAAGAAGCAGCTGCTACTGGCCTCTATCTAGAGGATGGTGAAAGAGTAGAATCTCCATCTGGGCTTTTCTCTGAGCCCAAGGGACCTAGAGCTTCAAACAATTTTTTTTTTTTTTTTTTTTTGAGACGGAGTCTCACTTTGTCACCCAGGCTGGAGCGCAGTGGGATGATCTCGGCTCACTGCAATCTCTGCCTCCCAGGTTCAAGCAATTCTCCCTCAGCCTGTGGGATTGTAGGTGCACACCACCATACCTGGCTAATTTTTGTATTTTTAGTAGAGATGGGGTTTCACCATGTTGGTCAGGCTGGTCTCGAACTCCTGACCTCAAGCAATCCACCCCCCTCAGACTCCCAAAGTGCTAGGATTACAGTCATGAGCCACTGCCCCCAGCCAATTTTTTTTTTTTTTTTTTTGAGACAGGATCTTGCTCTGTTGCCCAGGCTGGAGTGCAGTGGTGCAAACACAATTTACTGCAAGTTTGACCCCCACCCTCCACCCCCAACCCCAGGCTCAAGTGATCCTCCCACCTCAGCCTGCTGAGTAGCTAGAACTACAGGCATGCGCCACCACACCTCAGCTAATTTTTTAAAAAAATTTTTGTAGAAATAGGGTCTCACTATACTTCCCAGGCTGGTCCCAAACTACTGGCCTCAAGTGACTCATCTGCCTCAGCATCCCAAAGCACTGGGATTGTAGGTGTAAGCCACCATGCTGGGCCCAAACAGAAGTGCTTAACCTGGAGTGCGTGCACTGGGCCACAGTATGACCATGAACTCCTTGAAATTATGTACAAAGTCATATGTGTGTGTGCCTGCATGCATGCACATTTTGGTAGAGACGGTCCACACTTTCATCAGATTCTTAAAAATGTCTGAGACCTAACAGTGTGGTCAAAGTCCAGCTGCCTGAGACCACTGGGCATGACCATCAGCACTGCAGGGAGGCCCAGAGGCCACACTGGGTACTCTTTTGCAGGAAATGTATTGCATTACCTCACATGAAGCTGAAAGAGCACATCTGATAGAATTGCCAGCAGACCTGAGGGCCCACACCTGTCCTGGCTGCCCCCACACGCAGGCTCTGTCTGCAGGAAGGAGCCTGACCTCAGACCCACCACCTGCCTGGCTAGACAGAGCCTCCTCTTCACCCCCATGCCTTTAATCCCAGCTGGACCAAGAGCCCTCACATGGTCTGTTCTTCCCCACGCCAGCCTTTCCCTGGACTACCCTGTCCCCCAGTTCCAGCCACAAGTCATCCTCAGATTCTGGAGAGACATTTTGCTCTCTTGCCAGAAACCACTTTGAAATTTGCAAACTCTTTCAAATGGAAGAAATAGTGAACAGAGAGCCAGAGGAACTCCCCACGAGTGCCAGTGTTCCCCTGCCCTCTCGACTCCCCCCTCCCTCCTGAGATGTCCAACTCACACCAGCCCATCTAGGTCTTACCAGCATGGAAGGGCAGGGGTATCTGGGAAACTCCTGTAGAAAAGCATCTGGGCTTGAGCCCCGGGCACTGGCTGCTGAATTACTATCTCCCTGGGACACAGCCTTTTTCCTTCTCACAGATTTTCAGAGCGAGGACAGCTTGCAGACCACCCTGGTCAATTCTCCTCTATTTCAGACTTCACCTTCAGGATAGCATTCTTGATTTTTTTGGTTTGTTTTATTTTGTTTATATATGTATGGCTTCTATTTCCAAAGAGATTGTAGGGTTAAGAGATTTCTTTTTATTCCAAGTGTCTAAAACAGAATAAAGATTCATATATATAAAAGATATTAGGACTGGGTTTGAGTTCATGTTGTCCAACCCTCTCATCTCACTGACAGGGAAACGGAGGCTGAGAGGAACGTCTGGCCTGCTCATGGCTTCCTAACCCTGAGCCCAACCTTCCTCTACCTTTTGTTGATTGATTGATTGACCTATGACAATATCAAGGAGCAGGAGCAACAGGCAATGTAGGGGTGGGCTCCCCAAGTGTTATCACTGCAGGGCCCTACACCACCTCCCCAGGAGAGGCTGGGAATTTCTCAGGACCAGTGTCCTCCTGGAGGTGTGGAGACACAACATCACTACTTCTGATGCCACTGGAATTCTCTCTTTCCCCCCCCCCCCCCCCCCCGAGACAGAGTCTTGCTCTGTTACCCAGGCTGGAGTGCAGTGGCTTGGTCTCGGCTCACTGCAAGCTCCGCCTCCGTGTTAGCCAGGATGGTCTCCGTCTCCTGACCTCGTGATCCGCCCGCCTCATCCTCCCAAAGCGCTGGAATTACAGGTGTTAGCCACCGCACCTGGCCGGCACTGTAATTCTTAAAGATACCTCCAGGAGTGAGGGAACTGGGACCAGCCAGCAGGAAGTCGCACCATTTCTTCCAACCTAATGCCAGTCTTTCCCCAGACATTTCCCTGGGAAGGAAGAAAGCTTTCATTAGTGAATTGGAAAGACAGGCTTCAGACACCATTAAACAGTACTTTTTATTGCAAAAGATAGAAACCCAACGTAAGGTTTAGGCAGAAAAGCGGATTTGTTGCCTCTTGTAACTGCAAAGAACAGAGGTGGATGTTGCTTCAGGTCCAGGGGCTCAGATGATGTTGTCAGCAAGCTGTCTGCACCTTGCCTCGGTTTTCCTTTGTGTTGGCTTTGTTCTGAAGTCTTCTCTTCCCCAGTAATAGCAGAGATAGACACCAACAGCTCCAGGGCCACAGTCTCCCGGCCTAGCAGCCCAAATGGAAGAGAACACCTACTTAACCAGTTGTTCCTGTAAGAGTCCCAGGATTGAATCCCATTGGCCAGATTGGGTCACATGCCCATTCCAGAACCAATCACTGTGACCAGGAAATTGAATGATCTAATCCTAGGGTCCTGGGTCCTGTGCTGTCCAGGGTAAAATCAGCCTCATGCATTCCACCTGCAGGACCCGAGCTGCGGGAGGGGCGGTGCCTTTATGCTGACAAAACAACAGCTGAACCTCCCCCGTTTAGCTCCATCACAACCCCGCCTCCGTGTGCTTGCCCGAGTGGCCATGGGCTGTCCCGGAATGGGCAGGTAAAGGATTGAAGGAAATGGGTAGCCGTGGAAATAGCTTACAAGCCCAGAACCAGAAGCTGGTAGGCTTGTTGGAGGGATAAAAGTTCCTGAATAACCCACACCCTGGCTCTGAGTCCGTGGAAAGGATGGTATAAGTGATGCATATGAGGTTTTTCACATTGTGTCTTTATTGATCCTCATAAGAATGTCATAAGATGAGGAGAAGAAACAGGGGCTCAGCGAGTAAGGTCGCATACCCAAGGTCACCCAGCAAGCAGTATTCCAACCCAGTTCTCCATCCCAAGCTCTTAGCACCATTCCGGAAACAGTGCCAGGACCCCTGGAGGAGCCGGTCTGCTGCTGGCTGGGGGCGCTGAAGGGGGCCTGCGGTTCCCCAGCCTCCCGCAGAGCTGCTGGGTTCCTGGAGTAGAGGCCTGTGCTGCCCCCAGGGGAGGGAGGGCAAAATTGTCCTAAGACTAACGCACAGCCGCAGGAGGGGGACAGCCTCTCGCAAATGAAATATTCATGGGGGTTATTGAATCAAGTTTTATTGGAATAAAAATACACTTGCTGAATACATTTATTTCCCCTAGTTCCTTTCAACCCCATTCCCTCCCTGAGTGATTTGATTTGGGGGCCACAGAAGGATTTTTTTCCCCAAGTAAATTACACTTCGTTCAGCAGCAGAAGGATGTCATGTCAGGATTGGTGCTTGGCAAGGGGAGTGCTGCCTGCAGCCTCTGGGAGGACTGAGGGCCTGGAAGGGAAGGGTCAGGAGGTCACGCTTCTGGTTCCCATGCACAGGCCCTGTCACCAAAATCACCCACCCTGGCTGCACCCTCCCCTCTTCCTCGGCCTCCCTGCCCCTTGCCACTTATGAGGGACCAAGGCTGACGTGTGGAGCCGGAGAGAGTCCCACAGGCCTGGGGTTGTGGCGATGGGTCTCACTGTCAGATGGAGCTTCCGAAGCCATGTGGGAGGTCCCCACCTGGGGGGCAGTGCAGATGACTCTGTCTTCTCTGCCAAATCTCTCTTCTTTCTGCGTTTCTCCTCCTCACCTTAGCGTTCTTGGTTTCTTTCTCTTCTCTCCCTCTCTAAACCTCTCGTTCTGGCTTCCCAGCCTCTGGCCTCTCTCCAGGGCCAATCTCTCTCCAAATGTTTCTTTTGGTCTCAGTAGCTCTTTGGCTGTGTCTGTGAAGGTCTCGTTTCCTTCCTAACCTCACACTCAGCACCAGTCCACAACCCCAAGCACACTCACACACAGAGTCTCACGCACAGGCGCACACTTGCACACGCAGACACCCTCACCCACACATAGGCAGGCACCTGCTCACACACACTCACACATGCACTCACAGCTGCACACGCACACCCTCTCCCACACAGTCATTCACGGTCGCGGGCTGCTGACTGACTTAGCAGATACAGCCAGGTCTTCTCTCCCCACTCCCTGCCTTAGGGTGGGCCTCTGGGGTTCGCCCTCTCTGCATGCACTGCACAGAAACCACAGCAGGACTGAGTCCAGGCCACCCTGGGCTGCCTGTAGCCCCACCCTCTTATTTCCCAGGGAGGAGTCAGAGGGGAGAGCCTAGAGGAAGGAGCCCAGCCACAGGTGTCACTTCTCCTGAAGAGCACAGCTGGGCAAGGCGAAGGACTCTCCCAAATGGGCAGGGCCACTGGCTGGCTGGTCTGTGCCCTGCTTAGTGACTGGAATGAGATAGGAGGGGCAGACTCTGAACTGTGCTGGGGGCTTCATGGACCCTGAGACAGGCACCCAAGGGAGACTCCCCGGCTCTGTGGCCCAGCCAGCCTCATTCTGTGGACTGCCCTGCTGCTTCCTGAGGCTGGAGGGACCCTGCTGGGGTGGGCACTGCCCCATCACACACATGTTGGCGCCCCGGTGCCCTTCCTCCCCACTTCCTCTCACATTCACAACTTGACTGTTTCTGGCTTCAAGCCCACCTAGTTCCTCCCCTGAAGTGTGACAGTCAGGCTCTTTGCCTGCCCTGCAAGCCACTCCTTCCCTGAAACCCTGTCAAGTCTTGTCCTTGAGGGCCTGCCTTTCATCTCTCTGTCTTCCTGGCAGCCCCTAGATCAGGCCGCCAGTCCTTGTGTGCTCTACAGGCCACCTGGCAGTCAGGTTCTCCCAGCACTCCTGCTCACTTGCTCTTAGGCCACAATGCTCCCTTTGGGAAACCTCTCTCTGGACCCAAGACCATGAGGCCTTGGTCATTCTGTGCCTGGAGCAAAGACATCAGCAAATAGCCTCTGGGCTTCGGCTTCCCAGACCCCTCTAACAAGTGGAGTCGAGCCTGTGGGTACTGAGGAGAAGGGTGTGACCCTCAGACACCAGGGAGCAAACGAGGACCTCCTGGGGGAGGCATCCTGGGAGGGGAGGAAGGATGGGTCAGACCAGCAGGGCCAGAGGATTCCCGATGCTGATGGTAAAAACCAGCTATGGGAGGGAACATGGCGGCTAGACAGACCTGGCCCCATCCAGGTTCTTCACTTCACAAGCTGTATGACCTTAAGTAAGTCATCTGGCGCTCCGTCAGTTTTTCCTTCTGAAAAGTGGGCACAGTCATGCCCATTTAGATGCTAAAGGATGAAATGTGCTTGGCCCACAGAAGGTGCTCAGTTAATGGCAGTCCCTATTGTCACCATCATTAGTAGTATCCTGAGGACCCAGAGGCACAAACAGTTTTCTGAGGTGGTTCCCAGGCTGCCTGTCTTCCTGACCATCTCTGCCAGGCCTGATCAGCTGCCGTCTGTCTGCAGATGACAGCTCCATTACAGTCATTGTGGGCCTGGCCTGTGTGGCTTCCCCCTCCTCCATCCCCTACTGCTTATGATAATTTAATCGATCGCGCTCACCCGGGCTGTGCTTCTCCAGCAGCTCTTCATGGCTTAACTTGGGAAGGAAAGGAACAAAAAATAGCCACTATCCAACATTCCTGCAATTAGGAGCTTTGGCTCTGCTCTGAGTCAGATGACCATGGGTGAACCAGAGAGAGCTTCAGAATCTCTCCTCGTGGAGGTGTCAGAGGGGAAGGGAAATCAGTCCCTGCCCAAGTTAGGCCACCTTTGGGACAACTTCCTGTCTCTATAGACATCCCTTTCCCCGTTCACAGGGAGCAGACAAGTAAACCAGCATAAAGAAGATTCATTCATTGGGTCCGGTGCGGTGGCTCATGCCTGTAATCCCAGCACTTTGGGAGGCTGAGGCGGGTGGATCACGAGGTCAGGAGATCGAGACCATCCTGGCTAACGCGGTGAAACCCCGTCTCTACTAAAAAATACAAAAAATTAACCAGGTATGGTGGTGGGCACCTGTAGTCCCAGTTACTCGGGAAGCTGAGGCAGGAGAATGGCGTGAACCCAGGAGGCGGAGCTTGCAGTGAGCAGAGACCACGCCACTGCACTCCAGCCTGGGCGACAGAGCGAGACTGTGTCTCAAAAAAAAAAAGAAAAAAAAAAAAAATAGATTCATTCATTGCTAATTCCCACAGCATTTGAATGAATTTACATTTATAATAAATTAAGTGAATAACAGTAAGCCTCAAATACTTGTATAGCACTTACTATGTACTATGTGCTAGACACTCTTCTAAGGCCTTTACAAATAGTAACTCACTTAAACTTGTCGTTTTGAAGGTGATATTCAGCTGTCAGCTTGGATTTGTAGCTGGAAGCTTTGTAAAAGAAGGCAGTTTGGATCAAAGACAATTTGTCAGCATTGCAGGTTGTCAAGGGCGTTGCTAAGAGGAGACGCTGTTTTTAATTTTATTCCCTTCCTTTACTACACAAAAAAAAAAAAAAAAATGAATGGATGGAAAGGAGAGTCTTTGTTTTTTTTTTTAGAATAGAATGACAAATTGTTTTGTGGTCATTAGAAAACTCGGGGTTGTGATTCTGATCTCACATAAAATTTTTTGAACCATGGAAATGAGGCAGGCTGCTGCTCTCTGATGGCAGTGTACAAATATTGCAGGAAAAGTACTCAGGAGGGTTATTTTGCAAACCTGGCAGCAAATAACTGACCCTCTTCTATAAATGATCCTAACTGATCATTGAAAGAAAATAAACCACAGGACAGAGGAGGGAGGAGGGGGCATGATATGGTTGGAACAAGATTGGCCATATAGTGATGATTACTGAAGCTGAGTGGGTTTTTTTTAATTAGTTAAACAGAAGGAAAAGATAATTCTATAAATAGCTAATTCTTTGCCCTCTCCCATTCTATGATTTGATACCTAGGAATGTGGAAGGGTCTCTCTCTTCTCACAAAGACATCCGTTCCAATGCCTACCCAGCCACCCTAAGTAGGTGGGCTCTGATGAATCTGCCAGAGCCCCCCCACCAACTCCCACCATCCCACCCAACCCCACCCACACAGTAGCACAGGGGAAAGAAGATTGTCCGTGGATGAGCAGAGATTCAGGGCGGGGAAAGGTGGAATCTTCTCATTGTCCTCTCAGCCTGTAGCCCGGTGGCCACCTTGCAGTTCCCAGGGCTCCTAGCACAGCGCCTTCCCAGGGCAGGTGTGCGTTGTCTATTGGATGAATAAATTAATCCGATTACTCACCACAGGTTTGCTTTCCTAGATTCCTAGGGACATCTGCTGAGCCCCTACTCTGTTCTAGATACTGTGTTGGGAGCTTGCTATGTGTGTTCTCATTCAGTTTTGTAGACTCCTTATCCCCTTTTAATGATGAGGAGGCTACAGCTACCCCCGTGATACTATAACTTTTATGACTTTCTTCACCAGATTATGAGTTTCTTGACCCAGGGACTGTTTTATCTTTCATCTTTATTTCCCCATAACCCTATCGCATTGAATGGTCAAAAACTGTTGAATGAATGATTAAATGAGTGATTAACATTCAACAAGAGGTTAGATGGTGTGTCTGGGTTATGCAGTTAGTAAGTGGCAGAATCTGGATTCAAATCTAGCCCAGAGCAACTTTTGCATCATCACAGCTGCCCAGATGACCCTCACCCTCCTACAGTGGGCTCTGAAACCTCTAAGCTCATTCCAACTGACTGATGACCACTGCAGAGGTGACTAATCCAAAAGAGCAATGGCTGGTGAGGGGAGAGGGGACCTGGGTATGTAGACCCCTCCGTGTGGCTCCCTGGTCCACAGATAACTGTGTGCAGTGCTGTTGTGGTGCTGTCTTTCACTAGCTCATGAGAGCCAAGTGTGCATATCGCTTTGCAACTCCATGTGTTGTTACTTCATGTTGATAAGCTTGAAAGCAATCATGGTGGAACGATTTACACCATGGAAATGGGTAAATGCTACAAATCAGGACTTTTTTTTTTTTTTTTCCTCTAGAGCTAGTTGTTGAGCACGTACAAGCACATCCCTGACTAGGTTACAGCTGGCAACAGGAAGCTTCCAAGGGAAGTGCAACTGTGAAGCGTACATCTCTATGTGGTTATTTTCTCTGGGAGGGTTGTTTGACCTCATAGTGCATCCCTTGTCACTGGCTACAAGTTGCTACAGGTGCAGTGATGGTAACAGGAAGCCCATGATGATGAAAACAGAGAGTTGTCAGCTGTTTAATTGTCTTGTCTCTCACAGAAATTGGCATTTCCATGTTGGGGAATGGTGGGGTGGGGTGGGAGTAGGGTGTTCTTTGTCCCTGGAGATACCTCCCCAGGACATTTGTTGAATGATGCGCACTCTCCTTCTGGGGTATCCTGGGAATCTCAAAGCTGTTTTTGGTGCCTATTACTCTCCCTACCAGATTTGTTTTTACAAATGGTCTTTCTGAGGCTTTCTGTCTGGAAATTCTGGAGCAAACTCAGTGCCTGGAAGAGGAACAGTGGAAGCCAGGTCATTGTTTTACATAATCAAATCTTGTTTAGCCCTAGGAGGGAGCCACCCGAAGGGGCAGATATGTTATTCTCCTGTATACTGGATCAAATAGTGTCTCCCAAATTGAATGTCCACCTGGAGCCTGTGAACGTGACCTTTGCAGATGTAATTAAGTTAAAATTAGATCATACTGGATTAGTGTGGGCCCTAATCCAATGACAGACACAGCAAAGTCTAGGAGTCCCCACAGTCACTCTCTTGCAGGTGCTATCAACCCTACTCAACTTTTCGTGTTTCTCTCTTCACGATCCCCATCACCACTGCCTCGGTTCCAGGTCTTCTTGGCTTGTGCCTGGACCATTGCCTAACTTCTGATGGCCTCTGTGCTTCCTCTGGCCTCTCCTCACTCAAACTCATTGTAATCAGATCACAGTCCCAGAACCCACCACCCCAACCATGGCCCTCCTCTGCTCACAGCCTGCAGTCACTTTCCTGGCCCCAGAAAGGAAGTTCAGATTTTCCTGTTGAAATTGATAAGACCTCTATGATCTGGCCCCTAACTACTCCTCCAGCCTCAGTCCCTCTTTGCCTTCACTTGCCTAAGCCAGTCTGTATCCAACTGGAACTACTCTTATTCATTCCCTGTACTTTCCACCGTTGCCAGGTGCAAAGTCTCACTCTTCTCTTTATTGATGCGGTGTCCCCTCTGCATTGTCATGAGACTATATGCATCCTATATAGTCCCTGCTATTATACAGCTCTTGGGTGTCCTTCTTTTCTTTCTCCTTCAAAAGAATCATGATGGGTGTTGGAGTAAGACAGCCCAACTTCAAATCTTTGCCCTCAATTTACTGTGGGGATATGGCAAGTTAATTGATCTCTCTGAGCCTCAGATTCCTCCTACATCTGTTCTTCAGTAAGTTGTGGAGATTAGATCAGAGTGTGCATATCAGGTGCCCAGCACAGATAAGTCACTCAGGAAATGGGGGCTCCCTCTGGATCCCCAAGGACTCAGGATTGCAGGTGTGCAACATAAGTTGCCATGTTGATATCAAGAGCAGGTGTGGGGCCTGGAGACCTGGGGTGGGGGTGGGAGGCCTGAATTCTCAAAGCCCAGGCAGGGGATAATGGCAAAGCAAGCACATCGCCTGAGTGGGAGGGCGAGGCCAAGAGCAGACAGGACTGGCTCACCAAGGTCACTTGGGCACCGCCATGCTTTCCTGACTGACGATGGAGGCCAGAGAACAAGACGAACGCTGCCGCTGCCCTCCAGTCTCCCCCAGCTCAGCTTCCATGTGGATGGGAAAGGGGATAGAGGACAAAGACTTGAGTTCCAGCCCCACCTGGGCAATGACTCATGAGCTGTCTTGAGCAAGACGCGCTCCTCCATGGGCTTTGCTTTCCTTATCTGTAAAATGACAGGGTGAAAGAGGAGACTCTCCAAGGTTCTTATTACAAAAAGGTCAATGAAATGGAAGTTAATCTCCCCCACTGATATAGCAGCAGAGTTCCAAACTAAGCCCAGTCCAGCTGGCTGGCCCTTACTGCAGAACTCCTATGCGGGGACTGGCCCATCATCATTACCGGCCCTGCTTCCTAGAGAAAGCTGGCAAGGTCTGGGATGGCCTCCCCAGGGCTGCTAGGGGAAGCGCTGCCGTCTGGTGGCCCTGATGGCTGTGGCTTTTGGCAGGGAGGGAGCAGGGGGGCAGGTGCTTCAGGGTCCAGTTTAGGGCTTGTGGGCATCACAGAGATGACAGCTGCATCTGCCCTCCTTGTGTTTTCTTATTTGTTCCCAAAAGGAAATCGATAATGTCAGAAACTGTGGGATAACTCTGCAGACCCAATCAATAGACCCTGATTAATTCAGTTGTGGCCGTTGGGTAAATTTGCTGCATCATAATTAGAATTATTAATTAAAAATAGGAAATCGATTGACACAAATTAAGCAAAGGAGGAGTCATTTGGGCCGCTTTGACATTGCATGGGCAGGTGCTTGAAGACATCCCATCGGCTCTAGCTTTGGGGTCTGACATCCCACGTGAGTCCCAGACTCCCCCACACTGCAATAGCCTAGCTCTAGCACCCACCACTAACCAAGGAGCAGAGAGAGTCCTGGGCCTCCAAATGCCCGAGTTGGAGGGCCCCAAGAAGCATTTCACCCAAAACTTATATTTTTTAATGAAAAACAGTAAGGATTTTAGGAGAAAAATATATTTCTGCTCATTATTTTGCTTTCTTCTTTTTATATTTATCATGTTTTTGGTAGAGATCAGGTTTCACAATGTTACCCAGGCTGGTCTCAAATTCCTGGGTTCAAGCAATCCTCCTTAGCCTCCCAAGTAGCTAGGACTTAACAGGTACATGCCATCACACCTGGCTAATTTTTTTTTTTTTTTTTAAAGAGATGGGGTCTCACTATGTTACCCAGGCTGGTTTCAAAATTCTTGGCTCAAGTGGTCCACCTTGGCCTCCCAAAGCATTGGAATTACAGCCACCTCACCCAGCCCTATTTTGCTTTCTTGATGCACATGCATACATCATCTTACCATAATGTATACATAATTTATGTGCTATTGTGTTCCTTTTTCTCTCAACATTGTGGCATAACCATTCCTTTATTGGCACAAAATTATCTTTTTGAATGGCTGCATAGTATTCTATGGATATACCATAATCTGCCTAACCAGTTCCCCATTGTTGGCCATTTAAGTGGTTTAATAATAATAATAATAATAATAGCTAAATTCCCTGGGCGTCCATTCTCACTGCTTGCACTGTGGGCTTTACATGCATCATTTTGTCTAATCCTCACGACAACCCTTCGAAGCAGGTGCTATTATGATCCTCTTCAGATGGGGAAGTGAACACTCGGAGGAGTTACGCGACTTATCCGAGTGACTTGTCCAGGGTCACTGGAGGCTTGCTGGAGGTGGGGCGTGGGAAGACGAGGGCTCTCAAGTCTGAGGTTGTTCTGCCTCTGACTTCTTGGTGTTCATAAGTGGGGGGCCACACACAGCTTTCCACATCTCGCGTTTTCTTGTCCCAGTGTCATTTTTATAGACGAAGACACTAAGGTCTGAAGGGAGGAAGTGATTTAGTCCAAGTCCCACAGCTGGGCAATGGCTTACACAGGAAGGGAGCCAGGCCTCCCAGTTCTCTGACCAAGACTCTTTTTACCTGCCTCCCACCCCTATGCCACCTTCCTTCTCAGTCCCCTCCCTGCTCACTGCTCCCTCAGGATCCTCTGAAATGTTACGGTGGCCACATGTGGGCACAGAAATCCCTGAGAACATCTGTCCTCAACTGAGTGCTGAGACTGAAGCCCTTGGAGGGTCAGAGCAGCTCCTGCCCCACCCGGCATTTCTAACAGCTCTGGGACGGTCACCACCTGTGACTGCTCCTGCCAGGCCCCCTTTACACACACCATGTATTGTGCCAGTGAGTATGGCTGCCACGTAGAGCGTCTCCGTGGTCCCCAGTGCTCTGGCTGGGGAATTCCCTCCCAACACCTATGCCCCTCTCCCCACTGCCACACCCAGTGGCTTCCCACTTGTCAAGAGTAGACTTTCTGCCCATGCTTGAGAGTGGTTTTCTCAATCCTTATTCCACCAAGATGCAGTAGCACATGCTGCCCACATGGGCTGGGGCCCAGTTAAGTTGGCTGTGGGTTATAGGCAATCTCAGTGGCTCCTAGTGGTGGAACCCCGTGTTTTCTTTCCCATTTAAGAAAACATCTAGACATGCAAGTGATAGAGAGGGAAGTTATGCATGTCCAACATTGACACTCTGTTATTTAGTATGAGAAATAAATTTTTCACCAGCTTGGTACTACGTTAGTAGCAAATCACTTGTGACAAACCCTATACTCTATTCAATAGAACTTGTCCAACCTGCAGCCCGTGGTCCGCATGCAGCCCAGGATGGCTTTGAATGTGGCCCAACACAAATTCATATACCTTCTTAAAACATTATGAGATTTTGCCAGGCGCGGTGAGTCATCCCTGTAATCCCAGCACTTTGGCAGGCCAAGGCGGGTGGATCACTTGAGGCCAGGAAGTTCGAGACCAGCCTGGTCAACATGGTGAAATCCAATCCTTACTAAAAATACAAAAACTAGCATGGCATGGTGGTACACACCTGTAATCCCAGCTACTCAGGAGGCGGAGGCACGAGAATCACTTGAATCCAGGAGGCAGAGGTTGCAGTGAGCTGAGATCATGCTACTGCACTCCAGCCTGGGTGACAGAGTGAGACTGTCTCAAAAAAAAAAAAAAAGAAAAAAATTACAAGATTTTTTTTGCACTTTTTTTTTCAGCTAATCAGCTATTGTTAGTGTATTTTATGTGTGGCCCAAGACAATTCTTCTTCCAATGTGGCCCAGGGAAGCCGAAAGACTGGACACCTATGCCCTATTGGATTATGCTGATTCGTCATACACAACACCACAATGAGAGCACCTCATCCAAAATATGAAGATTATTCTGCACTGGTACTAAAAATTATTTTCTGAAATACCTACAGCTTTGGACAAAGTCATTCAAGGCTTCTTCCCCCTACCCACCTTTTCTTTAGAAAACCATATGTGACCCAGGATTTTCACTTTCCAGATTCTGCTCAGTGGCCCCAGCCTCTGCTTTTGAAACACCCACCCTTACCACTCACCCTAAGACACCTATCGTCCCAGGAAGGGGTCACTGGGTCTTGGGGAAAATAAAGTCTTGAGTCATAGATGTGAGTCAGCCTGACAGAGCCTCCCAGCCACTAGGAAGCGTCCCCAAGGACACTTCCTCTTCCCAGAACAGCGTGCGCTCCCCTGCGCCCTCCCCACCCCCATGACTCCTAAGAAGTATGGTTAAGGGACTTGTCTTTCCTCTACTGGTAATTTATAGCACTCATGTGCTATAAAAGGAAAAAAAAAAAAAAAAAAAAAAAAAAAAAACTTAGGTTGACGTGTTCTCTAACCAACTTAATTACCACAAGCCTCCTTCTGAAGATCGTTCCAGCTAGTTGAATATTAATCTGCAATTCAAAGAGTCCCCAGGCACAGATTGCAAGATCTTGTACATGCAAGTAATTAAGACCATAAGTAGACAGACTCCAACGACCCAGGGATTTCCTCCTAGAATATAAGAGTGAAAAGCGTTTATGAACTTCAGGTTACATTGCTGTCCTTTTCAGCAGCCTCCAGCTCACCTGGCAGGCAGGCTGGAACAGAAACTTAGGTTTTGCTATTTCATGGGTCCTAGAGGAGGAGATAGTGTAAGATAGAGGCAGAACCGTATAGAAGAAGGAGTACTGGACTGGGATTCCAGACACCTAGTTTATAGCCCCTTTGACTGTTTTTGATGTTGTTGTTTTAGAGTCTTGTTCTGGTGTCCAAGCTGGAGCGCAGTGGCACGATCTTGGTTCACTTCAATCTTGAACTCCTGGGCTCAGACAATTCTCCCACCTCAGCCTCCTGAGTAGCCAGGACCACAGGCACATGCCACCATGCCTGGCTAGTTTTAAAAATTTTTGTAGGGATAGGGCCTCACTATATTGTCAAGGCTGGTCTGGAACTCTTGAGCTCAAGCAATCCTCCCACCTTTGCCTCCCAAAGTACTGGGATTATAGGCACCATTCCCTAGAACTCTTTTACCCTGGGCAAGTCACTGTCCCTCCTCAAGGGCAAAAGCATCCTCATCTTTAAAAGAAGGGAGTTAGACTAGGCCGTAATTGTGTATGTGTGTGTGTGTGTGTATGTATGCATGTATGTTTCATCCTTAATGACTTAGTACTTAGCACAGCGCTCAAGTGACACTGGGAAAATTGATGGTTTTCCCCTTGTGCTTAGAAGAAGGGTTGAAGGAGGAGCCAAGAGGGTAGGACCACTTCCTGACTCCTATCCCTGCTTCAACAAGAACATCTCTACCTTTGTATTTATGGTTCTATCTAAGGTTTTACTAGAAGACAGGGTTCCCTGATTTTAAAAAACATTAGTGAAAAGCACTGGCCACAGTGAAGTATGTGGTTCCTGTCACCTCTACAGCCTCTGAGTTGATGACCCTGTGTTTCCCCTGGGCTCTTGGTCTACATGGTGGACACTTCACTGTCCCATACATCCTCCTTGGAACAGGCAGGAGGAGGTGCTGCAGAAAGGGCCTGAAACCCTGACAACCATGCCACAGCTCTATGCAGCCAGGGACCATGCTTGATCTGTGTTTATATTGATGCTTCTTTCTATCACCCAACCCTTGCCCACCCCTGCCTCCTAGCAGCACAACACGTAAATAAGTGCTAGGCACTTAGTAGATGCTCAGTAAATAGTCACTGACTGGGTGAAGGGGTAATGAGAATGTGCCATCTATGCTTTCTTTTCTTTTCTTGAGACAGGGTCTACCTCTGTTGCCCAGGCTGGAGTGCAGTGGCACAATCTTAGCTCACTACAGCTTCTGCCTCTGGACTCAAGCCATCCTTTCACCTCAGATTCTGGAGTAGTAGCTGGGACCAACGGCACTCACCACTGTACTTGGCTAATTTTTGTATTTTTTTGTAAAGACAAGGTTTTTCCATGTTTCCCAGGCTGGCCTTGAACTCCTGGTCTCAAGTGATCCACCCACCTCAGCCTCTCAGGGTACTGGGATTACAGGTGTGAGCCACCACACACGGCCTGGGCCATTATTTTTTTTGTTTGATGTTTACCCTAGCATGCACACCTGGAAATTATTCAACTTTTCCCTGACAAGGAGAACCTAGTGGGGAATCAAAATATTTGGATTGAAGGGGAGTCATTTCACTTGCCCCTGGAATGTGCTACGTGGTATACATGTGTGACTTTATTTTCGTGAGTTTGTCCCAAGTATGGGCTTGGCCGCTGCTTAGGGCTAAACATTGCATAAGCCTCATGCTGCTGGTGATGTGTGTAAATGCTGCCATCAGCATAAGGAGGTAGCCAGGGTTAGCCAAAGTGCCTGGTGACTCACCTGTGCTGACCTATGAGCCTTCCTAAGTTAGCACACTCAGTGCTGGCACGGTGGACCCTCAGCACCGGGCAGGTCAGCAACATGTAGCCACTGAATCCAAACCTGAATTAGCCTTGCTGTTAGCCACTGAATCAAGAGAGGAAGAATTTGAACCAGGCTAATAGTATGTAGTGAGGTAAGCCCCTGGTTGAGGGAGAGGGAGGGGGCTTGTGTTTGTTTGCAATATTGGATCAGCAGGCTCAATTTCCTCTGCTTCCCAGGGAAAGCATGAAGGTCTGCCTCCCATTATGTGTCCACATATGCAGGCTTCCCTTTCTAGGAGACTGGAGGGGCTGCCAGCGGGAAGCTTTCCTTGGCTGTCTCCCAGCCGTAAAGCCCACCTCTCCAAGTTCACTGCTCTGCTCTTTAGAAAGGGCTTTTATATTACAGGTTATTTAATGTCATTCGGATCTCTTATTCCTGGGATATAGACTGGAACAAAAAGCAGAATGACAGCAGCGATTAATTTTCCTGTCGAGGATGCCAGCAGCAGAGAGCGAGCCAGGCCAAAGCGAGAAGCTCAACAAAACAGGAGGATTTAGAATTCACAGCCCTAGAGTCTTTGTCTGGAATCTGTGGTCCAACCATGTATAAGTCGTGCCCGTAGAGCTCAGCTACACATAAAGAATGGGGGAAGGAGAAAGTTTGTTTACTCTCCAGACCTTGATTCTTGGCCCTGCCAAGCAGAGATGAAATGAAAATGGAATGGTTTGGCTTCTCCTCATCCCCCTCAGAGGGCTCTAGGCAAGCACTGCTTTAGCTCTGTGGGCTCAGAGAACTCAAGGAGAAGCCTGATGCCTAGGTGCATAAAACATTAGAGCTGGCAGGGACCGAGTCCCATGCTTCATTCTAGAAACCCTGTGTTAGAACAGCAGCCAGAGCCCCAGGCTCCTAATTTCCATCTCTCCCCAGTCCCTGCCTGCCTTTCCTCTTCCCTCACAGCAACAACAAATAGGGTGTATGTGTGACTCATCTCATCTTTATCCCATTTACCTCTCTATGAGGTCAGGTCTTATTGTCCCCATTTTGCAGATGATGAATACTGAGGCTCGGAAAGATTAAATACCAAACATCGTACAGCGCCTCTGATTAACAAGTCCTTTGTCATCTGATTCTGCTTTATTCTTACAGCCATTTCAGTGGACAGATTTTAGTAAACTCACTTTCCACTAGAGAAAACTGAGGGTTGGAGAAGTGAAATGACTTTCCACAGCTAGTCAGTGGGTATGTTGCACTTCAGCCCAGGTACTCTTCACTGCGTGTACGTGTTAGTGGCTGAGTTAGGGCTAGAGTGTGGTTTCTGACACTCAGCCTGCTAACCCTCTATACCATCCCTGGTGGACCCCATTTCCTGGACACGATGACACTGTCCCTCAGCTCAATGAGTATGAACGCCGTGACATCATCCTTCCCACTTAGAGATGTGTCACTGCTCACCTCCACTCTGAAAGTCCATGATGCTTGCAAATGTCAGCAGCCACCATATGAAAAGGTTTTTGTTTACCCACAGGGAAGCCAACTGAACCATTTTTCTTAAAACTTTCCCAAGGATTCTTCCAGCTTAACTCAAGCCTCCACACTCACTGCCTTTTTTGCTTCCCACCTTGAGAGATTGTTCCACTTCATACTTACTGGAGCACGAATCATAGCAGTATTGCCAATGTCTAATTATAGTATTGCACTTAAGTGTTTTCACAAGCATGTTTTCAAGCATTCTATCACCTGGTAAAATGATCTCCACTTGGCAAATGAAGAATCAGAGACTCGCTGTTGTGAAGGGATTTGCTCTGGGTCACAAAGGCTATCAGTGATTGCGCCTGAGCTCAATTCTGAGCTTCTGGCTCCCAGTTCTGTGTTTGTCAGTTTAAGGCTGGGAAAGAACAAGCACCGACTAGCAGAAAGTGGAGGTGGGAGAAGTTGTTTCAGGAGAACAAATGAATAATCCCCTCCTGTCATTTCGATCACCAGGATGTCCTGGAAATTAAACCATTAATTTGTGTCTTTTTTCTTTTTTAAGAGATAGAGTCCCTCTATGTTGCCCCAGATGGAGAGCAGAAGCTATTCACAGGCATGATCGTAGCACACTGAAACCTCGAACTCCTGAGCTCAAGTGATTCACCTGCTTCAGCCTCCCAAGTAGCTGGGGCTACAGGCATGTGCCACCATGCCTGGCTTAATTTGTGTCTTATAGTAACAAGATTATTATTCTGGTTTCCAAGGTCTGTGTTCAAAATCTCATTGGTGTGGAATTCAGCAATTCAGCACCAAGGACAGCACCCCGGGTCCCATTGCCTGCAGAAATATGCTAGCCCTGGGGTGTTAGAAGGCTTGAGAATTGGAAAGGTCCTCTGAGGTCACAGAGTTCAACCTTCACCCACTGTAGAATTCACTCCCACAATATTGAGTGCCTATCTGGCCTCTGCTTGAATACCTCCTGCAGTGGGGATCCTACCACCCCCAAATTCAGTCCTTTCTGTTGATGCGTAGTTTGCAGTTAGAGACAGCACCTCCGGAAGTGCGGGAGGCCAGGGAATGGTGGCTGTTGAGAAGAGCCTCACCAAATTCTTTTTAAAATTATTAAATATTTGTGACATACAGGAAAATAGAGAAAATAATATGAAAAACACCCACCACTCAGACTGAACAAATATTAATATTCACTATATTTGCCCCAGATCCTTTTTAAGAAAATAAAATATTACAAAAATGCTTGAAGCCCCCCTCTGTGCCCCTCCCTGGTTGAATTATCCTCCCTGTCCTTCTCCCCAGGGGTCATCTATATGGTTGTTAAGACCTTCATCCAGAAAGTTATGTCATAGAGAGAAGAGTTCCTAGAGACCTCCTTTTTCAATCCCTTCATTTAACAAATGAGGAAAACAAGGTCTAGGGGGAGGACTTAAGAGCTCAGGGGCGATCCTAAGCACTTTCACAGCCATTATCTTTACTTCTATTCCAGCTTTCAATGTGGGGTGGAACATGGATTGGTATGTCCATTTTACAGGAGTTTGGGTTGTTTCTCTGCCTTATTAGTTCTCCTCCTCAGCTCCAAGATATCGACTCACCCTTTTACAAGTGGAAATATCAGGGAAATCACCACTGGAAAAGTTCCTCAGCCTACCCCGTTTTCCATATGAGAAATTTTGAGTCATGGCCAAGACAACTGAATAATAAGGGAAGTCAAATGGACTTGCCTTATGGGGGGTCTAGCATGGGATAGAGTGGAGCAGGACTGTGGGTGCAGGAGCAGGGGGAGTAGCTGTGGCAAAGTTTAAGGCACAGGAAGGCAGGGGCTTCCAGGAACCTGGGAATGAAGGGGTGACTGGAGGGACTGAGCAGCGGGAAGGCTGGGCCTGAGCACTGAGGACTTTGAATGCCAGGCCGCCATGCACCTGGACTTGAACCTTGATTCACAAGCCTTGGAAAGGCTCTTGGCAGGGCAGTGACCTCATCAGATTAGTCATTTGGAAGGACCACTCTGGGGTGGGCAGAGGTGGGATGAGGGAAGAGACTCAAAGTGGGGTGCTGGTTTGAGAGCCTGTTGCAGCAGTCTGTGGCCTCCACAGCTGCTCTTTCTCCCGGTGCTGTTGGGTTGCTTGGCAGATAAGGCAACTCTCAGGCTTCATTGGTTTATCCTGAGCCATCTTCTCCTCCCCACCCTCCATTCAGCCACCCCTAAGGATAGAAAATTTGCTTTCAGGAGACCTGAGAAAAACATGACAAATAAGGAAAACCTCCACAACTCACTGGCACATGGCAGGGAACAGACAAGCACGGGGGGCTGTCTAGGACTGTGGTTCAGCTCAGATGCTCTGATAGAAACAGCCCTGGGCCAGGCGTGGTGACTCACGAGTGTAAACCCAGGACTTTGGGAGGCCAAGGCAAGCAGATCACTTGACGTCAGGAGTTTGAGACCAGCCTGGCCAATATGGTGAAACCCTGTCTCCACTAAAAATACAAAAATTAGCCAGGCATGGTGGTGTGCACCTGTAATCCCAGCAACTCAGAAGGCTGAGGCAGGAGAATTGCTTGAACCTGGGAGGCAGAGATTGCAGTGAACCGATATTACACCACTGCACTCCAGCCTGGGTGACAGAGCTAGACTCCATCTCAAAAAAAAAAGAAAAAGAAAAAAGAAAAAAAAAGAAAGAAACAGCCCTAGACTTAAGAGAACTGTTCTAGGCTCAGCCCTGGTTCATCCTGTGACCTGAAAAAATCATTTTCCCTTTCTAAACCTCTGCTGCTTCACCTCAAAAAGGGAGAACTGGACTAGCTGATTGCTCAGGTTCTGCAGTTCTAATACTTTATACTTACATCCTCCTCCTCACCCTCTCTGAGTCACCTATGGGACTCTTGACTCTGAGGTCTGCAAACAGCCTGCTCAGCCCTGGTCCTTCATAATCATAATTGCTACAATTTATTGTGCATTTATCATGTGCTTGGCACTATGCTAAGCACTGTGTAATCACATTTAATTACTGCAACTACCCTACCATGTCAGTGCTATTATTATTTGCATTCTACAGATGGGAGAAACTGAGGCACAGAAAGTTTTAGTAACTTGCCCAAGGTCACCTGCAGAAGCAGGACTTGACCCCGGTCCATTGGCCTCCATAGCTCACACTCTGAATTCCTATACCTTAATGCCCAGATCCAAGCTCAGGCCCAGGCCAGGCCCCCACAGTAGTGATTTCCAAGTTCTCCTTGGTCCACTTTAAACCGTGAGGCAAAAACTTGCCTGGGGCTCTCCTGGGCTTTGTGAGTGACCAGACCCCACCCCTGTCCTCACCCCTAGAGAGCTCTGCCGAGGAGCCTGCCTCCTGTTTGCTCATTTTAATAAGATTGTTCTCTCTCCTGAGCCTGAGTGACGACAGGTAGCCAGCTAGAACTAACTACAGTGTAAACTATGCCTTGAAATCCTCTGCGAGCTCTGTAGCTGGAGACAGCTTGAGCCATGAGCTCATTAAGCAACAGAAGCCTATCTCCCCACCACCAAGATGCAGGCAAGAAAACCTGTAATAGATCCACTTTTACACTGAGTCGAAAAGATCCGTGCTCACCCAATCCCTAACAACTTGCTTGGGGTTGGGGTGTGAAGGGAGGGGATTCCATTTCCCACCCCCAGCATTCAATTACCTGCCAATTAGGCATTGAAAGGTCCCCCATCCCCCTGCCAGCACTGACCCAGACGAGGAGAGGACCGCAAAGCTCTCAGCCCAGGTTCAAAAGCCTTTTGATTGTGCACCTGAGTTTATCCCGCTCCTTTCACTCAGGGCCTGGCTTCCTTTGAAAGTGAAATGTTTTGAAAGGAAGAGAAAAGAAAACCCCACACTTTGGGGAGGCCCGCTGGGACCCACTTTGGTTCAAACGTCCAGTTCAGACGGCCTCCCGGCTACCCCCCTACATCTCCCGGCATGTCAGTCTGGGACAGCCTCACCGAGTTCTCCCACCTCCACCTCTTCAGGACCCAGCCATTGAGGGGAGGGAGATGAGAGAGAAAGATAAGTGGGGCAGAGTAAAGGAGGTGAAAATGAGAGTGAGGCAGCAGAGACGGAAACAGAGACAGGTAGAGAGAGAGAGGAGAGACATCAGGGAAGCTGCTTCTCAGTCTCCTGTCCTCCCAGGGTGGGGATGAGCAGCAGAGTGACGACCACATTTGTAGTATTTCAGCTTCCAGGGAACCCGATGCTTGGCTGTGACAGCATCCTCTACCTGGCTCTGGAGTGCAGAGGTTTGAGGCCTGAGGGTCTCCCAATCCTTCCAGCTTGGGGAAGTGTCTATTTTACCTCAGCTTCTAAGTGCCTCTTATTCCTCTCTCCTCCCTTCCTTAGCCAGACAGAGCCACGAGGTACAGATGTTCAGGTTGTGCACTGCATAGAATAGACACAGACAAACTTTCATGGGGATGTGTGGATGTGTGGGGGGACTCCAGCCTTCCCAGCAGCATCCGAGAGCAGCAGGGAGCCTCTCCAACATGCACTTACTGGCACACACTGCTGGTGGCTGCTCCCAATCCTCTTTCTAGACATCCTCTGAGGCCAAATTTCTGTCCCCACATGTCAGCTCTGAACCCGACAAGTTAAAGAACCTAGAGACTCTCTAACCAGAGTCTCCTGCCCAAGTGTTTCCCAACACACCTGTGATGCCATTTCTGCCTCCAGCCTTTTGCCTCCCAAGCCGCACCCCATCCTTTAAGCCCACTCTCCCTTCAGGCCCCACCAAGTCTCATCTCCTCCTAAAGCCTTCCAGCCCTGAGGCCATCCTCCTCTTTCTACCTCAAATGCCTTCACCTCTTCCTGGGGGCTTTCGCTTCTCCACTTTTAGTGTGATTTATCCATTGTCTTCTTATGGAATAGTGCCGCCCATAGGTTGTGAGGACCTGAGGACCATGCCATTTTGTTATCCCTAGCTTCTCTAACCATTTCCTATATGGAATTTGCTGATGAATTATTCATTGAATCAACAAATATTAATATCATCCCCTAATACATATCAGACAGCATGTTATGTTGGGATTGTGTATACAGTGGGGAACAAAACAGACTTGGGCCCTGCAGCTGGTGCTTTTGTTTTTTGTTTGTTTGTTTTTGTTTTTGTTTTTTAAGAGACAGTTCTCTGTCACCCAGGCTGGACTGCAGTGGTGCAATTATGGCTCACTGCAGCCTGGAACTCCTGGACTCCAGCAATCCTTTCACATCAGCCTTCCAAGTAACTGGCACTAGAGGTGTGTACCACCATGTCCAGCTCATGGACATGAGCTGTAGAGACAGGGTCTCACTATGTTGCCCAGGGTGGTCTGTAACTCTTGGCCTCAAGCCATCCTGCTGTCTTGGCCTCCCAAAGTGCTGGGATTACCGGTGTGGGCCACCGTGCCCAGCCTGCAGATGCTCTTGATTCCCTAGACCGCTCAGTGCTCACCTTTACACACCAAAGGCTGCCCCCAACAAGCATCTGTCACTCCACCACAGAAGGACACACAGAGCTAGCGGGGAGCACCCAACACCTAAGCTGCCCTTCACCAAGGACAGGATAGAGAGGCTGATGGATAAATGCCCTGGCTTCCTTGCCCTTGACTGGGATAACTGAGGTGGTGGTCTTCATAGTCTCGCAGAGGTCCGGTGGGTTAAGTAGCACTTGTACTTCATCTCCCTTCCCTTCCCTGTGCACTGCCCCTTTCTCTTACCTGGCTTCCTGGAGCTACCTCAGGGTCTTCTTCTGGGGAAGCCCAAACCAAGTGCCTCCCCTGAAGGAGTTTACAGCCAGCGGATGATGATCATGACCTACTGTCAATCCTGACAGTAATTCTGCTACTTAATTAATTTACTTACATATAGCATGAAGCCTTGATCATTGACTTTATTCATCCATTTATCTCCACATTTTCTTGAATGTTTTGTTGAAATGTAGTGCCGAGCACCTCCTCCTTGCCAGGCATTGAATGAGGTACTTTTGTATCATATCCTGATGACAACCCTATCAGGCACACAAGAGCCCCATTTTATAGGAGAGATGAAGAAGCTGAGACCCGAGGAGTGAATGCTTCCTCAGATCATACGGGTGGTAAGAGGCAGAGGTGGGATTTGAACCCAGGTCTGTGTGATTCCAAAGCTTGGGGCCTGATGGGTCAGCATCTACCTTAACCCAAGGCAAAAAGGAGTGGGCACATGAGGTGGGGGAAGCAGGAAGGTTCTTGAAGCTTCTCGAAAGAGGAAGCATTAATCTGAGCCTAATTAAGGATAAGGGGGCTTCTAGAGGATGGAGAAGATCCCCTCATGTACGGTCTGCAGGGTCTTTAAGGAGGTGATACTGGGCAGGTGCAGTGGCTTACTCCTGTAATCCCAGCACTTTGGGAGGCCATGGCCAGAGGATGGCTTGAGCTGAGGAGTTTGAGACCAGTCTGGGCAATGTAGGCAGACCCCACCTCTACACTTAAAAAAAAAAAATAGCCAGTCATGGTGGTATGTGCCTGTAGTCCTAGCTACTCAGGAGGATCAAGGATCACTTGAGCCCAGGAGGTCTAGGCTACAGTGAGCTGTGTCTGTGCCACTGTGTGCCAGCCTAGGCAACAGAACAAGACCCTGTCTCAAAAAAAAAAAAAAAAAGTTAAGGACAAGCTTAGTGCTTTGGAAGAGGCTGGGCCCCATCAGGCAGAATGAGGGGGTGCTGAGGCCTGGGCCACTTCTACTAAGTGAAGCTCATTAGATTCCCTCCAAAGTCCCAAACCCCTAAGAGCTCCCAGGATGTTCCAGCAGCATAAAATGTGGAGGTCCTGCTTAATGAAGCCTCCTGCCATTGTGGGCCACGCCTGAGGTCATGAGAAATCCTAATGGTCATTAACCACACCCCATTTGCTCAAGTGCTGGTGTGTTCCTTGCTGGGTGACTGATGAGGCCATCAGCTCCCAGAATGACTCTGGCCCTCCCCACACCCGAACCTCCTGCCACAGCTCTCAGCTGTCTGCAGGGACCCACCACCGCCGTGACCTGCCCTCTTATGTCTCCAACTTCTGGCAAACGCAGCACCCACTTTTAGTGATGGGTAAGACAGATTTCAGGAATCATCACTTGGCACCCAGAGACATAAATAACAATGAGGGGAACTATATTTAGTGAGGCCTCCGCTGCTCCTAAAGAGGGGCACTGTAATTTAAGAAGTCTCGTTTTGTGTACAGCTGTCAGCACATTTTCTGTATCTCCTGGATGTACCGCGCGGCCCCAACTGCTCCTCCTGCCCTCACCTGGCTCTTCCATGGCTGTGTCTTTCTTATCTGCCAGGGGAGCACATCTCACTGGCACTGGGCAGTGTCATGAACAGATCTGAGGAGTGGAAAGACTCATTCTCTCTCTCATTCAAGTGAGCAGACTCTGGCCTACCAGGGATGATGAGCTGCAGAGAGGTACCGTCTCCCTCTTAGACCAGGGTTGCAAGTCCTGCCACAGGGAAGTTCTGCTTTGCTGCTTTCGTGAATTCATGATGGCATGCTTAAAGTGCTTCCCATTGCTCTTAAAATCTCAGCTCCCTGCTGCAGCCACACATCACCTGCCCTCTCTACTCCATCTAAAGCCACCTTTCCCTCACAGTGCCCCCCCCAACCCCTGCCTGTGCCTTGACTCTACCAAGCCTTTCCCCACCCCGAGACGTATGCCCAGGCTCTTTCTTCTTGCTGGAAAGCACTTCTTACCTCCTGCTCTTCCCATGGCCACCTCCTCATTCTTCAGTTCTCTGTGTCCGGGTCACCATCTCAGAGCAACCTCCCTGGCCTCCCAATTGAAAGGAAGTCTCTCTCATTGTTTTCTATCAAGCTCTTGTTTACACCTCCATACCCTTACTGCAACTTATAATTATATACTTACTTGTTAATTTATTCACTCATTCAGCAAATATTTATTGAGCATCTACTATATGCCAGACACTGTTCTAGGTGCTGGGGATAAAACAGTGAATAAAACAGAGCCCCTCCCCTCATGGAGCTGACATTCTGGTAAGAATCCCAGACAGTAAACAAAAGGATGAAAATAGGTAATACAGTGATTACATCATATTAAATAGAATAAGCACTTTAAAGAAAAAAATAAAGCCAGGGGATGGGGAAGAGAGCTTGGAAAGAGTAATGCAAGAAGACTCTAAGGACACAGTGTTTGAGCAGAGGAATAAAGGCCTTGGTTTGCTTGTTGTCTCATTTTGCTGCTGGGCTGAGAGTTCCAGGACAGGACCATGGTGCTTTTATTCCCCACTTCATCCCCAGTGCCTGGCACAAAATAGGAAAACAATCAAGTCCTGTTGAGTGAATGAACCAGTGACCCGCCAAGCCAACCTCCTACTGCCTCAGCAGAAGTGTCCTTCCTCGGCTTCATCCTGGCAGATCCCAGGAGCAGCCAGTCCCATCCTTTGATAATCACTCTTAGTAGACAGGATGGCCATTTGTCACTCACTCTCAGGCCTCCTTTGTCCAGGGAAACCAGGGGTCATTGTCCAGCGTGATGGATAGAGTGTCCTCTGACTGGCAGGACCAGCTGGAAGCTCCTCTCAAAGTCCCTCCCCCGCCTGGGGACAAATGGACCATGACACAAATAACATAAATAGCAAGACAGAGTTGAGGAGGTCCCCAATTCCAAAGCGACGTGCTTCCCGCCGATAGGTGGAGCCCATGTGAACTGACTCCACTGGGGAAGTGGCACCATGGGGAATGCTGGGTGGACCTGGGGTCTCAACTCTCCGACTCACCAGACCAATGGCCTTGGGCAAGCTGCTTCACTTCTCTGGGCCCCAGACTATCCATCTGACCAGTGGAATGCCAGTGTTTGCTCTGGTCATTTATAAGCATAGAGGAGCTGTGGAAGCTCAAAAGTATGCTAGACAGTGGCTCATGCCTGTAATTCCAGCACTCTGGGAGGCCGAGGTGGGCGGATCACTTGAGGTCAGGAGTTCGAGACCAGCCTGGCCAACATGGTGAAACCCCGTCTCTACTAAAAATACAAAAATTAGCCAGGTGTGGTGGCTCATGCCTGTGATCGCAGCTACTCAGGAGACTGAGGCAGGAGAATCACTTGAACCCAGGAGGCGGAGGTTGCAGTGAGCCAAGATCGTGCCACTGCACTCCAGCCTGGGTGACAGAGTAAGACTCCATCTCAGGGGGAAGAAAAAAGTGCTCTAGAGATAAACAGGGCTATTCCAAATAGCAAGTTTCCTACAGCATGCAAAGGATAAGTTCATTGCACAAGAACTTGGAAGAATGTCTTATAGAGTGAGGCAAATGCTCATTTGCTGTATTCGTTTGGAAATTCTATTCCTGCCTATCATTCAATGGCAACTGTGAGCGGAGGTGCCCAGCACTCATTCGCGCCCCACACTTTGCTTTCCACCTTTGGACGTGCTCTTCTCATCCCTGCCCTACGAATTCCCCCAGGTGACTCCAAGAGATGGAAGGCATGTCGAGGAGCATCCGGTGTTAGGGTCTTTATTTTACAACGGAAAAACGAAACGCTAAAGAGGGGATGTGTCTTCCCTAAGGCCACCCCGGAAGTCAGCAGAGGGGCCTGGGCTAGGATCCCAGTGTCCACAACTCTCAGATGGGGTAAGGGGCAGGGAGGGCGGAGGCTTCCCCAGGACTCGGGTGACGTCTGGATGCTCAGGCAGGTCCCTTACCTCTCTGTGCCTCAGTTTGCTCATCTATAAATGGAGATGATGGGAGGATGCAGTAAGATACTACTTGTACAGCCCTCAGACAGTGCTTCACATATAGTAGGGCTCACTGTGTTTGCTGCCACTGCCCTGGATGTCCTGGACACAGCCAGCAGGTGCCAACCCACCAGGCAGCTGGTGTGGGCACTCTGCTCTGCCAGTGAGGAAGTCATCTGAATATCATCCTTGGTTATACTTATCATCCCCAAGTGCCTGGTCCCTTCAGTGGCCCAGCAGCCTCTGGGAGTCCGCAGGGCTTCCTGAAGGAGACGGAAAGGACAGGAATCTTGCCTCGCTGGAGTAAAACCACCTGCAAACTTGTCTCGATGGGCTCTTCAGCTGTCCTCTGACCTGCGTCTAGCCCGGTGCTATTCAAAGTGTGCTCTCTAGACATGCAGTCCAGGGGCTGTTGCTGGCCAATGACGAAATAAGTAAGAAATTGAGAGTAAACGTTTAGCAACCTTTATAGTAATTTTGACATTGCTGTCACAGCCACGCACATGGTTGGAGGTTCCTCTCATTGAGCAGGGTGTAGACGAACTTGGGTGTTGTCAGATGTTCATGATGAGTCCCAGGTGGTATAAACATCATAGGAGTCAGGCTCAGTGAGGACCATATGATGGATTGGAAAACAAAACAAGACACATGGTCTTTCCCTGTGGAGAGTTTGGGAAGCAGTGGTTTAGCCTTCCCAGGCCCTCTGCAGCCCACCCAGCCTGTGCACCCGCCTTTCCAGGCTGCCCTGCCAGCCCTGCACGCCGCCTCCCTGTGCTCTTACCGGCCCCTCCGCTCAGACCGTCTTCCCTTGCATTCCCACCTATCAGAATCCCATTCCTTCTGCAAGATCCCAAATCCAATCCCACTTATTACACAGGGCCATCCTGGGTAGATTAACCCCTTCCCCATCATACCCAAGCTCCCAACGCACTTTCACCTCCAGCAAGCCCAGCCTTCAGCATCTCATGTGACCTCTGGCTGCTGCACTTAAGCCCCACCCAGTCTGGACCCTACATCCAATCAGTTCTTAGTAGACCTAGGCCAAAGCAACTCCAAGCACCAGGAGCACCAGTTGGCTCCAGATGTTGCCTTTGCCTAAATGAAAGGTGGCTCAGCTGTGAATCCCTTTGGCTGGAACAGTGGTGGTGTGAATGCTGCTGGATGATCAGCAGAACCAGTGCACCTGCTGGTGGGAACAGCCTCCTGCTAGACCTTTGGGGTGCAGCATTGACTCCCAGGATGAGCAGCCCAGAGGGAGGATCCCAGGTCCCTCCTGCCCCTGGTCCATGGCCCCTTCTGGCTGACTCTCGGGCTGCCCAGGTCCAAATCACCCTGACTTGCTTCACCTCTCCCTGGTGCCTGTGAACCCACAGATAAGCTGCTGGAGTAGCTTCAACACAACTCCTCTCCCACTCCTCTTTCCCACCCGGTGAGAAAGGCCCCCAGCTCCAGCACGAACAGGCAACAGGTGAGGCAGGCCTTTGTTCCAAAATGTTCCATGGACCCACCAGGGAGCCGAGCCTCGGCACAGCCTCCACTTCCACTGCACCTGTCTCTGCTTCCTGCATATTGTCTGTGGGGATGTGACTCGCCAGGTAGAAAGTCCTTTAGGAACACAGACCCTGAGTAACACTCTAACTTCCTCCCCACAAGCATCCTTCTCAGTCCCGGGCCCTGAAGTGGCTGCTCAGTGAGTGGGTGATGGAGAAGAAAGAACTTCCAGCAAGAACTTCCTCAGTGAGACCTAGGGAAGAACTTTCTGAGTGTGAGAGGAATTAAACACAGACATTTAAAGGCAGAAATTAGATTTTCGCACACCCTCCCCACTTTTAGCTGCTTAGTGCTTTGTCCCTGTGTGAGAATCCAGCCGAAAACACAGCGGCTCTGGGGCCCTGGAAATGGGAGGTCCGCAGCCCCTGTCACAACCCAGCCCCACTCCAGGCACAGGACTCCTCTGAACTCCATGGGCACAGTTTGGCACACAATCATCTGGCCTGATCCTGTTTTTTGCCAACAGGGACGCTGAGGTCTGGAAGAGTGGTGCCTTGCCCACAGCCCATGACAGAAGCAGAGAGAGGCTCCCTCCTCCAGACCAGACCTCACGGTTTGAAGGAAGTCTTGGGGAAGGGGAATGATGGGGAAGCGGTCATGTCTGGAGTTCACTCCTCACAGGAGATGGGCTCGGACCCCACAACTTCCAGTGCCAGTGCCCACTCCGACTGTGAATTCATTTCCCTCGGAGCCTATGTGGCTGGGGAAGCATCACCAAATTCCCCTTGATCACTACCCTCTTCCTCCCCTACCCTCCCCCACACAGCCTGAGACTTGCTCAGGGACCCCAAAAGGCAAGTGAGGGGGCCACGTGGGGGAGGGTGCAGGGCCAACAAGGCTAGCCCAGGTGGCCAACAAGGCTAGCGGGTGTCTCTGCCAGCTGCCTTTGAAAGGCTCTTCCAAAGAGGTAATTCCTTTGTGCACAGACATGATTTATGAGGCTTTCTAGGCAAATTGTGGAGATAAATGTTCTTTGGGGCTGGGAAGCTTCAAAGGCAGTGATGCAAGCAGATCAGAAGGAGCTGGGCCGCTGGGAGCTGGGCCTTCATTAAAAGCCTGTGGGTGGAGGGGAGGGCTTTGAGCAGAGCTAAGGGCAGATAGCTTTCTGAGTCCCTGGGTCCCTTTGGGACAGCCCACCACAGTTTGCCTGAGCCTCACAGACCTCATTGCTGTATTGTATAAGGTGAAAGTGCTGGGGTCAGCTCACTGAGGTGCATTTATCTGCTGGGATAAATGCCACAGGGCAGAGGTTGGGGGTGGTGCGTGAGTTCTGATTTGGACTCTAGAACGGCAGGGAGGACAGTGCAGGTTGCTCCTGCCGGGAGCCCAGGTAGGCGGTGCCAGCCTGTGTGATCAGCACGGTCTGGAGACCTGGCAGGAGTTCCGGGAGTCTTGCTCCTCTCCTGACTCTCATGGGTGATCTGGACAGGTTGTCCGGCTCTCTGGGTGTCAATACCTTCTTCTGAACAAGGTATAAAAGAACTCCAGTGCTCCAGCTCTGCGGTGCCTCCCAGGTCCTAAAGGTCCTCATCTCAGAAACAGGCCAGAGATCACACTGGCTGTGAGGTTGTGGGCAAGCCACCCAAGCACACCTGCCCTTGGTTCCTTCCTCTGTGAAGGGGGATGACTATAGCTATCCTGAGCAGTTGTGGCTTAAATTGAACAAGATCACACCTGCAAAGTCTCTCACACCTACTCTTCCTTCCCATTATCTGTCCACACAATACTGTGGCATTCTACATCCAGAGCAGATGCTGATTTAAAGAAAAAAAGTCCCTGATAAAGTCCCTGAAGTTGATAAATTTGACTCCCATCTTCCCATCTCCTCTCTCCTAAAGCAGGTTAATAAACATACACATACTGTGCTGAATCTGGCTTCCAGATCTGCTAATTGGATATTAACAGATAACCGAGATATTAATGGCTGATAGTGCCTCAGGATGTGGCTAACCACCCACCCCCGCCCCCCGCCACACACACACACACACACACACACACACACACAGGCACAAACGGGGGGTTGTTCGCATTTTAATAGGGATTCCTGAAGTCCCTGAGGAACAGGGTCCTAATGGTGCAGTGCCAAGCAGGCGCAGTGATATTTGAAGCAGGGGCTCAGTGTTGGTTTTGATTCAGCCATCTGCAGAGAGATGCCAGCTCTGATAAAACTGTTCCTAAATCTCCCCACTCCCTCCTGAAATGTTGACGGTGATACTCCTGGTTGAGATGGACTTGGCTGCCTGGAGCTGTGGTGGAGGCTATGGCAATAGAGATGAGGAAGGTAATGAGCTGGAGCAACTGCCTTTGCTCACGGCATTGAATGTACCCATGGCCTTTGTTCCCCCTCCTGCCCTGCTGCCGGAGACACTACCTGCTCCCAGGTCTCCTTGTCCCTAACCTGACAGCAGAGCGCCCTCCCCAGTTTTAGCAGCCAGCTAGCCCAGAGCCCCTCTCATCACCCCGTGTTCTGACGGTTTCCCATTTGCTTATCTGTTTCTTAAACTGACTGCAGGCTTCTGAGCCCCTAACATGGTAGGTGCTTGAGAATTGTTTGACATTGAGCCTCTCATCTCATAATAGCTGGTGTGATGGGAGGCATAGAGCCCTAGATGAATATGGCCAGCTAGTTTCAAATGCAGCTCTCCAGTTTGTTAGCTGTGTGGTCACAGGCAAGTCACTTGGCTTCTCTGGCCCAGTTTCCTGACCTGTAAAATGTGGCAATTACACAAGATGACTGCTAAAGCCTAGCAGTAAAGAAAGTCAATATATGACTCTCAACTTCGCCTTTCACAATCAGGTGATGTTATCCACTGCCAGGGGATGTTTGTCAATATGTGGAGGCATTTTTGATTGTCACAATTGTGTGTGTGTTGGGGAGGTACTACTGGCCTCTCATGGGTAGAGGCCAGGGATGCCACTAAATGCCCTGCAATGCACAGGATGGTTCCCCATAGCAAAGAATTTTCTGGCCCAAAATGTGCTGAGGTTGAGAAGCCCTGATTTAGTTATTAAATGTCTCTGAACCTCAGTTTTTTCATTGGAAAATGGAATCATAGCCACATCACACGTGGTTTAACTCAGATCCTTTTTGGAATGAGGCAGGGTATGAATAACAGCACAGGATTAGTAAGAACATTAGAGGAAACAACCCATGGGAGAATGCACCTGGTCCTGGTAAGCACTCAGGGTTAGGGTTTTGCCCGCGTGCATGTGCTCACTCCATCCCTGCCACCCTAGGAGACGGGTGGGACATGGAGCCGCAGCCTCTGTGAATCCCAGCCTCCCCTTGGAGGTTTAAGGGAGGTATAGACGATGTGGTTAAGTAACACTGAGTAACAAGTGTAATAAATAGATCACTAAGAGCTAATGATACATCATTATAATCCTGTGCTGTCAGCATCTTCTAGGCTTAGGGACTGTGTCAGGAGATTTGGGTTTTAATCTACCTTGGTCTATTAATATTTAATTCCAACAATCTAAGTGGCAGAGAGATAGGAAACTGAGTGATAGCTCAGCTCAGAGTTTGGGTAACCACCTCCAGGTTTTCTTTGTCATACAAACACACCTCCTATCCCTGTGCCCTCTGGCCTGTTTCTCAAGTGGGGACATTTGGCAACAGGGCATAGAATTACACAGCACTGGGACCTGAAGAGTCTCCAGCATTTACCTACCAGTGTTTGTTTCTTTCTTTCTTCCTTTCTTTCCTTCTTTTCTTTTTTCTTTTTTCTTTCTTTTCCTTCTTTCTTTCTCTTTCTTTCATTTTCTGTCCTTTCTTTCCTTTCTTCCCTTGCTTCCTTGCTTTTGGACAGGGTCTCACTGTGTCACCAAGGCTGGAGTACAGTGGCACCATCACAGCTCACTGCCCGACCACCCAGGTTCAAGCAATTCTCCCACCTCAGCCTCCTGAGTAGTTGGGACTACAGGCACCTGCCACCACACCCAGCTAATGTTTATAATTTTTGTAAAGATGGGGTTTTGCCATGTTGCCCGGGCTGGTCTTTAACTTCTGGACTCAAGCTCTCCTCCTGCCTCAGCCTTTCAAAGTGTTGGGATTACAGGTGTGAGCCACTACATCTGGCCCAGTATTTCTTAATGGAGACACCTTTGGCATTTTTTATTTTTATTTTATTTATCTTTAGAGACAGAGTCTCTGCTGCACAGCTGGAGAGCAGTGGTACAGTCATAGCTCGCTATAGCCTCTACCTCCTAGGCTCAAGCGATCCTCTTACCTCAGCCTCCCGAGTAGCTGGGACTACAGGTGTGCACCACCACACCTGGATAATTTTAGCTTTTGGTAGAGACAGGGTCTCATTGTGTTGTCCAGGCTGGCCTCAAATGTCTGATCTCAGTGATTCTCCTTCCTTGGCCTCCCAAAGTTTTGGGATTACAGGTATGAGCCGTTGCACCCAGCCAGGGTACAGTTCTAAATTGTGTACAAGTGTCCCTGGGATTGTTTGTGACAACCTAAATCCCCCTCTCCCATTTCCAGATGCTGTCTTGGGGAGGGTGACCTACTCCAGGCAAGAACCACTGATCCAAACCTGTCATTTTACAGATGTGAAAACAGGCCCAGAGAGGGGAGCAGGCTGCCCAGGAGTGCCCAGCGTTGGCTCTGACCTGTCCTTCAGTGCTCCCTCAGAATTGCAGCTTAGGCCTGGAAAGAGTGGAGGGGCTCAGCCTCAGAGAACTTGACTGTGCTTTTACTGGGGCAAGTCACTTGACAAATGGCCTCGCTCACTGAGAAGTCACTTTATTTATCAGCTGGAATGGTTTCCGGCAGCTGCTGCTCCATCTCTGCCTCCCTGCCTGCTGCTCTGTAAACTCAGGAGCAATCCTGTGACCTGTCAGCTCTCGCTGCTGCTTCTGCAGGTGGGGTGGGAGACTGGGGGCCACAGACCTTTCTGGGAGGGGCTATGATTGCATCAGGCCTTCCCATTGCTGGAGAGGAGAAAGGAGGTGAGGGCCTTGGCCCAGGCCTTAGCACAAGCTGGGGCAGCTTAGGGGCAGTGGCTTCCAGGTTTATTTCCATCCCTTGACCTTCAATTCAGAGGCTGACTCCTCCCCCTTGCTGGGTCTCAGGATTCCTGTCTATGGAATGGGAAGGACTAACCTTCTCTCCCACCCCACCTCCAGCCCAGCATCCTCCTGCACATCTCCCTGAGATGACCAGTGAGAACAGAGATCATGGGGAAAAAGAGTTCTCACCTGGGGAGCTTTTCAAGGGACCTATGCTTGGGCCCCACCGCCCTAGACCAATTCATTTGGAATGGCCATGGGTACAGCCCAAGCAAGAGTGTTTCTTCAAACTGCCCCAGTGATGCTGATCTACAGCCAGGCTGAGAACCACTGTCTGAAGAAGTGAATCCTACAAGCAGCTGGGAGGGGGCTCTTTGGTAGCTGGGAGAAGAGCTGGCCAGTCACCTTCATCAGCACTGCTGACAGCTCTTGTGCCCCGCTGAGCTGGCTGCAGGGTGGGACCAGATGGTAGATGTGGGGAAAGTAAAGGGCAATCACAAAACAAGGACACACCTTAGCTCCTCTCTTCCTCCAGCCCAGAGAGACCCCAGGGCTAATGGGGCAGACTGGGCACAGGCACCTAAACCTTCCTATACAGTAGTGAAGGCAGAAAAGCAATGGTCGGCCACATTATTATTCCTAGTACAGTCCATAATGGCATCAAACATATTTAGTTGTGTCCCTTTAATGAATTCAGGGACTCAAAAAGATGCTTATATCCCAGTGCTCACTGTTGTCTTGTACACAATAGCCAAAAGGTGGAACAACTCAGTGTCATCCACAGATGAATGGATAAACAAAATGTCTGTCCATACAATGGAATATTATTCAGTCATAAAAACGAATGAAATCCTGATACAGGCTACAACGTGGATGAACCTTGAAAATATTATGCAAAGTGAAATAAGCCAGATACAAAAGACTGATATTCTATGATTCTATTTAGAATCTAGAAATATCTAAACAGGCAAATGCATAAAGACAGAAAGAGGGCAGGTACGGTGGCTCGTGTCTGTAATCCCAGCACTTTGGGAGGCCGAGGAAGGTAGATCAATGAGCCCAGGAGTTCAAGACCAGCCTGGCCAACATGGTGAAACCCCATCTCTACAAAAAAAAATAAGAAAATTAGCTGAGTGTAATGGTGCACACCTGTAGTCCCAGCTACTCCGGTGGCTGAGGCAGGAGAATCACTTGAACCTGGGACACAGAAGTTGCAGTGAGCGGATATTGCACCACTGCACTCCAGCCTGGGGCAGAGAGATACTCCATCAAAAAAAAAAAAAAAAAGGCTGGGCACAGTGACTCATGCCTGTAATCCCAACACTTTGGGAGGCCAAGGCGGGCAGATCTCGAGGTCAGGAGATCAAGACCATCCTGACTAACACGGTGAAACCCCGTCTCTACTAAAAATACAAAAATTAGCCAGGCGTGGTGGCGCACCTATAATCCCAGCTACTCAGGAGGCTGAGACAGGAGAATCGTTTGAACCTGGGAGGCAGAGGTTGCAGTGAGCCAAGATCGCGCCACTGCACTCCAGCCTGGGCGACAGAGCAAGAGTCTGTTAAAAAAAAAAAGAGGAGAGGAGAAGGGAGGGGAGGGGAGGGGCTTAAAGGTTACCAGTCGGGTAGGGGGTGGATCTAGGGAGTTACTGCTTCATGGTTACAGAGTTTTTCTATTTGAGGTGATGGAAAAGTTTGGAAATAGTGATAATTGGTACAACACTGTGAACGTAATTAAGGCCACTGAATTACACACTTAAAAATGATTAAAATGGAAATTTTTATGCTATATATATTTTACTACAATAGAAGAAAAATCTGAATAAACCATAGATAATCTTAACTGAAGAGAATAAAATTATGGGAAATAGGGCCAGTCATGGAAAACCTCGGACCTACGCCCACCATTCACACATAAACCAGTCCCTGAATAAGGCACTTGTGGAAAATCAGTCTCTGCTCTCACCTCTTGGTGGATTTTCAAGGGTGGCTGTTGAAGCCGAGGCTGGCTGCCAGCATACCGTGTCCACCTGCAGCAGGTGCTATTATTATGGGCTGTTGTGAGAATTAAAGGAGAAAATTCACTTTGCACCTTTATCTCGTGACTTGGCATTAGTAACTGCCTGATCAACTGTAGTTACCAATTTAAAAGCCTGTCGGTGAAGAAGACAGTGGTGAAGCCACTTCCCCTTGTGGGGACCCAGGGGCACACTAAGCCTGGACCCTGGACCCCAAAGTCTGAAGCGGTCAGCAGAGGAAGGGGGTGAGTTGCCCAGCCTCAAGGAATAGAACAAGCCAGGCTGCACACTTCCAGGTGCCCTTCAGCCCTCAGTAGCTGCCCAGAGACGATCTAGCCACTTAAAAAATCAGCCAGGAATCCCAGCTACTCAGGAGGCTGAAGCACAAGAATTGCTTGAATGCAGGACATGGAAGTTGCTGTGAGCCGGGTTTGCACCACTGCACTCCAGCCTGGGCAACAGAGTGAGACTCTGTCTCAAAAAAAAAAAAAAAAAAGAAAATCAGCCAAAGCCCAATATAATTAGGAAGGAGAGCCTGGGACAGAAAAAAAGAAATATGTGAGGGGTGACATTCCAAGGCCAAATTGGTAAAAGTTTGCGATTCTCTGTGAAAGAATGCAAAGTCCTCTTGTAATTATAATGATGGTAGTTTTTAGTCACCTTCAGCAGAGTTGATAATTGACTCGCTGCAGCTCTGCCTCATTTCTCTGTCATTGCTGGGGAATGAGGTGTTTTAAGTGAATTTTCTAGATAACTGAAGCTTATCCCTGTGAACCCTTAACATTGTTTTTTTGTTTAATCACTCTGGGGGGAAATTTCTCTAGAATGAATTATACACTTCTCTGCTTCCTTAATCAGAATATTCTAAACTGAATGTAACTTCTTCCTGTCAATTTGGATATGAGAGGCTATTTGCCCCTATATTAATGGCTCCAAGTTGCTTTGCTTTTTTTCATCTATAAATATTTCCTATTTCCATGGTTTCTTACTATGACACAGAGCTCTTGCTCACATATTTTTAGGAGCCCCATAAAACATGCAGACATTGGCCAGGCATGGTGGCTCATGCCTATAATCCCAGCACTTTGGGAGGCTGAGGCAGGCAGATTACCTGAGGTCAGGAGTTCGAGACCAGCCTGGCCAACATGGCAAAACCCTGTCTCTACTAAAAGTATGAAAAATTAGCTGGGCATGGTGGCAGGTGCCTGTAATCCCAGCTACTTGGGAGGCTGAGACAGGAGATTTGCTTGAACCTGGGAAGCAGAGGCTGCAGTAAGCTGAGATTGCGTCACTGCACTCCAGCCTGGGCAACAAGAGTGAAACTCCGTCTCAAAAAAAAAAAAAAAAAAAAATGCAGACACAAACATACACATGTGCATATACACACACACTCACATGCCAGTCTGTGTTGTGAGAAAGCAGAGTGCCAGTCTTAATAGAATTGTGTTTACATGTCCTTCTATAATGCCCTGAGCCACCCTTATTAGAGCACGTCGGTAGTGTACCATGAATGCTGCTCCAGCATTTCTGCCCTGCTAGACTGTGCACCCCAACAGGGCAGGGTGCTTTCTGGCAGTAGCAGGTCCTTGGTAAATGTTTCTGAATGGACAAGCAGAAGAATGAAAACACCCAAGTGTTACCATGTAGACTTTATAACAACATTCTGGCTTCCTTATCAGAAGGCTAGTTTTGCTTCCTACTGGGTTTTGGCTGTACCAGAAAGAACAGAGTTTGTTTGATAAGCAAAGCATAACTGTATGCTCTGAGATGCACCAAGAACAAACTGGCTTTTGGCTCCAACAGTTTCATACAGAACCAAGGTCTCAGGGCCGTAACTGCAGCCCCAACAAAGGAAGGGACTTCCTTGTGCTGGATCCTGGGGTGGTTCATAGTGATGAACAGAGAAGAAGTGGCTAGTCTCTGTGGTATCCCTGACCTGTGCTTTGTGGCTGCCACCTTGTCCTCAAGACCACCTCTAAATTTCACTCCTTGGACTCTTCCTTCAGAAAGTGTCCCAATGACCTGCAGTGGGGAGAGCTAGAACCAGGAGACCTGGACTTGCTCTCGCTGTAACCTCGGGCAATCACTTAACATCTCTGACCGTGTATTTCTCCATCTGTCAAATGGGAAAATAAGAAAATCTAACTTACATGGTTGTTGTGAGGTTTAAATTTATTCATGTATATAGCACTTCTAGGATGGTGCCTGGCACACAGGGAGCTTTTAAAATGTGGTTGGCTGGCTGGGCGCAGTGGCTCATGCTTGCAATCCCAGGACTTTGGGAGACTGAGGCGGATGGATCACCTGAGGTCAAGAGTTTGAGACCAGCCCGGCCAACATGGTGCAACCCCATCTCTACTAAAAATACAAAAATTAGCCGGGCGTGGTGGCATGCACCTGTAATCCCAGCTACTCGGGAGGCTGAGGCAGAATTGCTTGAACCCGGGAGACAGAGGTTGCAGTGAGCCGAGATCACACCACTGTACTCCATCCTGGGCAATAGAGTGAGACTCTGTCTCAAAATAATAAGTAAGTAAAATGTGGTTGTCATTATTATAATACAGTCACAACATATGGACAATAAGCTATGTGAATTAAACTACATGTGCTTGGCAACTAGAAGAGAAATGGTACCATAGATGATTCTGCTGGTCCTCCTGCTCACTGAATGTGTGTCCCAGAGAGAGGATAAGGTAGGAGGTGCTGGACTGCTAGATACTCAGTCACTCTCTGTCCTGTGAGCCTTTATTTATTATTATTATTATTATTATTATTATTATTATTTTTTTTTTGAAATGGAGTCTTGCTCTGTTGCCCAGGCTAGAGTGCAGTGGCACAATCTTGGCTCACTGCAACATCTGCCTCCCACGTTCAAGCAATTCTCCTGACTCAGCCTCCCAAGTAGCTGGGACTCCAGGCGCACACTGCTACGCCCATCTAATTTTTTGTATTTTAGTAGAGATGGGGTTTTACCGTGTTGCCCAGGCTGGTCTCGAACTCTTGAGCTCGAGAGTTCCACCCACCTCAGCCTCCCAAAGTGCTAGGATTACAGGCATGAGCCACAGCGTCCAGCCTTCTGTGAGCCTTTTTCAATGTGAGTGGAGGCTGTAGCTATAAATGGACTTAATTTTTGCTTTACTCACTGTAATAGCAGGTGGAAAATATAGGGTGAGACTCACTCATAATTTGGCAGCTCAGTTTGTGTGTATGAATACTTGGGGCACAGATGAAGAAGGGATGAACCAAGATAGGGTAATGGGGGTTCCAGGCCTTGGTGGTTCTGTCTGCTAAAGGATGATGGGCAGGCTCCATGACACTGATCACTTGACGTTGGTCAGCAGGTGGGAGGGACATGTGGGGGACTGGTGGGGCTGATCCTTCTACCAACCTTCAGCCCCCAAAGACCACATGTGCTCACCGACCACACTGGAACCTTGTATCCTTGTACATGCCCAACATTTGAATACCGCTGTATCTTTGCTTATATTGAGCCTACCCAAGTGACATCTTCCCAATCCCACTCACCTGCCCCCTTTCCTATCTGAGTGTCTAAACCCTAGAAACCTGGAGCACAAACAGCAACAGATAATCTTGGTGACCGGCCATTTCTAGTTTGCCCAGGACTGAGGAATTTCCCAGAATGTGGAACTTCCGGTGCTGAAAGCAAGATGGTTGCTCACCCTATTAGGCAGACAAGTGAGACATCCTTCACAGCCCACTTGAGATGGCTTCTGTTTTAAGAAGTCTTGCCTGGTCTCCTTAGCTGGAAGCAATCATTCTTTCTATCGAACTTCTCCCAGAACATTATGTGTGCCTGTCCATGCCTGAACTCCACACCCCAGTCTCACCCCAAAATTTGAGTGAATGAGGCTGTAACTGAGGACAGCTTGTTATTGTGTGTCCCATACGCATCAGGCGAGGGTCAGAGTGGGAGGTGGCAGCAGGCTGGGTGACCTCTCTGGGGCTCTGCTATTCAGCCCCTTTCCACAGCTGTAGAGTGTGAATTTCTGCAAAACTGGCTCAGCTATTGCTCTTTGGAACATTTAATTACATGTAAAGATCTTGAAGGCTGTCTGTTACTTCCCAGGGAAGCATTTCTTTTTCCTGCTCCTTCTGAAGCTGGCTGCTTGGAAAGTAATGAAATTGAACTGAAGTCAAAGCAACCAGCAGGCGTAGCCATTACTGAAAGGAAGAAGCATGAGGAAGAGATGAAAAGGGTGACAGGGAGATGGAGCCAAGGGAGGGGCAGGGAGTTAGAGGAAATATTCCCAGAGAGTGAGTGAAATGCAAAAGGTGAGAAAACCAACGTGTGTGGAGAAGAGGGAGAAGGGGGCAGGAAAGATAGACAAATGGGAGCCCGACTGGGCTGGGTCCAGCAGGCCCCAAGAAGATGGGTAGGGTCACAGAGAAGAGGGGTGGCAGATGGGAAAAGAAAGGGCCAGGCAGAAAGGAACAGAGACAGGCAGCCAACCAAGAGCTTAGCAAAGACAGAGGGATGTAAACAGCTTGTGGCTCCGGAATTGCAATCAGGAGAGGGGGATTTAGGGTAGCCATTTGGTTGGAAGAGAATGGCCGGACCAGGAGATGGGTTCTGAAGCTGCCTTGAGGAAACAAACGCTCTGCCCTTCTTAGCCTGTGTGACTGTTTGCCTGGCTTGGTGGAAGAACTGATGGAGGTTATGAGGCGCCAAAGCTTCCACCCAGGCACCCCTTGCTGCCGCCTGTCCAGGGAGGAGCACTGCAAAGATGGGAAGGCCGCATGGGCATCGGTTCCTGGCCCCTGCCCCAAGGAGAGCCTGCGGGGCTCCTGATCCCTGACTGCCCCGTCTCTTGCAGGCTGCGACAGCGACCACTGGGGGCCCCACTGCAGCAACCGGTGCCAGTGCCAGAACGGCGCCCTGTGTAACCCCATCACAGGCGCCTGCGTGTGCGCCGCCGGCTTCCGTGGATGGCGCTGCGAGGAGCTCTGCGCGCCTGGCACCCACGGCAAGGGATGCCAGCTGCCGTGCCAGTGCCGACACGGTGCCAGCTGCGACCCCCGCACCGGCGAGTGCCTCTGCGCGCCTGGCTATACCGGCGTCTAGTGAGTCATGAGGCAGGGCCTGGACGGGGCGGGACCTGGTGGGGCGGGACTTGGAGGGTGGGGAGAGTGGAGGGGGTGGAGGGGCTGGGGCGGGGCCTAGAGTGGCCGCCTTACCGCAGCTGCACACCCAGCCCTGGGCTCCTTGTGGGTGGGCTGGCTGGTGGGACCAGGAGGGTTGGGATAGTCTTGGCTGTGAAATCTCCTGTGAGTCTAAATGCCCAGGCCTCACCCACGCAGGTCTCAGATTCCTGCCTTCCAGGACCCCGTTGACTGGTCCTTCCTGAGACTGCCCGAGTGGGCACTCTCTAAAACCCTCCCAGAAGGCCCTTCCTAGCAGAGACAGTCCTTATCTTGGAAGTCTCTTCTGACCTTACCCCATATGATGCTGCTCACCTGGGGCCTTCCCTTTTAGGGCATTTGGGAGAGGTGTGACACACATAGAGAGAGGTGAGGGTCCTGGGCAGATACCATGTACAGATTTGGGAGGATTACTCCGCTGTTCCTCTCCCCTACTTTCTCTCCCGAGACACCAAACAGCCCCTCACTCCAGTTCCCCGAAGAATAGTATTGACAGGAGACCTACAAGACTGCTTAGCCGAGACCCCCTCAGAGGCAAGATTGAAGTTCTCCTCCCAACCCTGTAGCAGGCTCAGTGCCCTCTCCAACAGCCTAGATCCTGAGGGGTGGCCAAGGACTCTGACCACAGAGACGTTGTTGATTGAGGGTGTTCCCTACCCCGATGTCTGGTCAGCTCCTAAGTCCCAGTGAGCTAGAGGCCAGGGCCACTGGATGAAGGCCCAAGACGAAGACCTCATGCAAATCCTGCCCCACACTTCAACAGCGCCCAGTCCCTGCACATGAGCCTGTCATGGGAGCTGGGAGCCTTCCCGAGCCTGGAAGGAACGTGCTCCAGATTCTTCCCCTCTCTGAGTCTAGGCGGATTCTTGAAGACGGGATCCATGGGCACTTTTCAGTGCCTTCATTCATGGGATTACTTTGGCCTAGCATGCCCTTCCTTCCATTCTCCTGGTGAAATTGACTTCACCTTTAAGGCCCAAGTAAAATGTCTTCCTCCTCGGGAAGGCTTCCTCAGCCTCCTCCCCAGAACAGTCTTCTTTTACCCTAAGAACACTGAAGTCATCCCAAAAGTATTGGCCCAAGCACCCTACATTCCAATGTATTCAGTCTGAGCCCTGCTTCCCCCTCCTGGCAGGGAGCAGGACTGCAGCTCAGCTGATGCTGTACCTAATACAGATCCATTGACTGTGAAGGAATTCCTAGGGAACCCTGGAGCACTGGGGCCCTGCCACCTGATCTGAATGCTGCTGTGTCTAACACCTCTGCTTCTCCATGCAGCTGTGAGGAGCTGTGCCCTCCTGGGAGCCATGGAGCTCACTGTGAGCTGCGCTGCCCCTGCCAGAATGGGGGCACCTGCCACCACATCACTGGCGAGTGTGCCTGCCCCCCAGGCTGGACGGTAGGTGGGCCCAAAGGATCTGGGTGGGGCACTGTAAGAGGACTGAGCGTTCCTCACTCACACACACCTTAAAAGGCTAAATTGGCTGGGTGCGGTGCTCACGCCTGTAATCTCAGCACTTTGGGAGGCCAAGGCCTGCAGATCACTTGAGGTCAGGAGTTCGAGACCAGCCTGGCCAACGTGGCAAAACCCAATCTCTACTAAAAATACAAAAATTAGCGAGGCGTTGTGTCATACATCTGTAATCCCAGCTACTTGGGAGGCTGAGGCACAAGAATAACTTGAACCCAGGAGGCAGAGGTTGCAGCCAAGATTAAGTTACTGCACTCCAGCATGGGCAACAGAGTAAGACTCTGTCTCAAAAAAAAAAAAAAAAAAAAAAAAAAAAAAGCTGAATTATTCTCCCACTGTGAATACCGTCCCTCCTATTTATCGCCATAGGGCATCACTAAATGCTGCCAGTGGTGCCGTGGACACAGCTTTGAATCCCAGGTCTGCCATCTCTAAGTGCTGTGTGGCCTGAAGCAAGTTACTCACCTCTCTGAGCCTGTGGTCTCTCCTGTCCAAATAAATTGAATTCTTCTTGTAAGATTAGCTCTGTCTTTGGATATAAGCGCCCACATGAGCAGCCATGGGCTCTGGGCCAGAGGTGGCAGAAAAGGCTGGGAAAAGAGGAGAAACAGCAGGTATGGACGACCTGAATTTATCTAACTTCACCCCCTGCACTTGCACACACACACATTCTGATTCTGTGGGCCCCACAATCTGTATTTTAACAGGTACTGCAGGTGACTCTGATGTAGCCTCAAGCAGCCCAGGTCTCATGTCTAGGAAAAACAATTGTAGGAAAGGAGGATAAGATTTGTCACCTCATGGGCTCAGGTCTCACAGCCAATGTTGACCCTGAAAAAAGCCTCAATTACTCTGCTTCCCCAAGTACAAAACTGATATAACAACAGTGAGCCCTGCCCTGCCCAGCTGCCATGGTTGGTGGCTGGCTCATGTGAGGCTATGCATGTCTAAAGTCCTTTGCAAACTCTGAAGCCCTCTATGATGGCTTGATTTCTATCCCTGGGTGCCACAGACCCTCCACGAGCCTCCTTTTAGCCAACACACCCTGCCTGTCAGTGCCTTCCCCACAGACCAAGCCCTTAGAGGCAGTGAGTCAGCTGAAGCTGACCTTCCTGGGCTGCGTCCCTGCCTCTGACTCTCCAGTAACATGCTCTGTTTCAGGGGAAGCTCAGCGACACAGTCCGCCACCTCCCCTGGGGCCTGAGGCTTTGCAAAGCCAGAGAGGACAGGGCTGCTGAGCAGAAGCAGGATATTTTAGGAGGCTGTGAATGCAGAGGTCACAGGGACAGATGGGAGGACGCCTGCAGGGCCCTTCGATGCAGGCACAGTCTTGTCAGAATTTTTTTAGGGCAGGAAAAGGACCTTGGGGACCACTTGATCCCACAGCATCCAAACCTGACTGCACACCAGAGCTGACAAGCAGGTAGCAGGGGGTTAAAATGCAGATTCCCAGGCTGCGTCTGTGACCTCCTGGGACTGGGGGATCTCTATTTTTAATAAGCTCCCCAGATGGTTCTGAGGCAGCCAGTCCTGTCTGCAGGTCTGCACTTGGAAAGAATTGATCCAGACCATAGGACTTCCTTCTGTGTTTCACAAAAGCCTATGGTTTCTTGTGGGAGAATGGGGGCGGGAGCCTAATCATTAGGAATCTGGTCCCCACCCCACCCCCACCTCTCCATTTTAATCTAGTTTCTATAGTGAGGTGCTCTAGGTAAGATTTCACATAAAAACAGGGTTTCCCAGCTTTAAGAGATTTGGATCCCACTGGTCTGTCAATACCTTCCTTTCTCAGATGAAGAAGCTGAGACTCAGAGGGGGTAAGGGACCTGTTCAAGACCACACTGGTGGTTAGGAGTGAGGTGGAGCTAGAATCCAGGTCTCCTGACTCCCAGCCCTTGGTGTCTGTCTCTCCATCTGTCTGTCTCCTCTGAGGAAGAAAAAGGGACTGCCACCACCTCTCCCATACCTGCCCATTTCTTCCACCCTGAACCAGTCTCTGGAAAGACCCTCTCATCTCCAACCAGCTTTTGGAAATCCGCCCAGCAGGCAGGGTCCTCAGAGGCCCAGCTGCAGCAGAGAGGTTGGATCAGGATGTGGTGGGCAGAACAAGCGCACAGCATCCCTTTGCCTGTAAAGGCCTCTCTGGAGATACTGCTGAGGCTCGGGTGGTTGAAGAGGGGGAAGGTGAGATGCAAACACACGGAGGGATTGTATTTCTCCCCAGCACAGCGAGAGGTTTGTGCTTCCAGATGACAGGAAGCTCTGTTGACAGAAGCCTTTGGATTGAGGACTTTATGTTTTTAATTTTATTGTAGACAATTGCATTTCTATTTTTGACATAGCATTTAACTTGCAGATTTGTATGAATTATTAATACCCCTTGTGCATGCAGAGTCACCGTATAATGAAGTTGCACTCATGCCTGAGGCTCCTCCCAGGGACAGCAGGGACCAAGGAAAGGATACTGGGGAGAAGGCTCCCCACTTTAGCATCTTCCTTTGCCTGACTTCCCAATGGCCCTATGTGACTTCAACCACACATTTTCCAACTCAGGGATAAACAGATAGCTGATTCACACCATGCACCTCCCCAAAGACCCGGGCCATTGTGTGGAACTGGAGAGAGGAGCTGCCAGGCCAGGAACTCTGGCTCTCCAGGCCCCTCCTTAGAGATTCCTGGCCACCAGGCCCTAAGCATGCCCACAGGATAGTCTGCTAGCCCAACATGAAGCCTGTTTCAGGCAGGGTCTTTGCAAAGAGCCTGGGGAATTGTTTCCCCTCTTTTTCTGGGCTCTGAGACCTTTCAAAGCAGAGAAATCGGTCTGAGTAGTTTGATGTGAGTGGGAACTACAGACAGAGAAGGAGAAGGAAATAGGATTGACATCCCCCACCCTTAGGAGTTCACAGTCTTATGTTGGGGACTGGATACAGTGTGTGTGTGCCTACATGCATGCATACACACACACCCACAAAGAAAAGAGACTGGAAGAGAGGAGGCTGAGGAGCTGGGAAACAGGACCAGTTATCCTGGAGGGCCAAAGAGAGGTTTTGCATGGTGAAATCCTCTCTCTACTAAAAATACAAAAAATCAGCCAGACATGGTGGTGGGCACCTGTAATTCCAGCTATTCAGAGGCTGAGACAGGAGAATTGCTTGAAACCAGGAGGTAGAGGTTGCAGTGAGCCAAGATTGCGCCACTGCACTCCAGCCTGGGCGACAGAGCAAGACCCCATCTCAAAAAAAAAGAGAGGGTTTTTGGGCCAAGGCCCAGCATTACAGATGCTCAGGTTTGAGAAAAAAGATTCATGGAGCCCCACTTCCTGGCCTGTGGCCTGGATCACCTTCACAGCACTCACACCAGCCACAGCTTACTGTCCATTGAGGGTGTCCATGCCACCCTGGAGCATCACTGATCATTAGAAATGCCTTCAGATGCTTGGTGAGGCTGAGTTGCCTTCCCTCTAGGAGACCTGGCATGGCCTTAAGTCCTTTCACCATCTTGGCCCCTTCTCTTCTTATGTTCTACTTAGCCAAGATCCTCTTTTTTTTTTTTTTTCTTTTTTTTTTTTTTTTGAGACAGAGTCTCGATCTGTCGCCCAGGCTGGAGTGCAGTGGTGCAATCTTGGCTCATTGCAAGCTCTGCCTCCTGAGTTCATGCCATTCTCCTGCCTCAGCCCCCCAACTAGCTGGGACTACAGGCATCTGCCACCATGCCTGGCTAATTTTTTAGTAGAGATGGAGTTTCACCATGTTAGCCAGGATAGTCTCCATCTCCTGACCTCGTGATCCGCCTTCCTCAGCCTCCCAAAGTGCTGGGATTACAGGCGTGAGCCCCCATGCTGGGCCACCAAGACCCTCTTAAAGTGTGACTGTTTTCCAGATTTTGACCAAGCCATTTGGTCTAACCAGTTCTGAGAGGAGCAGAAAATATCACCTTACCCCATGTCCAACTTTCTAGAAGCCACAGCAGTCCAAGATCTCACTACAATTGGAGATACACACTCAACTGACCACACGGCAAGTACATGAATCTGCTGAGGCTGCCATAACAAAGTGCCACAGACTAGGCGGCTTGAACAACAGAGACTGATTCTCACAGTTCTGGAGGCTGGAAGTCCAAGATCAAGGTGTCAGCAGGGTTGGTTCCTTCTGAGCCTCTTTCCTTGGCTTGTAGATGGCCATCTTCTCCCTGTGTCTCTATGTCGTCTTTTTTCTGGGTCTGTCTTAGTCTCCTCTTCTTGTAAGGACATGAGTCATGTTGGATGAGGGCCCACCCAGATGACCTCATCTTAACTTGATTACCTATGTAAAGGTCCTGTTTCCAAATACAGTCACATTCTGAGGTACTGGAGGTTAAAACTTCAGCACAGGAATGTTGGCCAGGCACAGTGGCTCATGCCTATAATCCCAGCACTTTGGGAGGCTGAGGCACGTGGATCACCTGAGGTCAGGAGTTCGAGACCAGCCTGGCCAACATGACAAAACCCAGTCTCTACTAAAAATACAAAAATTAGCTGGGCATGGTGGCGCATTCTTGTAATCCCAGCTACTTAGGAGGCCAACGCAGGAGAATCGCTTGAACCCAGGAGGCGGAGGTTGCAGTGAGCTGAGATTGTGTCATTGCACTCCAGACTGGGCAACGGAGTGAGACTCCATTTCAAAAAACAAACAAAAAAGAGGAATGTTGAAGGGGTACACTTCAGCTCATAGCAGCAGGAGAAAAACTACAGGCCGTAGCCCTCTCCTAAGCTGACTTCTCTGGCTGCTCTCTCCCCCTGCCTCTCCCCAAAAGGCTGTTCTTCCAGCCAGCAGTAGGTGATGACTCCTACGGTTCTCTTCCACTCTTCTCCGTCTCAGGTTATGTGGAGCTCCCACCGTGTGCCACCTCATCAGGTGTCAACTTGGTTCAATTACTATTAATTAAGTGCCCCCTGTTTAAGGCACTATACTAGGTTCCTTCACATCTCTAATCTCACTTCGTCTTTATAACCACCTGGAAGACTAGGAGTTACTACTCCCATTTTATAGATGAGAAAACTAAGGCTCAGAATGATCACCTGACTTATCCTAGCTCACCTATCTGGGAGGAGGCAGAGCTGAGATCTGAGCCCAAATCATGACTTTGAACCCAGTGCTCTCCCCACTACACCAGGCAACAGGACCTCCAAAATATCAAATTCTCTCAGGCCCCAGGAGCTCAAACCTCAAACCAGGGAAGAGGACTAGAGATTCGGTGGACTTGGATGCCTGCAGTTTGGGAATCCTGAGCAGGGGCTGAAAGAGGTGCTCACCCACTTCACCAAACAGTCTCAGTGATGCCTGATTTCCCTAGGGAATGCCGGAAGGACGCAGTCTATGCACCAGACTCCTCTACTGACCTCCTCAGGGAGCACTGGTTGTGTCTGAGAAGCACTAAAAAGGACAGAAACCTGGCCAGGTGTGGTGGCATGAGCCTGCAGTCCCAGCTCCTCAGGAGGCTGAGGCGGGAGGATCACTTGAGCCCAGAGGTTCAAGGTTACGGTGAGCTGGGACCTCAACACTGAACTTCAGCCTGGATGACAGAGTGAGACCCTATCTCTTAGGAAAAAAAAAAAAGTTTTTTTGGCCGGGCACAGTAGCTCATGCCTGTAATCCCAGCACTTTGGGAGGCCGAGGCAGGTGGAGCACATGAAGTCAGGAGTTCAATACCAGCCTGGCCAACATGGTGAAACCCCAATCTCTACTAAAAATACCAAAAAATTAGCTGGGCGTAGTGGCGGGTACCTGTAATTCCAGCTACTCAGGAGGCTGAGACAGGAGAATCGCTTGAACTCGGGAGGTGGAGGTTGCCATGAGCCGAGATCATGTCATCGCACTCCAGCCCGGACAACAAGAGCAAAACTCTGTGTTGGGGGAAAAAAAAAAAAAGTTTTTCCAAGAGTGTCCTTATCCAGCCCAGGACTGTAGAAGACTGAGTCAGATAGAAGCCAGAAAGACTTCTCCCCCTTCGTGAATACCTAGAACTTTTAATGTGCACTGAGAAAGGCCCCTGCCATACCTGGAGTACCCCCACCACCTCCAGGAGGAAGAAGGACCCCTACTCTGTGTGACTTTTCTTTGTCTTTTTATTTTCTTTCTTTTTTTTGAATGGAGTCTCACTGTGTTGTCCAGGCTGGAGTGCAGTGGCACAATCTTGGCTCACTGCAACCTCCGCCTCCCGGGTTCAAGTGATTGTCCTACCTCAGCCTCCCGAGTAGCTAGGATTACAGGTACCTGTCATCACGCCTGACTAATTTTTGTATTTTTTACTAGAGCTGGGGTTTCACCACGCTGGCCAGGCTGGTCTGGAACTCCTGCCCTCAAGTGATTCACCTGCCTTGACATCCCGAAGTGCTGGGGTTGCAGGCAAGAGCCACCGCACCTGGCCTCAGTGAATTTTCTCTCCCCTTTTCTCTCACACACACAGTCTCTCACTGTCCTCAGCTGCTTCTGCCCCTCACTCCTCCCTCCCCTCCTCACCTCAGTCCCTCCTCCTCTCAGCCCCTCTACTTCTGACTTGTGTGTGGAGGAGAGTCTTAACTGAACGGCCTCCTATTTAACTCATTACAAGTAAACTGGATGATCTTGAAAGATGACTCTGCTCTGGCACAATTTTCCTGAATAAACCAGCTTCTAAGGGTTGGTGATTATTGGTGCTTAATAATTGTGTGTTGAACTAATTGATTAATTAATTGGAGGAACATCCTTGATCTCCATAAGAGAAATGACTGTCGGGTGTGAACAGGGCTGGAAGGGTAGCAGGAGACAAGAGCAGGCTCAGATCTGTTAAAAACCTAAGACTCATGCGTGTAATTTTAAGTTATATAATACCACAAGGCTAATATTGTGGGGCGGGGGAGTCCCCTGCTCCATTTACAAATCCTACTCCCTAAAGGCAACTACTTTCAAATCTTTTAGATATTTCTTCTGGCATTTCCCTCCATTTTTCTACATAACATGCTTTATAGCCATTTCTTGACTTTTCCATTTTAGACAGTCATTGAATCCATTGACTTCCTGCTGTAGAATAAGATTCTGCTGTGCCATACACACACATACAGATACAAGCAACCCCTCTCCCACCCTCTCAGTGGAGTTATATTACAATTTGTGGTTAAATCATTAAAAAAATTTTAAGATACAGGATTTGGCTGGGTCGCCCAGGCTGGAGGACAGTGGCTATTCACAGACATGATCATAGCTCACTGCAGCCTTGAACTCCTGGGCTCAAGTGATCCTCCTGCCTCAGCCTCCTGAGTAGCTGGGACTACAGACAGGTGCCACCACGTCCAGCTTGGTTAAGTTATTTTTTTTAATATTTATTTTAATATACATGTGTATTGTTACTAATTTATCCTTAAAACTCTCTTGACAGAGCTCTCAGACTCCTCTCAATAAAGTCAGACCCATCAGAAGTCTCTCCAGGTTTTGCTTCTGTTTTGTTTTTGAGGCAGGTTTCTTAGAAGCCTGCATCTTCTGTTCCAGTCCGAACTCTTTAACTCTTTGTTCTCCAGGCCTGAAGCGTAGCTGTCATCTGGGGCTTCCTTTCACCGCTGTCCTGGGATTCCTTTCACCTCTGTCTTCTGTTGGCGTCCCTAGTTCCTGGAATTCATGCCTTTCTTTTTCTTGGGTAATTCTTTTTTTTTTTTTTTTTTTTTGGAGACAGTTTCACTCTTGTTGCCCAGGCTGGAGAGTGCAGTGGTATGATCTCAGCTCACTGCAACCTCCATCTCCTGGGTTCAAGCAATTCTCCTGCCCCAGCCTCCTCAGTAGCTGGGATTACAGGGATGCACCACCACACCCGGCTAATTTTGTATTTTTAGTAGAGATGGGGTGTCTCCGCATTGGTCAGGCTGGTCTCAAACCTCAGGTGATCCGCCCACCTCAGCCTCCAAAAGTGCTGGGATTATAGGTGTGAGCCACCATGCCCCGCTTTCTTGGGTAATTATTTTTTTATGGAAAACAAATCCTCCAGTAACTTTCTGAGAAAGTGTTTATGGAAAGTTAACTTCTTGAGGCTATTCAAATCTGAAAATGTCTTTATTGAGTCCCCTACTTTAGTGTTAGTTTAGTTGGGTGTAGAATTCTAAGTTGGAAATGATTTTTTTCCTCTGAATTTTTAAGGCATTGCTCCATTGTCTTCTGGCTTCTAGTTAAGAAGTCTAAAACCTTTTGATTCCTGATTTTTGTATGTTTGTTTTCCTCTTTGTATTTTCATTTTTGTTTTTGTAGAGATGAGATCTTGCTTTGTTGCCTAGGCTGGTCTCCAACTCCTGGGCTCAAGAGATCCTCCCACCTCAGCCTCCCAAAGTGCTAGAATTATAGGCATGAGCCACCACACCTAGCCCGTTTTCCTCTTTCTAAAAACTGTGAACATCGTTTCTTTATCCACAGAGATATAAAAGTTTATGATAGCATGACTTGATGTGGGTCTTGTTTCATATTTTTGCTGGAGACTTTGCAGGCCTTTTCAGTTCAGAAACCCAGGTTCTTCATCCTTCCATTCTGGGAAATTATCTTTTATTATATTTTCCATTAATTTACTTACCTCTATTTTCTCTGTTCTACTGTCTGGAACTCCTGTTAATTAGATGTCAGACCACCTGAACTGGTCCTCTAATTTCATTATATTTTCTCTATTATTTTTAATCTCATCTTTCTATCTTTGCCTCTTTCTCTCTCTGTTGTACTTTATAGATTTCCTCAACTTTCTTTTGGCTCTTCTATTGCAACATTTTAATTTCTGCCATCTTATTTTTAATTTTCAAGACTTCTTTCCTACTCTCTGGATATCCTCTTTTATAGCACTCTATTCTTTCACAGGTGCAATTTTCTTATAGCTACTTGAGCATGTTCATTTTAATTATGATAGAGGCTTTTTTCTTTCTCTTTTTTTTTTTTAGGTTTTCCTTGCTCCAGGCATGGTTCCTATTTCCTCTGTGTTCCTGTTGTCTGTCTGTTGCTTTCAGTGTTTCTCTTTCATGTGAGGGCCTGTTTCAAATATCTGGTGATCCTTGGCCATCTGTTCACGTTTTACAGTGAGCCTCAGAAAAGCTAATTGGACACCTGGGGGTGGAGGGCGATGTCAGGCGTGTTGACTGATGGGACTCTCAACTATCAATATCTTTAGGTCATTTCTCTTGAACTCCTCAGTGTCCCTAGAAAGGAACCCTCCAACCTCCTGCCACAGGGAGTTCAGTCCGGCAGTCAGCCTTTAGGAGCGCAGCAGGGAAGAGAGCAGCAGGAGCGTTCCACCCCCACCTTCATCTGTGCCTGTGTCCCTTGTCCACAGCCTGTCACACCAACCTCTCTGAAAGACTTGGACAATTCACCTGGCTTTTCAAGGTGGCGGGGCAGAGATTGGGGGGTCTAATTCCCTATTTTATAAACTTTCAAACCGTCCTGTTTTGATCCTACCTGCACCTTCACCTTCAGAGGGTCCCAGTGTCTCTGATTCCTGAGCTTTTTGAGGCTACAAAGGACTTCATCACCCAGCATTATGACACTCCCTTTGCAGGCACTTAACATTGCCCAGGAAGCAGAAACCAAAGCAGTTATCGCTCCTCCACCTGCTTTTCCATCTTCCAGTGTGTGACATCCCTTGTCTCCTATTCCTCTTTTCCTCGTAGGTTTATACCTGTACCCCTTTAACTCTCACGTCAGTTGGGTTTGGGAAAGAAGCTGAGCAAAGTGCACGTCTCCACACCAGCATGTTTACTCAGCCTCCTTCCTTGTGTCTCCTCAGCGCTTTACTGTGTACCCATGTGAGAGTACTTAGTGCCTTGTACTTAGCTGTTTTCTTGGCTCTCTCTGCAGTAGACTAGGAAGACAGGAATCAAGTCAAATCACCCCTAGTGTCTCATACAGCACCTCGTATACAATAGGCAGTTCCTAAATTATGCTGAATAACTGGATGAGCAAGTTGGCCTCAGTCTCCCATCTCTAAGAGGAGGGCTTTGGAGCCCTGGTGTCCAGCTGGCTGAACTTCTTCTGGGAAGTTGGGTGGTCCCTGGAGCCACAGCAGCTGTGCCATTCCCAGGAAAGTTTGGCATCTCTGGAGCACCACCATACATATCTTCCCACCTCTGTTTCAGGGAGCAGTGTGTGCCCAGCCCTGCCCACCAGGAACATTTGGCCAGAACTGCAGCCAGGACTGTCCTTGCCACCATGGAGGGCAGTGTGACCACGTGACTGGACAGTGCCACTGTACAGCTGGATACATGGGGGACAGGTAAGGATAGTGTTAACTGTTGTCTTTGCTGTCCATTTTACTCATATCCACAGCAGCCTTGCAGAGAACAGCTCATAGCTCTCTCTCTGCCAGCCTTCCAGTTCCTTTCTCAGAAAGCACTCTGAGCTCTCCTGCCAGAGAGAGTTGGCACCTGATCCCTCCTCACCCTCGGCCTGCAGAGACACCCTCTTCTCTGGCCTAGTAGCCCAAGCCCTGACTTTGCATGGGCTCACCTGGGGGAAGGACGTGAGCACCTGTCCCCACTCTCTACTCTCTGCACTCATGGAGGGAGGCAATGGCGCAGATAATCCAAGGAAGCTGAGAGTGCAAAACCATTTCACATGTTTTGCACGATTTCTTCTGGAAGGGGATTTTTAGTCCTAATTTGGGTTCCACCAAAAGGATACTGGCATCAGTTTGCATCCTCTGAAGGCCTGAGGCTTAAGAGCAGACTGAAGGAGGGTGCCAGTGTCCCGGAATGAAACCAGCCTTGCAGAGTGGATAATCAAAAAACACAGAACTGGCAAATTGCCATAGGTGCACATGTGCCACAGCTGGAAGAAGGAGGCCATGATGACAGGGCAGGTGCAGAGGAAAAGGGAGAAACGGCAACCAGCGTGTGTGATGTTGAGTAGATTGGAAGCTGGAAAAAGATATTTGAAACCCACAGAACCCAGGCCAAGTCTCCTCCCTCTCACTCTTGACCACATGGGTCTCTTCAAGCAGAGAAGGACTGTACAGAGGTGGCCCCCACACCCCATGCCTGGTTCTGTGGGGATCCATGTTTCATTTCTGGCTCCTGGATTTTATGCTCTTCTCAGACAAAATGAGGAAACATTTTTCATCATTCCCTGCCTGGGTGACGTCAGGAAGCCAGGAGGGAGGCTGAGTTAACCGATGAATCCCTCTGTTTCTAACAGACATAATCGGGGCTTCTCCAGCTCTCACTAGACTCAGCCCCAAATCCTTAGTGATGTCCAGAAAAGAGACTGTCCATTAGCCTTGGGCTGATTTACCTCCGACTGGAAGTCTTTTAAGCCAGATCTGATCTCTTTGTGAGCCAGTGTTCATCAGCGTGAGCTTCCCCAGCGTAGAACATGGGGTGTGGCATCTGGGGATCCGTCCCTCCCTGACCCGTGGGAGGGAGGGCTGAAACATTGAGTCCAGTTCCCATCCTCATCATCTCCCCAAATAAGGAAATGCTCAGGATGAGCCAGTATGGACTGGAACCAGGAAGACCCTCAAGCCAGCACAGGACTCCTTTGTCAGTCCACTTTCTCATGAGAGTGCAAACCGCTCGCTTGTTGTTGGAAATGAGCAGGCCCAGGACTCTAGCCGGCTGGACTCCACACGAGTAGACCCTAGTTCATTGGTGCTCTCGATTTTCCCTGTAAAGATGTGCCAAATAGAGAAATAATCCAAAATCTCTCGCTTGTTGGAGCCTGGTCCATGATCCTGGGTAGAGAGGAACCTCTTAAAGCCAAGGGGCCCTCCCGCAAGCTTTGTCAATCAACCACAGGAGAGTTCAATAGGAGGCCAGGCAGTATTTGGGCTTCTCACCTAAACGGGCTGCCTGGTGTTTAATATTTTGTAAAATTGCCTCCATTAATTTCATAGGTGACAGCTGCATTAACCCACCCAAATCATCACGAGCATATTAAAGTTGAGTGGGTGTAATAATGCAGGCCTCCCCGGATAGGCAGAAACCAGTGCAAATTAAACATGAAATGTAACGAGGGCTTTGCAGCTCATTTTGTAATTTAATTGAGCAATGTATCTGGTTGTTAATGGCAATATCGGACACATTAGATTGATATGATGCAAAGGAAGAATGTTTAAGTAGAAAACTAATTCCTGCTGTGATTACCCTTCTGTTCCACAGGCCCCGTTATTAGCATGCTTTGTGTAAAATTCATTAGCTGTCGTTGCTTGATCTCTAAATAAATAAGTTGTTTAAATTGTGAGTAGGGAAAAAAAGAGGCTGATTATGTAAATGAATGAGGTTGTCAGTATTTCATTTCCAGATTGTTTTTCTGGGGCTATAGATTCGGTCACCCCAAAAATGTAGTGGGCTAGGGAATTGCCCTTCTGAGGAGCTTAGGGTTCAGGGCTCTGTCCAGTCCTGCTAGGCAGGAGGGAGCAGGAATGTTTGAAAAGGAGCAGGTATCAGGAGGTATCTGGTTTGAGTTTTTTCACCCGACATTTGAGAGACATTCGAGGCCAGCAAAGCACAGTGATTTCTGGAGAAATCCATTTGCAGGCTGAACAGGGACTGGCAATTCAGATAGTGATTATTCAGGTCTTCAGCTGCCCTTTTCCTCCTTTCTGCCTCAGTTTCCCTCCTTCCCTTCCCCCATTCTACTTCTCCTCCTTCTGTCTTCTACTTTCCATTCCTTCTCCAGACATCACCTTCTTTCTTGCCTCTTCTTCCCTCTTTTTTCTGCTGTCTTTCCCTTCATGAGGCCTCAGATTGACTGACATGTGACAAGATTTGCAGAAAGACAATCTGGGGTCATCTTAGCCACATGTAGGCTGCGTGAGCTTGGAGCAATTGCCTCACTTGTCCCATGGCAGCCTCCTTAACTCCAAAGTGAGGGTGATGAGAATATCTGCTGCTCCAGGGGCTGGGGACGGGCTCTGGGGCCTGAGCAGCTGGAAGCCCCTCGGTATATGGTGCCCAGGGGTGTTGTCATCATGATCCCTGCTGCCCCATTATTCTACCAGATCACTCCTTTACACAGTGGCTCTGAGAGGGGAGAGCTGGTGGCATCTTCTTAGGAAGGAAGCACTCAAGGCCAGACCCCAGTCACTGTCCTCTTCTCCTCGTCATTGTGGGCACAGAGCAACGAAAGCAAGAAGAGAGACAAGGACACCCCAGTCTCAAGTTGCCAAGGCTGGTGCCCCACACACTGGCTGCTCTCATCCCCCACACACTTGCTAGCTGGCCCTGCCGCATCCACGAGGGTCTGGCCACCCATCCTCACCGTAAACAACTGAGTCACCCAGACACAGAATCTCCCTGCCCTGTCTGTAGAAGAATACTTCCACCCCCATGATCCTCCAGAATACATAATAAAGAAGTTAGAGCTGTATTTTTTTAAAAAAATTGCTTTTCCCCTCTGATTACTGTAGAAGATATATAGAAAACCTGGAAAATGGAAACGTGATAATTAAAACACTAACTCCTCAAATCCACTCTACTATCAACATTTTAGAATTTTTCCCTTTGGGCTTTTTCATGCCTGAATTTAAGGCCAGAAGGTCAGATGGGCTCTGTTATAAGAACTGTTGAAAACAATATTAACATGAGTACTAATGAAAATAACTAACTTTTCAAATTGAGCCCCAATTATGCATTGGGCACCTTTCTAAATTTTTACACACATTATCCCATTTAATTCTTACAGAACCTGATGAGGTTTAGTGAGTATCATCCCATTTTACAAAAAGGAAGAGGATGTCAGAACTTTAGGTTAGTTCTCCATTGTCCGCACTGTTGAATCAGTGCTGGAACAAAGATAACCCAGAACTCCAGAGGCCATTTCCATTTGTCTTTGGGATGCAAGAAGTTGTCTCCCTCTTTTACCCCTTATTCCCCCAGGTTTACCCCTTGACTTATCCGGATCTAGTTGCTGTGACAATAAATTTGTATCCCCTGGGAAAGAGCCCAGGGTGGGGGTAAAGGATGTTGAGGCACATTCAGGAAACCAGGTGGTCAGCAGTGGGGGTCACACTCACCCACGGAGGAGCCACACCCATGGTTGTGAGTTAGATGAAGCTGAATAATTATCCTCATGTTGGCAGCTCCAAGTACTAGCCCAGACATGCATAGGACACAAAGGGGGTCCTAGGCTTCCTCCTTGGGGGCTCACAGGCTGATGGGAGAGACTCAGCCCCTACCTTGAGGAGACGCTCTTCCAAGGAAGGGAAAATAGCCCTTGTCACAGGGCATTCTATAGTCCCATGAAGGAGGATGCGTCCTGTACTCAAGGGAAAATCCACAGTCAGGGAGGAGACATGTCTCCCAGTAGGACAAGAGAGACTCTACATCTGCCCAAAAGGCTCACAAACCAGAGACACTGTATAGAAACAAAATCACCCCATTTCATCAAATCTAAGGTGCCACTGATTGTGAGATGCATCATTATTTCATACACTGCAAAGAAGGAAAAACACTGACAATTAAACTATGACATGTCATCAGACATAAGACTTATCTAATTAATTTCAGAGATATAAAAATATATTTGAAAAACAAGGTGGCTCATGCCTGTAATCCCAGCACTTGGGGAGGCCGAGGCAGGCAGATCATGAGGTCAAGAGATTGAGACCATCTTGGCCAACATGGTGAAACCCCGTCTCTACTAAAAATACAAAAATTAGCTGGGCATGGCGGTGCACACCTGTAGTCCCAGCTACTCGGGAGGCTGAGGCAGGAGAATCACTTGAACCTGGGAGGCAGAGGTTGCAGCGAGATCATGCCATTCTAGCCTGGGCGACAGAGTGAGACTGTGTCTCAAACAAACAAAAAAAAACAAGGTGTTTTTAAACCTACCTAAATGGTTTTTTGTTTAATGGGTACAGAGTTTCAGTTTGGGAAGATGGAAACGTTCTGGAGATGGGTGGTGGTGATATAGCACAACAGTGCAAATGTGCTTAATGCCACTGAACTGTACGTAGTTAAAATAGTCAATTCTATGCTGTGCACTGTCTTAGTCTGCTCATGCCACTATAACAAAATACCCAAGACTGAGTAATTTATAAACAACAGACGTTGATTCTCACTGTTCTGGAGGCTGAGAAGTTCAAGATCAAGGGGCCAGCAGGTTTGGTGTCTGATGAGGGCCCCAATCTCTGCTTCCAAAATGGTGCCTTGAAGCCTGTATCCTCAGAGGGTGAAAGGAATAGAAGAGCCAAAAGAACAAAGGGACCTCAGTGGCTCCCTGCAGCCCTTTTATAAGAGTGCTAATCCATTCATGCCCTAATCACCTCCCAAAGGCCAAAGGCCACACCTCATACCTTGGCATTGGGTGTTAAGTTTCAATGAGAATTTTGAGAGAAACATTTAAACCATAACGCGTAGAGTTCACCACAACTTTAATTTTTTTAAAAAAAAATATTAGGCTTGGAATCAATAAAGGATGGTAATACAAACTCATTGCTGGGGGCACTGAGGAGACCTGGCGTGAAAGGCAGAAATGACTGGGGTGAACTAAACCACGGAATACTTCCTAGAGGAGGAGAGAGAAAAGGGGAGGAGGCTGTGAGCAGGGTGGAGCACACCAGGCCTGGGCCAGATGACCAGGAGGACCACATCCTGGAGGATCTTGAAGCACAGGTGAGGGATCCTGGCCCACAGCCTCAGCCACACTCTGCTCTCCCACAGGTGCCAAGAGGAGTGCCCCTTCGGGACCTTCGGCTTCCAGTGCTCACAGCGCTGTGACTGCCACAATGGTGGGCAGTGTTCACCTACCACAGGTGCCTGCCAGTGTCAGCCTGGCTACAAGGGCCCACGCTGCCAGGAGCGACTGTGCCCAGAGGGCCTTCATGGCCCAGGCTGCACCCTGCCTTGCCCCTGTGACGCTGACAACACCATCAGGTATGAGCTGGGACCGGGCGAGCTCGGGACAAGGGCGGGGGGCGCTCAGGTAGAAAGGAGGCTTGCTAGGATGTGGCCCCCCCACCTCTGGCACGGACATCCAGGCAGGGTGGGGAAAGGTTTAGGACCTCAGCACTGAGCCCTGAGAACTACTTTGATGAAAAGAAGGGGAAGCCAAGGCCACATAGCCACAGTCAGGACTAGAGCCAGATCACTCAACTCTGTCCACCACACCTGGCTGCCTGCATTTCCAAATGTGCCTGTCTGAGACTCCACACATGGAGGGAGCAAGGAGGTGGGGTGGAGCACAGCTGCATGACCCTGGGGGCTGGGATGGTGGGGCTCGGGTGCCACAAGCTCTGAGCACACTGTCCTGGAGAATATTTCCCCTCCACTTGTGTGGCATCCAACCAGAGCCAGGGCCACTAGGGCAGAAGTAGAGGCTTGAGCTGCAGAAGGTCAGGACTAGAAAGGACCTTAAAAATCAGTAGGGCCATCCCAGGGCCTAGGGAGGGTTGTCCCAACAGGCCCTGGCAAGGGTAGAGAAGCAGGAACAACAGGGGCAGCCCTTTATCAGGGCCTGGACTTGGGGCCAGCCCCTCCCTCAGCACTCTGTGTCCTTTGTGGCTTGGGGACATCCGGGCAGAATTTGCCCCCCCATCCCCCACTTCCAAAGGAGTCTGAACCTGTGAAGCCAGAGCTGCTCGGGGCTACTACTCCCAGCTCCCTTCCCTGCCCGCTTCATGCACCAGTAGGCACTGCCCCTGGGTAAAAATTGAGGCTGCCAGCCCCAGATAAATGCCCCCACAGCCCTTTATCGTGGCTGCCACTTAATTGGGTGATGAAGGTCAGGGGAGCATCCCTTCTCCCTCAGGCCTATGGACAGCCCAGGGAAGACCAGCCACCCTGGGCATGGGTGCTGCTGCTGTTTGCAGGGCAGACAGAGAATCCCTCTGCTTTGCAGCCCTGTCCCTGGGACAGCCAGGACTTAGCCTTGGCCGCTCTTCGCTTCCAGGCTTTGATCTTTCACAAACTACTCTGGAGCTTCGTTCATTGCAAGCAGAGGCATCTCAGCAAGGGCTACGAGTCAAACAAAAAGGTCCTCCCTCCCTAGAGTGGAGCAGCTGGGGTGGTGTGAGGCAAAGGTGGAGCGCCCAGGAAGGAGATTGTCCAGAGAGGGTGCTAGAGCCAGTGGAGTTGGCCTGTCCCTGACCTGAGCATTCATTCACTCGGTCATTCATTCAGCAAACACTGAGCACCTGCAGGGCTGGGCTGTGAGGAGGAAACACTAAGCACCTTCTACCATATTTCTTCAAATACAAGACAGTAACAGTAGTGAGGCACAGCTTTATTTGGGTTACTACTAGGAAAATTCTATCAACTGAACTGTGACACACCATTGATTGTATAACATACCCAATATCAGAGATGTGAAAATGTAGAAGAGAAGTACATCTTAGAATTGATGAAATATATGTGGTTGGCCCTGCTAGGTTCCAACATGTGCCCAAGTAACTATGACCCAGGACTATGTGATGTTGGTCAGGGAAGGCTTCCTAGAGGAGGTGGCATCTGGGCTGGGTTTGGAGAGCAGAGCGAGATCTCCAAGGCGCTAATTACAGAAGTCCCACTGGGCCAGCTGGCTCAGACTGTTCCATGTGTCTAAATATTAATATTCCAGGATCTGTCACTCCTGTTGGGAAGCTGAGGGAGGACCCTCTCCGAGACAGGAAGCAAGGCTGATGCTGGGGTCAAATGCAGGGAGCTCCTGCCACAGAAATCTAACCAAGCCCCAAATTAAAGGGCTATTGTTTTCCTCCTGTGCCTGGGCAACCATGCCCTGTATAATTCATCCTTCCTCTGAAGGAGTCCTCGATGCATTATTAATCGGAAAGGACTCCCTCTTCTCTCCCACTAATCTCAGCCCATCCAATATTGATGATTATTTGCTTTACTGTCTTTAAAACATATCATGTGACAGGGACTGGGAGGGAGTAGCGGTTCTTCAGAGTGGGGGCTCTGAGTGTGCCCACCAGTCTACTCCCCAGCCTGGTGTCCTCTGAGTCTGCATCACCATCTCCTTGAGGAGGTGGGCCCCCTGAGGGCACCAGCAGCCTGGCTTGTCCATTCCTGTGGCCTCTAGCCTCAGCATTGCACAGAGTAGGCCTTCAGTAGGAGGAGTCCCTGAACTCATCTTAAACAGCCCATCCCTCTAGGAGGTTCTACCCATTAGCTGAAGTCAACCCTATTTTTAAAAAAAAACATATTTCCCCCTTTCTCTTGGTACACTGGCCCACTGAGCCCCTGGCACAAAGTTTTTGTTCAGTTGAGGTTAGGGTTTCTCAACCTTGCCACCATGAACATTTTGGGCTGGGGAATTCTTTGTTGTAGAGGGCTGTCCTGTGCTTTGTAGAATGTTGAGCAGCATCCCTGGCCTCTACCCATTAGATGCCAGTAGCACCTTTCTTCCACTGCCCGAGTTCTGACAATCAGAAATGTTTCCAGACATTGCTGGATGTCTCAGGGTGGGGCGGGGCAGGAAAAATTCCCGGAGGTTGAGAGCCTCTGGGCTAAATGAACTCTCTCATGCTGCACTTGATTGTTCTTACGGACACCAGAAAACAGCTCTCTTCCTCTATGTGGATAGAGGGAAGCCCTCTCTTCCCATGAGCTTTTTGGCCCATTATAGAGTCTTCTCTTGAGATTCAAGAAAAGCCAAGGAATGACTGTGTGACTTCTAATCTTAAGACAGTTAAAGTTCAGGTACTGAGTGGGGATTGGGACTTCTGAGTCCTGCCCTCAAACCTACCTCTGTCTAAGCAAGTGTCTGTAATAAGGGCACTTGATATATGCACATAAGATATATGTCCTTCTCCTCTCTATGCATAAATTTCCCAATCTGTCCATCACCTTTCATCAACCCAGTGGGGGGAAATGTTCTCCTGTGGTCTTTGAAAGTAAAGCTTCCACCCAACTCCCTGAGAGAAGGAACGTGGGATCCCTAGAAGCCTAGCCTCAATGCTCCCTGCCTTCTGCAGAACTTACAACAAAGCCCCCACCACAACAGTGTGCAAGGTCTTGAGCATCTTTCCTAGGGAGACAAAGTAATCCCAACCCCCAGCCAAAGAAAGCCCTATCCACCCAGCTCCAGCCTCTCTCTGGTCTATGCCCTTCCAGCAAGGCTGCTGCACAGAGGTTGAATCCATGCCCTGGGAAGGAAGAAGTGGCTGGTAAGAGTCTCCAACTCTTCATTCCCGTTATCAACTCTTTGTAGCACACAAAAAGAAACCACTCTCCTTCATACAGGAATAACCTTGAGAAAGAAAGCACCTGTGTGTATGGGCTCTTAAATGTCCCCTCCACAATTGGATTGTCATAGACTAATTCCAGCAGCCATGATCGTGTATTACCTTTGAAAGATTTGATTCAGCCAACAGATGCAGCATTGACAGCAATCTCATAGCAGCTGAAAGAAAGGCAGAAAAATCTACTCTGGAAGGATTCCTGTATTGTTCAGCTTTCAGTTCCTATTAACTTGTGATTAATCTATGTCTGGGGGAAATGGGAGAAAAGAAAAAACCAGAGAGAATGGAACCAGGCTAAACACCAGTGACTGTAACTTCTGCCTGAGCCAAAAACAGCAGTCCCTGGCCTGCCATGTGACTCAAGAGAATGGGGACCACCACCGGGAAGAAGGGATGCCTGGGAGAGGGGCTGTGCAAGTCACTCTGCTGAGGGACAGAGGTTCCAAGCATGGTGGTCACAGCTCTCCGTCATGATCAGTCAGCTGTCACTCTCCATCCTCTTTTCAAAGGGACATTTGGAGTTTCTATAAGACAAGTAATCAAATTAAGAAAGTAGATATCCTATTTCTAGAAATGGAATATTGTAGGGATATGAAAAAAAGGAACGATATTAGATTTGGTTTTGAGCCTTCTGGTTCTCAGAGTAGAGTAAAATTAGTGCCTAACGTATCTCTGAGCAGCCAAAGTGACAGCAGCAGAGATCAAAAGCAGGAAATGCAGAGTACTTAGGTCAGCATTTGCTAGCTCGATGGGTGTGGAGTGTGCTTTTCACAAGGTGGTGCCCTCACCAAAGTAAGAGCACGTAATGGGTGAACTCCAGCGTGACCATTTGCTAGGCAGAGACAGCAGAAGGATCTATTGATGGAAGAGGCAGAAAGGTGCCTGAGACCTTTTAGAGTCTCCAGTGCTCAGCAGAGCTGATGGCTGCAGCCAAGACCTGCCAGGCCATTCCTAGGTTCAAGCACGTCAGTCTCCACAACCGTAACTGAGCCAGTCTCTCCATACTAACCCTAAATCTCAAAGGAAGCTCCTGGAAAGATGCAACCTAAAGAGAAGAGTGCTCCAAAATCATCTGGCACAGCAGCAGGGCCACCAAGGGGCACAACTTCCCAGCGGTACCCATGCAGGCTGCTGTCTCCCCTTCCAGTGCCTTGGGGCTCAGGGAGGAATTTTTCTCTGTAAAGGTCAGAAAGTCTTCGAACACTCATTGTTTACACCCATTCTTCTTTGTTAGATACTTACAATTTTTATTGCTTCACCTCTGTTTATAAATAAAATAAATGCTCAATTTTGGTAAGTTAGGGAATACGTAGATATTTAAAGAAAAATCTTGGAATCAGTTTCTCAATCCAGAGATAAGCACAAAAGCCTTTTTGTGGTAATCTGTCGATGTCTATATCATTTTCATATTTTAGATTTGATATATTTTCATACTTGAAAGATTTGATTTAGGCAACAGATGCAGCATTGCTAGAAATGGCTTTGTATACAAAGTGCTTATTTCACTTAACCTTGTATCATTAAACATTTTGAAAAACAATTGAATACATCGCTTAGCATTCCTTCATATGGATGTTATAATTCATTTAACCAATACCCTGTGGTGAGAGGTGGCATGAGGCAGTGGACAAAATGTGGCCAGACAGACCTGGGTTTGAATCCCAGCTCTGCCACTCACTGTCTTAGGTTGTGACCTTAGGCAAGTCACATAACCTCTAAATGCCATCTGTGAAATACAGGCTCAAATGCCTAATTCACAGGTTTATTTGAAGATTAGAAATATATGTATAAAGTCCCGGGTGCCTCAATAGCCTGGTCACATATTATTTATTATTATTTAAATTGCTTCCATTTTCCACTGTTATAAATAATGCTTCAGGGAACATCTACGTGCATAAATCTTTCTCCACAACTTTGATTATTATTTCCTTACAACAGAGTCTTAGAAATGGAATTACAAGACCAGAGTCTGAATACTTTTAAGTCTTCTGATATGTAACCTCAGATTATTTTGAAACCTTTACCAGCATTTCAAAGCATATTCACTGTTTTGATGGAGGAAAAGTGGTGTCCAGTTGTTGTTTAGACTTGATGATTAATGAGACTAAATACTTTTCTGAAATGATTACTAGCTACTTGCACTTATTATTCAAGAATTGCCTGTTCCTGTCCACCCCCTCATTTTCTGTGAGAAAACCAGGGTCCCTAGAAGAGAAACAGCTTGGCTAGGCTTCACACAATTAGTTTGCTCATTAATTAATTTTCTAAATATATATTAAGCACCTCCAGTGTGCCAGGGACTCTGTTGGGCCCTGAGAAGGGAACAAGACAAACGGCTCTCCCCCATGGAGCTGCAACCTAGTGGAAAAGACAGATGATAAATCAGCAGAAACGAAGAAAGAATCAATGGAAGATAATTGTATTTAGAGGAAGCTGTATTCATTTCCAAATATTCACCAGGGCAGTGAATATGAGCCAGGTGTTGGGGATCCATCAATGGTCCAGCGGGGCAAGGCGCCAAGGCCCCATGGAAGTTAGCAGAACCAAGGCTTGCCCCAGGTTCCCCCTGCCAGCCCAGGGCATGCTTCTCTTGACCTTATCCCCGGAGCTGGGCTCCAGAGCAGGGAGGCCAATGCCACAAGGAATCTAAAAGGCTTGTCTCTACCACCCAGCACTTCTTTGGTGTGTAAGTCTGAGCCCCTCCAGAAGCAAATACCAAGAGCAAGAGGTTTACTAGGGGAAGCATCTGTGAGGGAAAGTGGGGAGGGAGCTGGGGAGGCTGGGAGAGCTGACAGATCACATGTGAGGAAGAAAGGAAGGAAGGGAGGAAAGTTGGGAGAAAGAGTCTTAACTCACAGCATGGTTCTAAGAAAGTTTGCCAGGATGGGGCATCTTAAAGCCAAGGTACCCATCAGAGGAGTCCCAGATCTCCCAAGAGTATGCCCACCCTAGTATCCCTGCTGCTGTGCTCCAGCTGGGAGTAGCCCAGGGGAAATGTGGCCTCTGGATTTCAGACTCAGCACTGGAGCCATAGATCAATTATGCTCCTGCAGGAGTTCTGAGCAGCACACGGTTACAACTGGCATCCCACTGACCATGAATGGACATCAGCTGTTGGATCAGATGGCTGCCAGCTAGAGGTTGCCCGACTCTCTGGAGGTCATGCCAGGGATCCCCTGCCTCTAGCCGAATGGTCCTTTCTCTAGCCCAAACAGGAGACGGCGAAGAGCTTGCTCACTGTTAAAGAGCCTGGCAAAGCATAGGTTGGGGTTGCTCTCTCCAGGACAGACATTGCCAGAGAGAGGAGTCACGTCTGGCCCAAAGTCTTGTTTTCACTCAGCCCAACATTCATTGAACATCTACAATATTGAGAGCCACTGGGGTATCACTGCTTCCTTCTCGTCCTGTTCCCACACTAGGCATTTGTCTTGGATGAGGGACGGATGAAGCCTTGGACCACACAGTCTATAAGCCAAGGGACTAAAAGGCCACTCTCTCTTTTTGTTTCCGTGTGTCTGAATTATAAAGAAGACTTGTGTGGGAGTCAGAAGCCCTGTGTTCTAATCCTGCTCTTGTCTTCTCCTTGCTGTTGACTTCAGGGTAGTTATATAATCATCCTGAGCCTCAGCTTCTGGGTGGTAATAAGATCATGTGGCCTTGGCATCCTCTGATAAACAGAAAAGGCATTGAACAATTTAATCCCAGAGGTCCTTTGATCCCGCTACCCTGGGCAAGCCAAGGGTGGGCAGAGGGCAGGCACAAGGCTGCTTCCTAGAATGAAGTGTCTTCTCACCCTTCTCTTATCTGTGCAGCTGCCACCCAGTAACCGGAGCTTGTGCCTGCCAGCCAGGCTGGTCTGGTCGCCACTGCAATGAATCCTGCCCTGCCGGCTACTATGGCGATGGCTGCCAGCTGCCTTGCACCTGTCAGAATGGCGCCGACTGCCACAGCATCACTGGGGGCTGCACTTGTGCCCCAGGCTTCATGGTAAGATGGGAGGGGCCTCCCGCGGCCTTCCTGACCCCCACTGGGCCAGCTCCCCTCACCTGCTGGTGCCATCAGGAATGTGGCTTTGCACCCAGGTGCCTCCTTGTGTCCGCCTCTGAGATAGACTCCATCGGGGAGAGCCCCTGAAGCTGTTCTCAAAGGGCCAGGGTTTGTGATACTAAAAATAATAGGAGGAGGGGGTCTTTCCATCACCCCCAACTCTGAAGGTTGCCTTCCTTTGTGCCCAGCTCCTCCCTGTCCATATCCTTATGCACACAATATTTTTACATCAGAAAAGCCACAATGCACAGAGACAGTTTTGCATTCTGCTTTCTTTCACCCACATTGCTATGTTGCTGCTTGGGCTTCTTAATTATGGTTTTAAATGGCTGCATAACACTACAGGAGCAGATGTACCCCCAGGTTCCTCAGCCATTCTCTTACTGCTGAATATTAAGTTGTTTCCAAGGTTCACAGCGAATGTTGCAGCGAGCATCTTCATACAAATAGCATTTCCCCCACCCACCCCCAATGAATTATTTCCTTAGGGTGAATTCCCAGGGTCAGTGGGCATAATATATTTACGGCTCTTGATGGATGTTGCCATATTACTTCTCTCAAGGGTTCTATAAATCTACACCGCCACAAATTGTGCATGAATGTACCTATTTCAGAATAACTTTGCTAACATTTTATTAATTTTTGCTAATTATATAGGTAGAAAATGGTTCCTCAATGTTGTTCTAATTTGCATTTCTCTGATTACAAGGGAGAGTGAACATCTTCCCTATGTTTACAATTTGTATCTTATGAATTATGCTGGTCTTTATGAGGTTTGTTTTGGGGAACTTGACATTGGAAGTGGAATCCTGTTCAAAGGCAGGGCATGTTCAGCAGGCTCAAGGAGCCAAACCCTCAGGGGTTCTCTATGGCCATATGTTTAATTGTGCTGTAGGAAGCGGTACAATTGTGCAGTTGAAAGAGTGTGGCCTTTGGAACCAGACCTGGGTTGCACCCTGGCTCTCCTACTCACCAATTGTGTGACCTTGGATGAGTGACTCAGCCTCTCTTCGGTTCTGTTTCCTCACCTGTGAAATAGAACACCTGCCTTGCAAGGTTGCTATCAGGTGTCAAGATGGGATATAGAGAGTGTGCATTCTAGCAGGCCTCTCAGACAGCAGTAAATGTTCTAAGCACCTATGGTCTTTGTTCACTTGCAGGTTCTGATTCAGTAGGTCTGGGATGGGGCCTGAGGTTCTGCATTTCTAACAAGCTCCCAGGTGATACCAGTAATGCTGGTCAGTGGTCCTCACTTTGAGTAGGATGCTGATATGTAGGCATGGGTCTCAACTTGGGCTGCACCCTGAAATCTCTAGGAAAGCTTTATAAACATCAATGCCTGGGACCCACTCCCAGAGATTCTGATGTATTTGGTCTAGGCGTGGTCTGGCTGAGGCCAATGTGCTGCTAAGATGGAGATCCACTGATCTACCACAAAGAATTCTTGTAGATCAAATGAGGGTTTGCTTGGTGACAATGGCTTTTAAAGCCAGGTTGCCTTGGTCTGCAGAGCAAAGCCCAGAACAAAACACTGTTCAAATTGAAATGTGGCTAGTTCTGAATTGAGATGTGAAGTGGAAAATACACATTGGATTTCCAAGGCTTAGTATGAAAAGGTGAATATAAAATATCTCGATAATTTTGTTATATTGATTACATGTTATATATATATGTACATTTATATATATAAATATATATTTAAAGTGTGTGTGTATATGTGTGTGTGTGTATATATATATTCTTCTTTTTTTTTTAAAGAAAGAGTCTCACTTTGTCGCCCAGAGTGGAGTGCAGTGGCACAATCTTGGCTCACTGCAACCTCTGCCTCCTGGGTTCAAGCAATTCTCGTGTCTCAGCCTCCTGAGCAACTGAGATTACAGGCATGTGCCACCACGCCTAGCTAATGTTTGTATTTTTAGTAGAGACAGGGTTTTGCCATGTTGGCCATGCTGATCTTGAACTCCTGGCCTCAAGAGATCTGCCTACCTTGGCCTCCCAAAGCGCTGAGATTACGGGCATGAGCCGCTACTTCTGGCCTAAATATATTTGTTTAAGTAAAAACACATTACTAAGATTTAAAAAAAAAGAAAAGAAAAAAGAAAAGTTAAGATCTCCCTTCTTCTTCCCCAGTGCAGATAACACTGGGTAAAAATGAACACTTCAGCATCTTTGAAAGAGAAGGAAGTCTGGTTTTCTCTTTAATTTACCTTTGTTAGTGTAAATTTTTTGCTGTAATTTCCACAGTAAAATGGAGGTGCCCTGGGTTTTGAATTTGGGTAGGAGAGAATAATTGTTTGGGATTAAAAATCTCACATAGCCAAGTGGTCAGGTGACTGAAGGTGACTGCACCAGACTGCTCATGGGTGACCCCTGTCCCAGCTTGGCTTCTAGCATAGCTCTAGGACTTTGGGCATCTGTGGATGGGGAGTATACAGGGAGAGAGAAGAACCTATTAACTTCTAAGATGGTCTACTGTATGGGCTCCATGGATCAAGTCAGGAAACACTGTTCTGGAGAAAAGTAGGAGCAAGAAAGTATGTGCATACATAGGAGTGGGAAGTTCACTGAGGGTTGTATGGTCTGGTCATATGCATTGTCTATGTGTCTGCTGGGGGTCTTGCCTCTCTATTCCCCCTTCTTTATCCCCAGTTGCCTGCCTACTCACTGCTCCTCAGAACAAGGGAAAATTGGGGCCCCAGAAAGGTCTAGGAGACTAGCATCTGTTTGCTCATTGTCCCCAGTGCTCCGGCCAGGCCATTGCCTCTCTTCCTTGCACCTGAGATGCAAATGACTTCTTCTCCTTGAACTTTGGGGCACAGGTGCATGCCAGAGTCATCTCACTGTGGAGTCTCCCTGCCTGGGGCTCAGGGCTAAGACAGATGGTGAGTCAAGCTGCCCTGGTGAGACCCAGCGAATTCCCATCCATCTCCCCCCACCCAGCCTCATTATTCCTGGAAAGGCTCCTCTGGGGGCTCTGTTGGATATTGGGCAGGGGCTGTAGGAGGTGATTACAGAACAGTTCATTGTTCTCAACCAGCATGACTCACTCCTGCATGCATCAAGCCCTGAGGGGGAAGCCGTTACTCTTGCCCTCACTCCAGCTTCTGAATGAATGCAACTTCCCACAATTAGCCAGTTCTGGTCAAAGTAGGGGCAATCAGCAGAGCAGACTCAGCAGAGCCTCACCTCACGATGTCCCACAGTCAGTAATAATTAGCAATGTCTTTGTTGGTTGCTTGGTTTGTGAATGTATGTACACTGCCTTTATCCTTGAATGATTTTAGGATGAGTAATCAGTTAAGGACTAATTAAAGGAACCCTTTTCTGGGTGTTTGGAGATCTTCATTCTAGGCTCAGTAATCTTGGACATGTCACTTCACCTTGCTGGGCCTCCATTTCCCTATCTGAACGATGGGAGGAGTAAACCAGTTTTGCCTGCTATTGGATGTGAGTAGCCCCCATGACAGTGGATGTGAAACTGCATCCTTACTGTCCCCTCTCACCCCAACTCTGCCTGCCCAGGGTCTTTAGGGAGGATATTGGGACAGCTTTATGAAAGCAGACTCTGGGGGCTGAGAATGGTCTCAGGCTCAACATAAACATGAGGAGTGCTGAAGAAGTAGTGCAGAACCACACATGTGAGCTCAGTGACATGCCTGCCCTAGCCAGGTGGTCCCCACCCCTGAGAGCACAGGGACATGGGGCAGAAGCAGGCCCTGCTTGGGGCTCTGGACTGGCCTTCACACACTTCCACTTCCTGACTTCCTTCCCAGGACACTGGATGTTTCCTCTGCTAGGATTTAGAGGGCAGGTGGGGATGTGGAAAGACTAATCAGACCCCCATCCACCTATCCAGGAACCTGTGTTCCAGTAATAATCACATTCACACTAGCAGCAAACACTCACTGAATCCTGGCTGCATGCTTCATCTGACTTATGCCTCACAAGGACCCTATGGAGATGCACTTTTACTTTCCTCAATTTGCAGATGACAAGCTGGAGTTCAAACAGGATTAGCGACTTGCCTGGGATCACAAAGTCAGCAGTGGTGGGAGACACTGAACTCTCATGTTAGTTGATGAGCTTTGATTGAAGGGTCACCATGGAACCAGACAAATCTAAGTTCAAATCCTAGCTCTCCAATCCCCACACTGACTACTGGCAAGCCATTTATCCTGCCTAACATTGAACTTCCTCATCTGTTAAAACAAGACTTTCCTTGTGAGAAATTAGAAACATTAAATGAAAAGTTCAAAGCCAGTGCCTGAAATACGACAGACACGTGGTGAAGTGGTACAAATTACTGGTAAGCTATGACAGTAGTGGGGGAACACTGCTTCCCCCATGCCCAGCATACCAGTAGGAGGGTGTTGGGATGAGCTGTACCCAGGGATACTCGATGGATCAGAGCCATGAACGTGCACAACTGCTGTTCTAGGCAGGTCCACCCAAGCACCTGTGGGTCACCCTGAATGGTCGGTCTCAGGAGGCACTGTGGGAGTGGACAAGCCTCTCAACATTTGGGGAAATGGAGATAGAGATGGGGGTGGGAAGAGAGCCTGGGCATTTTACATGTTCGCTTGGCAGCAGTGATAGAATCACTTGGGGTATGCATTGGTAAAATTGCAGTGTGGCTGCCCAGTGGGGGCAAAGAGCCCTGGACCAGAAAACAAGAAATGAGTTCGTAGCTTTAGCTCTGCTAACTTTCTGGGCTTCTATTTCTCATCTATAAAATGGGAATGAAATTCCCTACCCATCGGAAACAGTGGTGTGGGAGCTAGTCATTCCAGTGGGAGTGCTTACAAGTAGAAACAGCATCGTTTCAGCACGTCGGACAGCCTCATGAGCCAGGGTTTCAAGGCTACTCTGTGCCTTCTTAGAATCCAGGGTCCTTACCCAGACAGAACACCAGGGTGAACAGGGATGGGAGAAGGCAGAGTGAGGGGTCACATGACACAGTGGTCAGACCAGCAGAGTCCTGGAATACCTGTCTCTGTGAGGATGATCCGATCAAGGAGGTGAGGACTTCTTCCCACCCCCCTGAGCTAGGGAATTAGCTGAATTGTGGATAAGGGGACTAAGTGGAGCTGTCCATCAGCTTGCAGGTTAGCATCACATCACCCCTATCTGTGGCTCCCCACTGCCCACCAAATAAACCTCAAATCCCAGGTCTTTGTAACATGCCCTCGAAACTAGTCTACTCTAATCTCATCTCCCACTAAGTCCTGCCACAATCTGCGCAGCACACATAACTCATTTCCCCACACACACAGTACAGTAGTCCCCCTTATCCATGAGGGATACATTCTAAGACCTCCAGTGGATGCCTGAAATTGTGGGTAGTACTGAATTCTGTATATACTGTTTTGTCCCTATACATACATACCTACAATAAAGTTTAATTTATAAACTAGGCACAGTAAGAGATTAACAGTAATAACTAATAATTTAACAATTATAATAATACATCATAAAAGTTATGTGAATGTGGCCTCTCTCTCTCTCCAAATATCTTCAAAAAAATTGTTTTAGAGATAGGGCCTCGTTCTATTGCCCAGGCTGTAGTGTAGTGGCACAATCATAGCTCACTGTCACCTCAAACTCCTGGGCTCAAGTGATCCTCCTGCATCAGACTCCTGAGCAGCTAAGAATACAGGCATGTACCACCATGCCCAGCTATTTAAAAAAAAAAAATTTGTAGAGATGGAGTCTCACTATGTTGCCCAGGCTGATCTGGAACTCCTGGCCTCAAGCAGTCCTCTCATCTCAGGCATAAAATATCTTATTGTATTGTACAAACCTACCTTTTTTTTTTTCTTTTTGAGATGGACTCTTGCTCTGTCGCCCAGGCTGGAATACAGTGGCGTGATCTCGACTCACTGCAACCTCCACCTCCCGGGTTCAAGCAGTTCTCCTGCCTCAGCCTCTCGAGTAGCTGGGTTTACAGGCATGTGCCAACACACCCAGCTAATTTCTGTATTTTTAGTAGAGACAGGGTTTCACCATGTTGGCCAGGCTGGTCTCGAACTCCTGACCTCATGTAATCCGCCCGCCTCGGCCTCACAAAGGGCTGGGATAACAGGCGTGAGCCACCGTGCCCAACCACAGACCTACTTTAAAACCACACTTGACCTCAGGTAACTGACACTATAGAAAGTGAAACCAAGGATAAGGGGGGACTACTATATGTTCTCTGGGGCCTCTGCTTTTTCCCAAACCTCTGCTGCTTCCTAGAATGCCCTTCCCATAGTCCCTATCGCATCCATGAAAATCCTCAGCCTTTCAGGAAATCAAAGGCTGCCTCTTCCATGAAGCCTTCCCTGAATACTCCTCTCTTCGGAATTAACCATTCCATCCCTTTGTTTCCACTGTGTGTGGCTCATACTCAGGTTCTATCTCCCTAAGGACAACAACATGTTTCCCTCTAACCCTGGACCCCCTAACCAGCCTACCATGCCTGCCACACAAATATCTTGCTCAGCAAACTCCCTGAAATGAATGAAATCCCTAGTAGACCCAAAGCAGAAGTTTCTGGAACATTCCTGAGCTTTACAGTAAGGAAATTCATGGCATTTCCCCAGAGGCCTTGCCAGTAGGGCTGGGACTTGACTCTACCTGAAATTTATGTAAACAGATAGCTACAGTGGGACTAGAGCAGCTGACCCCTAACACCATCTCCAGATTCTTTGAGCAATGGCATGAGCTTCTGCCTTATGAATTTTGTGTAGTGGTTTGCAGAGACTCTGGTGCCAAATTCTCTGCCTTCAAATACTAGCTTTGCTGCATATTAGCTGTGTGACCTTGGGCAAGATACTGTACCTCTCTGTGCCCCTAGTTTCTTTTATTTCCTTTGTGTGTGTGTGTGTGTGTGTGTATGTGTGTGACTAAGTCTCACTCTATTGCCCAGGTGTGTGTGTGCGCGCGCGTGTGTGTGTGTGTCTAAGTCTCACTCTATTGCCCAGATTGTGTGTGTGTGTGTGTGTGTGTGTGTGTGTCTAAGTCTCACTCTGTTGCCCAGGCTGGAATGCAGTGGTGCAATCTTGGCTCACTGTGCAGCCTTGACCTCTCTGGGCTCAGGTGATCCTCTCACCTCAACCTCCTAAGTAACTGGGTCTACAGGTGAACACCATCATGCCCAGCTGATTTTTTTTGTATTTTTTTTGTAGAGATGGGGTTTTGCCATGTTGCCCAGGCTGGTCTTGAATTCCTGGCCCCTCATGATCTGCCCATCTTGGCCTCCCAAAGTGTTGGGTTTCCAGGTGTGAGCCACTATGCCCAGCCTGCCTCTAGTTTCTTACATGTAAAAAGGAATATTAACACAGCCTCGTAGGATTATTGGGCTGACTAAATTAATTAGCAAATATAAAGTGTTTAGAATGTCCAGCATATTAGTAATCTTTCAATAAGCATTAGCTATTATTGCTGTTGATGATGAGGATGACGCCTCTACTGCTGCCGCTGTTATTTACACCAACGGGTCTCTCACTTGAAGAGGCTGACTGGTCCTGGCCTGAGTGCCCTATTTGGCGGTAGAGGTGGAAATGGGGTGAGAGGAAGGAAGCAGTTAGTTGAATCTTTCCCCTGGCTGGGAATGGCAGGGTTGCCAAGGGCTCCTAGGTTCCCAAGAGCAGCCACAGAACTGAGAATAGACTTCCTCATCACACGAGGGAAGAAGGCTGATTTCTCAGCCCCACCATGCTCCTCTGCTGACCAGCCTTCCTTTCCTTAATTAAGGCCTCACCTAGGTGGCAAGACTGATGGAGCCTCCTCCACTGCTGTTGGACTAATTACTGCCACCTTGGTACCTGCAGTGAACTGTCTGTGAGGTCACTGCCAGGGCTACAAAGACTTGATTTCTCAGACCCCCTCCCAGCTGCCTCCTCCCGTACGGATCCAGTGTGGCTGGGAGATAAGGGGCCCTCTGGCCATTCCTCAGCCCAGATGCTCCCTTTCAGCTCCACTGTGATGGGGATGGGAACGCAGGAAGCAGAGGAGAGGGGCTCCAGTGTTCCCTCCCATAGGATTTGGGGCCCATATTTCTCCCCAGGATGACAGCATTTCTATTACCTTAAAGGGTTCGTCTATTTATGCTGCAATTTTTGAAGCCCTGTCTGCCATTATTGAACCCTGCACGCTGGCGAGGGGAGCGGGCACTCCATCACCCAGGTGAACAAATTTGTTTCCGCATTTTTCTCCCCTTTCTCTATGCCACTGGTAGGTCATACAGAAACCTCAGCTGCTCTGACCAGGGAAGGTGGGAGCGGGGAGCAAGTGTTATGAAAATTCAGATCAGCGGAGCAGTGATTGAATTTCCCTCCAAGCTTTCCGATGTCCTTTAAAGACGTTACGCTCCCCCGGCCTCCCCCAGCTGGGCAGAGTACGTGTCTGCCTCTTGGGTAGCTCCTAAGCTGGAACTAGGGAGTGAGAGAAGTGTGACGGGTAGAGAATGCAGACTGAAAATGACAGCCAGGTGACATGGATATCATGTGTGTGCATTTTCTCTTCTAATTGTTTCATTCTTCATCAAGCTGAGATCTATAGACTGTTAGCCCTAAGAACAGAAAACCAGCTTCTCATCCCCTCACCCTCCACTATTGACTCATTTCCCAATTATTGTAGTAAAAGATTTTCCTGAATGCAGCACTGGGAATGAGGAATTCACCCTTTAGCTGCCATGCCTGTGCGAGCAGAAGAGTACAAATACCGTAAAATAGCAGAAATGAACCAAAAATATAACATACACACATACACACACACACTCCAGGACCTAAATCCCAGCTCTGTTATCACCTCCTGTGTGGTCTTGTTGGCGTTACTTAAGCTTCTCAAGCCTCATTTTTCCAGCAATAAAACAGAATAACGAATGGCACTATGCTGTAGTGTTATTCTGAGGACTGAATTAGATAAAATATGTAGAACAAAGTCCGGCACGTAGGAAATGTTCAGTAAATGTCAAGGTTTACTATGTGGCTGTGGAGAGAAGATACACTGCAAGCAAAAGGACATGGACTTTGGAATCAGACAGTCCTGGGTTGGAATCCCACATCTGTCAGTCAGTAGCTGTGTGGCCTTAGGAAACACAGCCTCTTAGAGCCCGTTTCTCATTGGTGAGATGGATTAATAATGCCAGCCCTTCGGCCCACTGAGCGAGATGCAGGATGTAACACTGTAACACAGGAATTGGTCTTCATGGTGGTGGAGCTGGAAGAATGCTCAGGGCTTCCATAGTGTACAGCAGAAAAAGCAAGGTCAGAAAGGGAACGTGAACTTCCCTCAGGTCACACAGAATATCGTAACAGAGCTGGGATGGAATACAGGCCACATGACTCCCAGCCTACCGTTCTTTCCACTTTTACCTCCATCTCATGAGCTTCCTGTACCCAGAGCAGACACCTACTGATGTTTCCCAGGGCAGGGAGGGATGGTGGGGGTGCCAGGTCAGTGGGGGCACAAGAGGAGTCACCAGGGGGTTAAGTCATGTTGTCAATTAATTCACAGAGCAAAGTAGGGAAAATTGGTTTTATGTCACCAAGATGAGTCCAGACGTCCCCCTCTGGGACCCCACTGTACAGCTTATTAGGGAAAACTGCTGACTCTTCTACTCTAAAAAATAAACATTTGCCATCTCAGACCACCCTCTTGCTGTCATGTTCCTGATGTCCTTATTATCAGTGCCCTCATTACTGGGGTCTGGGCTGGGGCTTTGTCTCGGGCCTAGTGGCTGCCGCAATCTCTGCAGCAAAAGAAGCTGTTGGAGCAGATCTGAGGCATCTATGCTTTAAGTATGCCCAGTTTTCTTTTTGTCCAAGTCTCTAGCATAGATGGGGCTTCTGCTGGCTCCCAGTCCTAGCCAGAGCCCAGGGCCTGGTTCTGACCTCACCAATTCTAGAGGGCGGGGATAGGGTCACAAATCAGGGAAGCCTCCCTGAAAGGTCTGGAGTAAGTAGACAACCAATTGGGGGTGATGATGGCTCATAATTTGCAGTGGGCCCTAGGCCAGGCACTGTGTTCTATATACATTGTGTTTAATCCTCACAACAACCCCGTAGGGTGGGGCTGTAGGATCCCCACTTTGCACTCCGGGATTCTACTCATCCTTCCCAACAGCTTGTTTCATTGGTGCTTTACACCAGCCCCAGGAGACAGGGGTCAGCATTTGCACCCTCATTGTGCAGAAGAGCCCACAGTCTCTAGTCCCCCCACAAAATCTGCAGGCCTGGAACAAAGAAAGCTGCTAGCCCTGCGCTCAAGCTTCAGTGCCCCAGCTCCCCAGCCCCCTAGTCCAGCCCCTCCCAATCACCTCTCCCTTAGTCATTAGCGCCGATAATTCCATCTGCAAGAGTAATTATCAACCCCAGGAGGGGAAGGCATTCCTGCCAGAAGATGTGATTATGTCTGGAAAATGAAGGATATTGCAGAAAAAGGTCATGAATAAATTATATCAAGGTGGGGCTAATAAGAAAACTAACCATGGGGGTAAATGCAAAAAAGAAAAAGAAAAACAACAACAAAAAAACTATTTAAAAGTTATCTCCCAGAAACACTAAAAAATAAATGTTCTTGCTTCTCCTAAAAGTTCTGAGGAGGGAGACACAATACCCAGAGACAGGCCCATGGCTTCACAATGCCCTGAGACAGGCCCAGGGAAGCCAGGCAGGGCTCCTTGGCCATGAGGCATAGGTGTGGAGGAGGGTATAGGGAGTGGAAGGAAAAGAGTGGGAGCAGAGCAGGCGGGCCCTGCATGCCAGGGTGGGGTCTTGTGCTTAAGTCAGCAGGCAAGAGGGAGCCACTGCCATCTCGAGGAGGGGTATGACAAAACAGTACTGTGTTTGACCTCCATTCTCTGTGTCAGGAGATGGTGATGTCACAGAATAAGAACCAGCATACAGGCCGGGCACAGTGGCTCACACCTGTAATCCCAGCACTTTGGGAGGCCGAAGTGGGTGCATCACCTGAACTCAGGAGTTCGAGACCAGCCTGGCCAACATGGTGAAACCCCGTCTCTATTAAAAATACAAAAATTAGCCAGGCATGGTGGTGAGCGCCGGTAATCCCAGCTACTTGGGAGGCTGGGGCATGAGAATAGCTTGAACCTGGGAAGCAGAGGTTGCAGCGAGCCGAGATTGCACCATTGCACTCCAGCCTGGGTGACAGAGTGAGACTGTCTCAAAAAACAAAAAACAGCATGCAGTAGATGCTCAATAGGTGCTAGATCCCATCCTCTCCACATGTCTTCACTGGAGGCTGCTTGGCAGAGTGGGGAGAGCATGGACTTTGAGTCAGGGAAACCCGAGTTTGCATCTCAGCCTTGCCATTCACCTCCTGGGTGGCTTAGGGCAGGTTCACCCTTTGCTTGCCTTGCATGTGGATGTTTCTTGTAGGATTGTTGTGAGCATGAGACAGGGCAAGCTCAACAAAAGTTTTTGGCACAGAGTAGGTAAATCATAGCCTCTTCTTGCACCTGCAGTGGGCCTAGTTCCTGTTGGGTCATATGTCATAATAAAACGCTGAAAGCATCTATAGCATCTGGGCCAGGCACTGTTCTAAGAACATTATGTATATTAACTTATTTCATCTTCACGACTACCCTTGGAAGAAGGTACTATTGTAATTCCCATTTTGCAGATAGGGAAACTAAGACACAGAGAGGTTAACACCTTGCACAAGGTTCAAAAAGCCCCAGGGCCAAGACCTGAACCCAATAGTCAGGTTGCAGAGTCCATGGGCTTGACATGCCTGCCTGCCCCTGCCTGTGAGCTGCGGGCAAACCCAGAGTGGTCCTCACTGCCCCCAACAGGATGAAACCTTAACTATGGCCTTGTGGGTGCTGGAGCCAGGAGAGCTGAATTTGGAAGTGGCTGACAAATGATGGGGGAATCAGGCACCTGTCAGGCAGCTTAGGGGAGGTGTCCGTTCCCCAGGTGGTAGCAGGGACGGAGTGCCCAGTTACCACGCTGTCCATCCGCATCACTGTTCTCCAATACAAAATACTCATAATCACCATCTCATGTGCTCTCACTGCCCTCTGAGGGCTGTGATGGTGCCACTGACATTTTACAAATAAAGAAACTGGCATGGCAAGGTTACATAGTCTCTGGTGCATCTCAGCACTCCCCAACCTGGGGCTGAGCCCCTACCCAGGCCCTCACTGCTCCCCAGGGTGCCTCCTCCTACCCCATCTCCCCCAGTAGCCCTGCTGCCTCTCCCCCCTCAGGCCTGCAGCCCCACACCAGGTCTGGCCTAGGCCTGAAGCCACCACTGTCTTTTCCAGGTTTGATGGGAGGTCTGACCTGAGCTCCCATCAAACCTGCCCCTTCCTGGGTTTGGGTGCCTTCATGGAGGGCACATTCCAGGCCCGCGTTCTGTGTGGTGAGGCACTCTGTGAGAACTTGACTGAGAAACCTCTAGGGCCAGAAAAATCTAGAGGAAAAAACCCAAGGGGCTGGGTACAGTGGCTCACACCTGCAATCCCAGCAGTTTGAGAGGCTGAGGCGGGCAGATCACTTGAGGTCACAAGTTTGAGACCAGCCTAGCCAATGTGGTGAAACCCCGCCTCTACTAAAAATACAAAAATTAGCCGAGCATGGTGTGCACCTGTAATCCCAGCTACTTGGGAGGCTGAGGCAGGAGAATCATTTGAACCTGGGAGATGGAGGCTGCAGTGAGCCTGGGTGATAGAGTGAGACTCTGTCTCAAAAAAAAAAAAAAAAAAAAAAAGACCTGAGAGTTTATAGGAGTTGGGGATGGGGATGGACCAGAGGACACTGCGGACAGTAGAGGCATCTGTCCCCACCCCAACTCCTTTTTTGTTCTCTAGTAAAAGCTTCTCCAGTGTTAACTTCTGGGCTGTCTTTGCATTTGGTCTATAATTGTTTTTATAATGATTCCACAATCAATAATCAACTGGATTTGCCAGAGTCTGGACTCTCAGCCAGAGAGGAAGGGCCCAGACACCTTTCTAAAACAGGCTGGAACACTGAGTCACTCACCTGTTCTAGGGGGCCCTCCTTTATCGCCCAAGCAAAGTTGACACCTGGCACTCAAGGTCATGCTGGCTGGGCCCAGCCTGACCTCCAGGCTCCTGCCTGTGCCCCTCATCACCCTTCCCTTACCCCTGAACTCCAGCAAATCCAAACGGCCTTACCCTGCAGCCCCCCAACCCACGTGTGGCCCCACTGCCACGCCTTCGTTCAGTCTGCCCCTTCCCCTGAATACCCTTGCTCTCCATCCCCCTCAGCCAAATCCTGCCGGTGCACCCTCCAGTCTCCATTCAGTTGCCACCTCCTTACATAGGCTTCTTGCTTTCTTCCCTATGGGACAGAGCCTTTCCATGGACACTGACGTACCCACTCTGGTGGCACATTGTGGATGCTTTTCTCCCATCTACTAAACAGTAAGCTCCAAGGGTCTGTCCAATTCATCCCTGTGTGCCTACTCTTTTCCCCAGCCTGCCACCTCCTAACCCCCAGCCTATCCAAGCCTGGCACAGTCCCCTGCACAGAGTGTCAGTAAATATGTGTTGAATAAATGCACAGATCATTTAGAAGCATCCCCTGAAATGTGAATGCCCTGCATTTTACTCGGACCCTAGTTTTCCTTATTAGCCTCTGCAGGACCCTTTGTCCCCTACAGTCTGGTTCCCACCTGGGACATGGTCACCATCACTATTATCAGACTCTGGCTCTGCAGGCCACTGCCCCAAGTCCACACTACATAGCCCTCACCCCTAGGGAGCTGGGCTCTTTTGCAGTACACACTCATATATACCCTATAGATCCAACCCACCCCTCCTTGACTTTGAGCCGTACCATGCTCAAAACCACTATGATCAAATCACCGTTGGAGCTCTATGGCCAGGATCAGCCCAGATGTCTGACATGCAGATGCTAAGTTTGCCCCACAGCTGTCACACCACCAATACATATCACACACACACACCAAACTTACATACTACATGGATCACATAGGGGGTGACCCTCTCAGTTACCATGCAAACCAGGACCCTGGGACAGCAGGCCCAAATCCTATCCCTAACCTGCTCTCAATATATGCAGAGCATATGTACATCTCGTACCTATGACACACATAGGGCCCACACGTGAAAAACATCAGGAATACATGCCACCGCTAGCACACATACACAAGCTCACCAGAAACAGTCCGCAGAACATGCACGTGGAGAAATCGCCAGTCTGTGCTCCCTGCCTCCATGGTCCACACACACACACTCCTCTAAATACCCAGAAAGACCTCCCCCAACACCCAACATAGGTTTTCCCAGAAGTTTAGAGGCAATTTTTTTTGGCACTTAAAAATGCCAAGGTTTGCATTGAATGCGGTGGTTCATGCCTGTAATCCCAGCCCTTTGAGAGGCCAAGGCGGGTGGATCACCTGAGGGCAAGAGTTTGAGACCAGCCTGGCCAACACGGTGAAACCCCGTCTCTACTTTTAGTAAATTAGCCAGGCATGTGCCTCCCAGCTACTCAGGAGGCTGAGGCAGGAGAATCACTTGAACCGGGGGGGCAGAGGTTGCAGTAAGCCCGGATCGTGCCACTTTACTCTGGCCTGGGCGAAAGAGCGAAACTCTGTCTTAAAAAAAAAAAAAAAAGCCAAGTTGTTTGTTTTTTGTTTTGTTTTGTTTTAGCACTATGGAAATCATGAAACCTCACATAGATTGATTAGGGTCGTATGCTGTCAATGATTGCCCAGAAACCCCTGAAGACTGAGGCCCAGGATTTGCAGGGAAGCTTCATTCTGTTCTCAGAGGGAGCAAGTCCCAACAGACCTGTAAGAGATGCCCTGAATCCCTGTGGTCATAACCAACCTCACCCCCAGCCCCTCAGGAACCACAGAGCTCTGGACAGGGCCCAGCCCCAGGGAAGCAGGGAGAGATGAGGCCAGGCATGGGGAATCAAAGCTGCAGCAGGAAGCTCCTTCCTTCTAAATAAGGGCAGAGACTTGCCTGAATGTGGGATGCTGATAGCATCCAAGGTGAGCAGCAGTAGCAGCAGCAGCAGCACCACCAGCACCAGCACCACCACCACCACCACCATCATCATCATCATCATCATCATCATCATCATCATCAAACCAGCTTTATTTCATTCAAAAGATATACATTATTAAATACTCACTCCCACTTCCTGTTATTCCACCATCTTAGCTTTATACCCTGAAGTCTTGAAACCTTTTGTACTTCAGGAGCTTCCTAACAACATAAGATACAAATGCCCCCTAATAGTTCCCTAAGAGTTCCCACCATAAGCCCCTGTGAGCCATTTCTGCCTTCATTGTCAACATACATTTAACAACAAATGGGTAGGACAGGAGATTATGAAATTACACATCACAGGCACCTGGTAGCAAGCCTTGCACGTTGCATGTGCTAAGGACATTTGAGTCCCCATCGCTTCCAACCTGTGTGCAGTCAAGGCAGCCTGGTCTAGGGGAGAGAACTTGGGCTTTGGAATCAGTTGCCCCTTCCCTTTCCCATGCTGTGACTTGGGGCAAATCCACCTCTCCGGCCTTGGTTTGCAAACCCTCTCTAGGATAGTTCTCTCTCTAGGAAGGGAGTTCTCTCCCTGCAGGGCTGTTATAGAGCAAAAGGAGATAAGAGGGAAAAAAAAGTGCCTGGCACAAGCCTGTCACCAAGGGGGGATTGAAAAATATGGAGTTTCCTTTCTCCTGTCATCAGCACTAGGGATGTGTGGGTCTGCCCTAAGCCACAGGGCCACCCCTGTCTGGAGAGGTGAAGGGGTGTGGTCAGTGGTGAGGACCAGGGTCCTGCTCCCCACTCCCTCCAAGGGCTGCCCATCATGCATACACTGTGCAAACATCTCCAGAGATTTTAGAATTTGGGTCTCCTAATAAGGTACAACTCTCATGAGTTTGCTCAATAAGCCCATATAAGCCAGTAATGCCTGCTCTAAACTGAGTACAGAATCTCAGGAAAGAGAATGGTTAGAAAAGGAGAAGGGGATACAGGTAGCATCGATACAGAGGAGAAAAGAAACTGCTCCATGAGAACTGCAGCTGAGTCCCTAGGAGCACCCTGGATGACTCAGCCAGTAAGCGGCATGGCCTCAACTTGATCTAAAACACCTTTTCTTGGCTGCATGGACTGCCTCTTGGGTGTCTCTGAATTTTTTTTTTTTTTTTTTTTTTGAGATGGAGTCTCACTTTGTCACCCAAGCTGGAGTGCAGTGGGGCAATTTTGGCTCACTGCAATCTCTGCCTCCTGGGTTTAAGCTATTCTCGTGCCTCAGCCTCCCAAGTAGCTGGGATTACAGGCGCCTGCCACCATGCCCAGCTAATTTTTGTATTTTTAGTAGAAACAGGTTTTCACCATGTTAGCCAGTCTGGTCTCCAACTCCTGACCTCAAGGAGTCCACCTGCCTCAGCCTCCCAAAGTACTGGGATTACAGGCATGAGTCACTGCGCCCAGCCAGGTCTCTCTGAAATGTTTTGGTGTCTGTTTGGGAACTGTTGGGAGGTGTCTGCGCTCCTCCAAAGAGGCCCCTTGAGATGTCAGAGCCATATCAAATATTAGTGCAAATTAGAATAAGTTACCCCTTTCTCAAGACATTCTACTGACATCTGCCAGAAAACTGATGTAATATATACACAAATCTATAATGACTGTCATTTGAATAAAACCTCTAGAGTTGTGCGGTGCACACCCTACACAGCTGCACAGAGTAACTTCAGATCACTGGCAGCCTATTCATTTTTGACAGACATAGGTGAGAGTGAGTATTACAGGGGCTTCCAGTCCTAACCTTTCTCCTCCTTCCGCCTGCATGGGAGCCAGACAGAATGACTCAGCCCCACAGGTTGTGGACATTTCTCCCTCAGCACAGGGAGGCAGGGTCAGGGATGGATATGACAAGTGGCCTCCAAGTCTCTCTCTCATCCCTGTGGCTCTCTGTTCCTCATACCTTATGCAGAGTTTCTTTTCCCCAACATGCACCTGCTGTCAGTTGCTGCTTTATCAGTGACGCACTAATTAGGTCCAGCGAGGTTTGCTCTGCGTTGGAGAGGCTGCCGTGGCTGGCATTTGGACAAGCTATTCTATTTGCCTTGTGGGCCACGTGTCACTCTTTCTCCCTGGGAAATTACAAATGAGGCTCCCCTCTTGAGAGTCCCACTGTCCTAGCGTGTAGAGTTGGGAGTGGGGTGTGACTGACAAGGGTGGGCAGGAGAGTGCAGCAGCCCAGGGCTGGCATTCTGCTTGACAAGGAGCAGGCACTTGTCTGGCAAGGGGCTTTGTAAATAGTAAAGCATGCAATTCTTGTGTGCTGCTGGCATGGATGTGGCATTGGACACCAAAAGCAGTCCCCATTAGTAGCTCTGGAACTCCAGGAATGACTGGGGTGATGAACAGAAGCAACCAGAGCCACTACAGGCTGCCTGCGGAACCCCTGGAAGTAGGGCGGGACTAGCCTGTGCCCCTTTCATGCTCCACCCCATCTAACCACTAGACTTTACTGACAAGCTCTGTTCTACTCCCCGTGTATCTCCTGACCTAGCACAGTGTCTTGACACATACTGGCACTTAAGAAACATTTCCTGAATGTCTGAATAATTCAGTCCATGTGTACTGAACACAAATGACTCAATCCTTATCCTCATGGAACTTGCAATCTAGTAAATGAGAGCTGAATTTTTTAAATGATTACTTCATTACAACTGTGGTAAGTGACACAAAGGAGCAGTAACAGGGAAACCTGCTCTGGAAGTGGGAGGGCTGGGGGAGAGTTAGCGAGGGCCGGACATGATGGCTCACACCTGTAATCCCAGCACTTTGAGAGGCCGAGGCAGGTGGATCACGAGGTCAGGAGTTCGAGACCAGCCTGACCAACATGGTGAAACCCCGTCTCTACTAAAAATACAAAAATTAGCCAGGTGTGGCTAATTACAGGTGGCATGTGCCTGTAATGCCAGCTACTCAGGAGGCTGAGGCAGGAGAATCGCTTGAACCCAGGAGGTGGAGGTTGCAGTGAGCCGAGATCGCGACATTGCACTCCAGCCTGGGTGACAGGGAGAGACTCTGTCTCAAAAAAAGTAATAATAAAAATTTAAAAATTAGAAGAATACAGCATTTTTTATAAAAACAAAAATCATCATGCATTCTTTCACACCACTCTTCTTCTCTTCCTGTTGGATTCTATTACATTTTGTACATTTACATGTTGAACCTTTGC